>NW_015091257.1:16081133-16259507 GCF_001431845.1 Calidris pugnax
CTGCCTGGCTTTTATCTGCCCCCTAAATTATATATGACATTGACTTGCATTGTGAAGCAGTGTTCACAAGTAACATAGGCTGCAGCCGACCGGAGGAAGAAGAAATGGATTTTGCAGGAACAGAGTTTATAAAATGGTAATGTGTTGGACTATGTTGGTTCCTCTGGGAGTGACTGATTAGCCAGGTTACAGGGAGCAGTATCTTCTCTCCTCGTCCTCAGCCAGTTTCCTCCTATTGCCATAGAGCCCTATTTCAGCTGCTGGGAAGTAGGGGGGAAACTCCAGTCAGCCATGCTCCAGTTGTGAAGGCCCTGGAGAGGAATCCAATGTCTCCCCATTGCAGTAACTAGACAGGGAGAATCTTGGGACTGGTGGAGCATTTGAAGACCCAACAGAAGAATGTGGCTGGGCTCTTCTTGGAGAGCTCTATTAATGTTGGTGGGTATTGTCCATATATTTGCAAGCTCCATGGACTACTGTATTACTTGCTTTTACTGTAAAGAAACTATATTTGTGGGGTTGTTCATGGCCTTGAAAGGATGTCCATATGAAGCTTGTAGGAAGGATTATATGTAGGGTGTGAAAAGGGAATCATATAGTCATGTTTTCAATCCACCAACATTAACATACCAGCCTTACTCAGGCGGATGAGCCACCTTACCTAACCTGGAAAAGGAAGATGTTTGTAAATTGTAGGTGCTCAATATTAAAAGAATGATCCAGGATGCTGTAAATGTCAGAGCTGCAACCAAAACTTAGCTGAGATATTTGAATAGCTATGTATCTCAGTCCAATAGACCTTCATAGGTGAGAAAAATCTTATCCCTATATATTCTCAAAATCCTATATGTTTCTCTCACCAGCCTTCTTTGGGGCTTTATGTGAATTGCTCACTGTGAGAAAACCCAGGCTGAGGAGGCACAGTTTTGATTCTGAACAGCACCTTGAGATGTTTCTCTCCTGAATTCTGAAATCCACCTCCATTCTTCCCCAGGTCTCACCTGTGCTGAGAATTACCTCTACACACTGGTAGGAAAACCCATACAGTGGCCCTTTTATCTGACATTTTTTCTGGACCTTTGGAGTGTACTTCAGTGAGCTAATGCAAGATACATGCTCTCTGTAGGTGTCTAAGGTAACAGAAAGAGATTATGTTAAGTGCTTAGTAAGAGGCATTTTCCATTTGCAGCACTCAACTTCATTTAGCTCTAATGCATGAAAAAATTGACCCACGTGGGTCTTAATCTAGCCATTTAATTGTACCCCTGAAGTGTCAATGTGATGAGCATCACAGATTTTGGCACTGTTGACATTTCTTTTAAGCAGATGACAGTTTGAAAGGACTGCAGCATATCCTTTTATCACTGCATCAGATAAATATGTTACTGAGTGATGGAAACAGCTTTACACACTGGCAAGTGACAGAAAAGAAAGTGGTGGGGAAAAGGCACAAAAGGCAAGACAAATTGAAATAAACAAAGGAGCATAACAGATACAAGTATTCTTAAAGACTCTCTGATGAATTCACACCGTGAATAACTGGTGCAGTTGACCAACAGTCATCAGTGAGGAAAGGACTAGACCCTTAAAACTTTCTCAGAAATGTCTTTAAAACAGTGGATCCTGGACATATATGGTGGTAAAGCTGAAGGGACCTTTGGTAAAGCACGAGAAGGATGGCTGTGACAGCACAGGATGTACTCTCCCGCACCATTTTTTTTAAGTAAAGCATTTTGTTTGTTGGCCTAAGAGTCTGAGCCCTTTCGGCACTGCAGTATAGTGCTTTCTGAGATAGAAAGACCTAGGAATTTTCTGGAAACAAACTTTTTTCATGCTCAGAAGCAAAATTTTCTAAAAGTGGTTTGTGGCAGAAGAGGACAGGAATGGGCAAGGAAAAGATCTGGAAGAGGATCACCAGTAGTACAGAAAATATGAAACCTGTGACTTTAAGGGGCTTGGGTTGTTGTGGAGAATTGCCAAATGAACATTTTTCTGAAAATCCTTAAGATTTTCAACAATACATTGTAACACGGACAACATGCTTTCTCATGCCTCCAAATTATTTGAAAAGCTGGCACCTAGTGAGAAACTCAGTTGAGACTGCAAAGCATGGAAAACAGGCATCTATTGAGTCACCTGAAATCAGGCAGCTGAATTTCCATATTTATCAACCTAGATAACCAAAATACACTGCCAGCTCAGGAAGATCTTTGTACGGAGAATCTATTGTAGCGTTTTATATCTCAGGTTCTGTAATTGCTGATTGCTTCCTCATTGTGTACTTTCAGGGTGTGAAAAACAGAGTTTAAATGCAGATAATGCTAATTCAATCACATGCAGGCACCTGTCTAGCGTATGTGTGTTAGCTTATCACTGGCTATCAACTAGCTTTCAGATAACTTGGCAGAGTGAGAAAATCCATTACCAATGTAGCAATAGGCTTCCAAAAAGCATTAAAATGGGACTCTAGAAACAGTTCATATGAAAAACGCTGCCTGCATCTAAGACAGCTTTTGGTCTCTTCATAGGAAATTAGTTAGAAGAAGTGATAAATTTAAGGACACACTTACTGCAGAAATAAAATAATTTATTAAAAATAAAATATTACCCTATAAATAGGGTAATGATTAATGGAGCTGGTTCAAGCTGGAAGCCTGTAACCAGTGGTGTCCCCCAGGGGTCAATACTTGGTCCAGTGCTGTTCAATATATTCATCAGTGACCTGGATGAAGGGACAGAGTGTATCCTCAGCAAGTTTGCTGATGATACCAAACTGGGAGGGGTGGCTGACACCCCAGAGGGCCGTGCTGCCATCCAGCTCTTGTGGCCAGGAGGGCCAACGGAATCCTGGGTTGCATAGGGAAGAGTGTGGACAGCAGGTCAAGGGAGGTCATTCTGCCCCTCTACTCTGCACTCCTAACAGGGGTTAAGTTTCTTGACAACTCCTAAGTCTTCTTTCTTTCTCTCTCTTCTGTTCTCTCCCTCCTTCTTGGAAGGGGAGTCAGGTTAAAGAGGCCATCTGTGGGTGGGTTTAGTGGCCAGCCCAGCCCAAACCACAGCAGGGGTGCCCGAGAGCAAGCTGCCGGCCAGAGCAGAAGGGTGTGGGTGCCTCTCTCCTCGCCTCCGCTGAGGTGGGGCTGGGGCTGCACGATGCAGTCTCTCCAAGGGCAGGCGTCAGAGCTCCTCCAGGGAAATCCAAGCAGCAAAACTCATTCGGCACCTACAAGGCAAGGACAGAGGCAGAAAGCGCTGATGAAACCACGGAGGCGGGAGAGGCGGGACTCTGTCGCCCGTTCTTTGGGAAGTCCAATGAAAAAAGGGTAGTTCCTGGCACAGAGAGAGAGCCCTTCTGAGCAGTGGCTGCGGTGTGGGCCTTTCCAAAACCCGAGCAGCAGCATCCCTCACTGTGCCTTGCTAGAAACACAGCTTAGAGGGCCAAAGATGCTTCTCTTGTACCGATTGGTTGGTTTTGTCTCCCTTCCGCTACTCCGAGCAGTGTTCAGAGCTTTAAAGGATGGACAGCAGAGTCTGCCACACACCTGGGCTCCTCGTTCTTCTTGCCTCCTTGGATTTCCTCAGTTGTCCGTCTCGGAGAGCTCTTTTTCCAGCTTTCTTCTCTTAACCTCTGGTTGACCGTCACCCTCCCTTTCAAAGGTTGCCTTTCGCTTTCTGCTGGAACGTGAGGAGCCTGGCAACCTTTCCATGCAAGAGTATTGTTAGACGGGCAAAGCCACGGTAAACTGGAACCCATTCTGCTCTTAAAACCAAAGCTGTCTCATTTTACCTTCTCTCCTCGGTCAACCTCTGCACGTGCTCGCTTTCTGGAGCTGCTGGAGGCACCTGCAACAGAAATGTGGACTTTATCAAGTGGCCAGGACCTAGCTGCCCAATTTGGTTGGGTCATGCTCTCTGCGGACCTGACATACTTCTACTGCTTCTGCTTTTACCTCCAGTGCTGCTGACTCCGTGCCTGATGCCCCGGCAACCACAGCCTCCTCCTCCCCCTCCAAGAGTTCCTCGTGGTGTTCAATGAGGAACTCGACCAGCTGCGTGACCTGCACAAAGCAAACCATTGGTGTCATGGCTGAAAACGGGTCCAAGAGCCTCTCCCCCTCCGGACCCTTGCTTCTCTGCTGGGACCGGGAAGCTGTAGCCATCTGGTAAGCACAGCGTACCTTCTGCGTCACCTTCACTAGGACGTCGAGGGGGAGGGTCTGCTCCTCAGGTGGGCTGAGCAGGTTTGGCCCCACACAGATGGCCAGGTTGGCAGCACTCATCCTGCTGGTGCCCACGTTGCTGCTGATGGCTTTCAGCAAGGACAGCAACTGCTTGAGGAGCAGGAGGTTGCTTTGGGGCAACTTGCTGGCCACCCTGAGAGGAACAGGCACACAACGTTAATAAAGCAGACGCTGTCACCGCAGGTCCCCCAGGCTGATCTCACCCAAGCCTACGCCGGGGAAGGCTCCCTGGCCAGGCCTGGTCTCCAGCAGAAGGACTGCCTTCTCTGAGCTACGGCTACCTCTTTCCCTCCCTGCTCTTCTGACCAGAGTCCCTTCCTGGAACAACCCACCATGCCTGCCCCAAGCGCTCCAAGGAGAGAAATGCTTGGCTGTGCCACCACCGTGCCCCCAAAGCCCACCCCACAGCAGCCAGCCGTGCCCGGCAGAGAACACTGCTGTCTCAAGGAGGCCGTGGCTTTGCAGGCAAGTGCTGGCCTCTGCCAGCCCCTGGGCAGCAGCAGGTGCTGGCCACACTTACTCTTTGAGCGCTGCCAGCTTCTCCTGCCTGCTGTCCTTCTGCAGGGCGCTGATCCACTCCTCATAGAGCTCTGCCTGGAGGAGCTTGGAGGGGATCCTGCGCAGGAAGTCCTGCAAGGCCAAGGGCTCCAGGTGAGGCTTGGGGCACTCCTGGCGGGAGCAGGGGCAGCCTCCCCGTCACTCTGGCTCAGGAGCAGGCGGCTGGCTTTGGGTTCCTGCCCATCTGCACCAAGCCAGCCGGGAGCTGCCAGGCCCCAGGGGAGCAGGCTTCACCTTCAAGATGACGGCCAGCAAGTGCGCAGGCTGGCTTTCCAGGTGGACCTCCGCTCCGGAGTCCAGGGCCTCCCTGAGCTGCCGGGAGGCCTGCTCGCCGGCCGCCAGCCGGAAGATCCCCTCCGTGGATGGCCCGTGCTGGTGCAGAAGAGCCAGCAGGTCCTGCAGGGCAGAGGGGAGGAGAGTTGGTGGGCTGTAGACGGGCTTTGGGGCAGGTGAAGGTAGCTTCGGGGCAGGAGCAAGCGTGGGCAGCTCTGCGGCTCTCCGTGGGGCAGGATGGAGGGGTGGGTGAGATGGGGAGGAGCGGGCTTTGTCCCCGAGCCCCAGCTGGGTTCCCTCTGCTTGGGCCAGCGCCTCTGCAGAGGAGCCAGAGGGCTGGGCACCCCCTAGGCAGGCGTGCTTACCTGGATGGGCTGGGGAGGGGTGCCATCCTGGCTGCAGAGAGCTGCCAGGGGCCGGCCAAAGAGAACCCCGCTGCTGCCAGAGCCCGACGGCCCGGGCGCTGCTGCAGCGGCCGAGTTCCCTCGCCGGCCAAATGGCCAGGGAAGAAAGCTCCTCCTGCTGCCGGTCCCACCTGCTGCCAAGGACAAGAGGGCAAAGAGGCGTGGAGGAGGAGAAGTGCCAGGTGAGCGCTCCCGCACCCTCTCAGCACTGTCCCCCCTCCACCCAAAGAAGGGGAGAGGGGTGGTTTGGGAAGAAGGGGCTCTGGGGGCTCAGCTCTCTCCCGCCGCAGAGCCGTGGGGATGGACGTGCCCTGCAGGGAAGGCAGCAGCAGCCCCGCTGCAGCACCAGTGCCCGCCTGCCAGAGGAGAAGGGCCCTGCGGTCCCCGTCTCCTGCAAACTCACCAGCTGTGTGGCCAGGTCCGCCTTGGCTGGCAGAGGAGACGGGAGCTGGCCGCTGCTTGGCACCAGCCTGCAAGAAATGCCCTGTGCTCAGCCAGCAGCCCCGCAGCAGAAAGGGCCCGCGGGGAGCTGCGTCGGCCCCTAGCCCTGCCAGATGGCAGCCCGAGGCAGCCTCACCTCTGCCTGCCGCTCGACCAGCCTCTCCAGGCTGCTGGCGTGGAGTGTGGTGGCCTGGGCAAGGGCAAAAGAGCAGAAGGTGAGAAGCCGTGCCCCTGCTGCCGGGCTGCAGCAGGCTCTGGGGACAGAGCGGAGACAGGAGGGACACTCACGGCATTGCGGCGCCTCAGCTCCTTCCGCAGGAGCTTGATGGAGGGCACCTGGGTGACGCGGGCTCCCTCCACTCCTGCTGGTGGCCTGTGCACAGGGACGGGGCAGAGAAAGAGCAGTGTGAGACCCCAGCTGCCTTGTCCCTCCCCCGCCCGCCCTGGGAGCCCCTTCCAAGGTGCCCGCAAGCAGCCGGGCACCCTCCGGCAGTGGAGTGGAGTGGAGAGCAGCGGCAGTGGTGGGGCCGGGGCTGGGCAGGTGTTGGCTGGACACGGCTGGGTGAAGCAGCTGCCCCAGCTCTGCCCGCTGGAGAGCTGCCCACAGCCGTGGGGGCACCTCTCCCCAGCTGGGGAGGGCCGTTTCCCCATGGTGGGGCTACGCCTGGAGCATCCCCCCGGTGCTGGGAGCAGGGCTTGCCCAGGCTGCACGGCCGGGCAGGGCTTACCCAAGGAGGGCGCTGAGCCAGAGCTCCTTCACCACCCGGGAGCTGCAGACAGAGAGGGGAAACAGCCTGAGTGCCCGCTGCGGCACAGCCCTGCCCCGTGGGGACGGCCACAGAGGCAGGACAGAGCCCCCAGGGGACGGCCACAGAGGCACCCCCCAGCCCTGCCGTGGGGACGAGGCACCCAGACTCACCAGAAGGTGACCACGCAGGAGCCGCAGGGCCAGAGCAGGACAAGGGACTTGGCGTCCTTGCCCTTCTCCTCCGTGGTGGCATCGCCAGCTGCCCCCTTCCCGCTGCAGAGCACCTGCAGCATGGCCAGGGCCAGGCAGAGCTGCGGGCGCGGGGCGCTGCCACGTCTGCAGAGAGGAGCGTCAGGGAGTGACCTGGAGGTGGCCAAGCCCGGGGGCTGCCCTCCAGCCTCCCCCTGCCATGGGGGCGGCCACGGGTGCATCCAGCAGCAGGGTGCCGGGGGCCTGGGGCTTGGGAGGAAAGGGGCTCTGCGAGTCTTACTTGGCCTTGGCGATGACCAAGGTGTCCCTGTAGAGGAGCAGCTCCCTCTTCCTGCTCCGCCGGCCCTCGGTCACCTTCACGCGCTGCCGGTGCAGCGGCTCGGGTGGTGCTGCCACGGGCTCAGGGTCGTCCCTGGGGAGCAGACGGCGTCGGGCATGAGCAAGGGGGCTGCCGCGGGGACCGGCCGTGCCGGCGTGTCCCCGAGCCATGGGGGGAGCTCACCTGGAGCCCTGGCAGCAGTTGACCTGTCCCATCTCAACGGCCTCACGCGGGACACAGCTGTGGGGCTGATGACAGTGCCCAGCTGGCCCACGCAAGGCTGCCAAGGGGGGTCGCGGTGCCAAAAACCACTCTCACAAGGACGCTGGGCAAGAGCTGGGCTCTGCCAGTGACGCTCGCTCGGTGCTGGCACAGCACTGTCCCTGCAGGGCCCTGGGGAGGTTGCCAGGCCAGCGCTGGGTTCACCATTGTGATGTCAAGACTGGCCAGGGGGGCCGTGGTGGGGGAGGGGCACTGGGGGGCTCTCCCCACTAAGACCATGGCTCTCGCCTACTTGACCTCCAGTCCAACCATCAACCAAACACTGCCAAAACCACCACTAAACCAAGTTGCTAAGCACCACATCTACCCATCATTCCAATCCCTCCAGGGACGGTGATGCCATTACTTCGCTGGGCAGCCTCAGCCTCTTCCAACGCTTGAGAGCTCTCTTGATGGAGAAATTTGTCACCACTTGTGACTGGCCTCCAACGGACTCCATTCACCAGTACTCTCTGGGTCTGGCCCTCTCCATGCTTTTTTATCCAGTGAAGCATGCACCCATCCAGGCCATAAGCAGCCAGTTTCTCCAGGATAATGCTGTGGGAAATGGTGACAAAGGCTTTACGAAAGTCTAGATAAACAACATCCCCTGAGCGGGTTACCAGACCTCCTGGAAGCTGGGAGTGTAGTTACTTAGGGCAGTGATTGCCATTGTTAATCATGAAGCAAAGATGGCATTGCCTTTGAAACACTTCAGATGCCAGCTCGGAGAGTCACATGCAAATTTCCATGCTCTTCTGACTCCTGCACAATCACTGCAAGACCTGCAGATCAGCCCTGCAATTGGTTTTGCCTGTTGTGGCTGGCACGTGTGTTTTCCCTTTGGAAAGGACCTCCACCCCTTTCAACATCAAAGAGGCGACCCAAAACTGACCAAGAGGGTGCTCCGTCCCACGTGCCTCATGTCAGTAGAAAAGCTGAGGGATGAAAGGCTGTATTCTCAGCAAGATTGCTGATGATACCAAATTAGGAGGACTGGCTGACACCCCAGAGGGCTGTGCCGCCATCCAGCGCGATCTGAACAGGCTGGAGAGCTGGGCAGAGAAGAACCTAATGAGGTTCAACAAGGACAAATGTAGGGTCCTCCACCTGGGGAGGAAGAACCCCAGGCACCAGTGCAGGTTAGGGATGGATCTTCTGGGAAGCACTACTGAGGAGAAAGATCTGGGCTGCATAGGAAAGAGTGTGGCCAGCAGGTCGAGGGAGGTCATTCTCCCTCTCTACTCTGCACTGGTGAGGCCACAACTGGAATACTGTGTCCAGTTCTGGGCCCCCCAGTTCAAGAGGGACAGGGAACTGCTGGAAAGAGTCCAGCGTAGGTCTATAAAGATGATTCAAGGACTGGAGCATCTCCTTTATGAGGAGAGGCTGAAAGAGCTGGGACTCTTTAGTCTGGAGAAGAGAAGGCTGAGGGGAGACCTTATTAGTGCCTACAAGTATCTCAAGGGCGGGCTGAGGGAGGAGGAAACCTGACTCTTTTCAGTAGTTACCCGTGAGAGGACAGGGGGCAATGGGCACAAGCTGGAACAGAAAGGGTTCCACTTGAATATGAGGAAGAACTTTTTCACGGTGAGGGTGACAGAGCCCTGGAACAGGCTGCCCAGGGAGGTTGTGGAGTCCCCTTCTTTGGAGATTTTCAAGACCCGCCTGGATGCAGTCCTGAGTGGCATGATCTGACACGCTCTGGGTGGTCCTGCTTTAGCAGGGGAGTTTGACTAGATGATCTCTATGGTCCCTTCCAACTCTAAAAATTCAGTGAAATTCAGTGAAATTTCCTTACCTAATTTATGAATATTTTATTCCCCTTACCGCCAAAAAAGCCCCTAATACTCCCTTTGGACAGAAATGGGAATGCAAACAACATTTATCTTTCAGGCACGTAATGGGGGGAATCTTTCTTCTCTCTTGCCACAAAGAATGAATCATAGAAATTTTAGGGAACCTAATTATGTCACTGAGGAAATACTGAGATGGTGATATGAATATTTTCTTCAAGATAACATGATGTTTGTGAGAGCTTTCTTTTATTTAAAAAGTACTGCAGAACTCAACTCTGGTCTATTTTTAAAATGATAGATTAAACAGAAAAATTGTAATTAAATATTATTCTGGTTGCTTTGCCTCAAAGAGACAAAAGGCCAAATGTCAATTTGAAATTAAACTTATATAGAAGCTGAGAGAACAATAAAGGGATGTATCAGTAAGTAAATTACAGCAGTTTGAAATACCCTGATTATCTTTTGCTTGTTGTTAAACCTCCAGGCAAATGCAACTCTCAGTCATACTGTGTTCCATGATAATACTATTGAAGAACCTGAGGCAATAAAACCATGTAAGTTTATGCTTGGTATGTATCCATGAAGACTTAATGGCTGCTTAATACAGATTTAAAACAGTTGCAAAAAGGGCCTGAGCATCGTGATACTCAATGCTGCAAAGCCTTAAACTTGCTCTACTCCAGATCAGGATTTGGTGATGCTGTGTCGGCCAATCTAAGTGTATGCTTCCCATGTGCTTAGTGCTCAGAGTGAAGAAGCTTCTCATGGGATCCACAACACCCATCTTACCAAGCAAGGAGATATTTAAAACGTTCCAAAGAGGAAACTAAGAGGAGGGTACTGCCAGAAACCATGAGACTGATTTTTAAATGCGGGCACTGCCTTGAAGACAGTCTCATGCTAATATATGCAAACAGGCTCAGGACCACCACCGCAACAGCTGGACATACTTCTGCCTCCCAGGCACAAGTGCCTCTGCCAGGCTGGGACTGAAGGCCAGAAATTGCCTAATTCATGCAGGTCCTAAGCATATAAAAGATGATCTGTTCTGTTTTCTTGGTCCTCTGCAGCATGGCTTACATCCTTAACTTTTTTTTTTTATGTGAGAAGGAAGGAGGTCCTTTCTTTCCACCACAGAAACATGTCTATACCAGTAGCAAATTAGATACCACAAGTGTAGGTTTCAATTCTTTTCGGAGCCAGGATAAATAATTTTTCTCACCAGCTATCTGAGAAAGAGCCTTTACAGCAAAACTAATACAAAACCAATATCCGCTGCCTCTGCTTCCTCTTTCTTTCTCCTTCCTCTGAAGGAGAAATGGAGGGCTATCGGATGCTATTTAGATGTTATTTGAACATGACAAATAAACCAGGCTCTTCAAGAGACTGTGGTGGGGGGACCTGCCAAACAGGTATGTGGGGTGAGCTTTCAGTGCACCTAAGATGGTGATATTTATAGGTATATGCAATAGTAAAACTCCAGTTAAATGAGCTTGCTCTGGAAAATTAGGAGACTATCATGTCTTAATTGCCTTAACAAGACCATACAGGGTTTTCTTGGATCACGGTGTTGGAATTAGGTGCTTTATTTCTAATTTGCACTCAATGTGACAATAGTTATTTTGTATAGGTAGAAGGTTATTTCGTAGGTAGAAGACCGATACTTGAGAGAGCTGGTGAGTTCTGAATCTTATTCTAACAAGGAACAAAAGCCCTTCGCAAGTTACTGCGACCTTATTTTCTGTTAGAAGTTAAACCATAGGCAGAACGTGTAGGAACATACACATTTGTAGGGAGTTTAGGAGCAATAACAAAAAAGACTTAAAGTTCATGCTGAAACAATGTCATTAGTACTTGTATGTTTTAATTTTTTTTCCTTTTTCTTTTTCTTTTGACTATTAAAAACCTTAAAATGGAGGTACAATTCTCTGGACAGTATATTTAAGTCTGTTCATGATATGTGTAATTCTCTTTGTTTCCTTCCAGAGATATATAGTGCTCACTCTCCCAGCACCATGAGTACCAACCTTTTCAAAGAGCTCCCTGTAGCCTTCCTCCTCGATTTTTCCAGATTCTCTTAGCCAGAGGCACATTTTTTTCTGCATTCCTGTTGTTTTTATGGCAGATATATTCAGCTATATTTCTCATTTTCTCTTACATAGAGCTACAGTTTGAGACCCTAAGGGCTTACAAGAAAAATGCAAAAATAGCACAAGAAGGAAGCTTCCAGAGAGTCTTCCTTCAGTGTGGGTAGAAACACAAGATTTTCAGCTCATTCTTCTACTGTTCCAAGGTCGTCTTTTTTTGAGAAGTGTTTTAGAGACAGAATCTGGATTTTCAAATTACTTTTTCATTCCTGTCTTTGACCAAAACCTGTCCATCAGAGGATTCAAGTGTAAACAGTGGACTCTACTTGGGAAGGGAGAAAAAACACAAAACTTTTGTATTTTTGATGTAATTAATGCTTGTTCCACTGCCTGCTGGTGAAGCAGGGAACTGGACCCACAGCCCAGCTTCTCTTGCGGTATCAGCACCTCCCTGTTATTTGCAGGCTCTGCTGTGACTGCCTCCGTTCCTCCTCGTCTCCACTCCAGCTTCCCTGCTCTTCCATGGCCAGGGTTCCACTTTCACACCTCTCCACCAGATACTGCTTCATCTGTCATCTTTTTGACCAAACTTTCCAAAAAAATCTAACTTCAGACTTTGCCTCCCTGGGTCTCCTATCCTTATCTGTGCTGAACACCTTCCCAGCACACCTTCCCAGCTTACAAAGACCTTTCAGGTTTGAATTAATCCTTCCCTCTGTCTGGGTTTTCACTGCACACTCTCCTCACGGTGTACCTTAGGCAGCTTTTCTATTCTGCCCTGATTTAGTGCCGAGGGACACAATGTTTAGAGAGGAAGAAGGAGACCTGTAAGGAAGCATTACTGATCTAAATTCCATTTTTAAGCACGATGAGAGCATTTAATGAGGGCAAATCAAAAGAGACAGAAAGAGCAACAACCACCAGTCAAATAGACTGAAAAAGCTAAGGAAAGTATTTTGTAAAGGCACTTTCTCCTTAAGCCCTTCCTTCTACATAGAACAGATGGCCCGATCTCAAAAATAAACATAAAAAATAAAGAGAACTGCAAGAGCTGTGAAGACAAATCCCCTTCTTTACAAATGTATAAAGAGCAGGAGGTCAGAGAGGGTGAGGCAGGAGGAGCCGTGGGGGTCAGCACAGGCAGCACGGTGACAAATGAGGTGGCGTTTGCTGGATGCCAAAACGATTCCCCTCTTTGCCAGGGATCAGGAGGCAAATGTGCCCAAAACAGATGTTTCCTAGAGACAGAAAATGAAACATTAATGAAAGCATTGGAAATACCTGAACATCAGAAAAAAAAGGTGTGTCTTGGGGAAGGAAAGCTCAGCAGAAACTGTTTCTGTGCTGCATTTCCTTCAACTCCGACAGCAGCGTGACTTCGATGTGCAGAGAACACAGAGACAGCATGAAAGGGTTTGTGCTCTATGTTAAACACAGGGAAAAACAAGTCATTTTTCATTCTTATAATACTACTACAGCTACTACTATTGCTACTAAAATAACACTAAAACAGGTCTATCCCAGCCTGATGATCACCAGACGAATTTGAAAGGAGCCATTTTAAAACCAGATCAGTCTCTTGCATATACAAAGTAATAAAACCACTCATTAATAAAAGATGTGGGAAAACTCTGCTGCCCAGACAAATGCAAATGTGATCACTGCCCTGAATTCAAGCCTGGAAAACTGCTAAAATGCCCCAAAGAAGCAGGACTTTGCCTAATAACTGAAAGTTTAAGTCCATCCTCCAAGTAATGAGTCTGGCAATATTAGTGTAATATGCTTCATACCCTTTGAAAAATAAACATTTCTGGTTTAGATACAATCTAAATGAGCTTGGAAATTAAAATAATTCTTCTTTGGCTTCAAATTAGATGGATTGCCCATGTCTGAACATTACTGCTGCTTAATTTAAGATGACATAGCAGCCTGGTGTTTTCATTTTTAATGTGGGAAGCTGCGATTATGAATAAGACCTTTCATCTCAGGGACACCAGTTTCAACTTTTTGAAAACTAGTAAAGGTCTATTTAAATGATGTCTTGGACACTGCTCAGGCTGGGTACCCTGAGAACATGTAAATTCATCTTACTTATGATAAATGGACTCATGAATAGTAATATTTCCAGTTTTTCCCCCTGCAGCTCTTCATGACAGGGTACATAATGAAGTATTTAAGATAAAATATTTCTTGGATGCTTTGATAAAACTCAGGATGGTGTACATTTGATTGACATCCTTCAAAATATTTCTGCCCTTACATTTTCATCTCACAGCCTCTACAGTAGGTATGCATCATACAGACAACTTGCAGGGAATTTTTTCCTTCCCAGTTACAAAAACAAAAGCTATCCTAAACAATGCTGTGGAAAATGTAGCCTGGAGATATTTCTAGCCTCATCTCTTCCAGATTTCTGATAGTATATATAAAATTGCTGCTACTTCGGCCACCAGGAACGGAAGTAAAGCAGTGGGTAAGTTCTACCTGCCTTTCTTGAGGAGTACCCTTGAAGCATATGATAGCGTTGAGCCCAGTACAAATATAGCAACCAGGACCACTTTCACAGCAAAAGGCATCATACATTTTAGACACGGGTGTAGACGTTGGAGCGCTACCTGAGAAAATGAAGTACCTTGATCCCAAAGCCCCCCCAGGCTGAGGGTATCTCCCAGAGGATGCTCTGCACGATCAAGTTACAGGCCAAGTTGCAGTGAGGAGAGAGGAAATGTCTATTTTATCAAATGGCAGTTGGATCTGATAGAAAGAGACAACCCTAGACCCATCTGCTCCTGGACAAGGGTACTTGCTGTTAGAAGACAGCAAGTACAGGGAGTGCCATGAGGGCACTGTGCTTCCAGCTGTGCTTCCAGGCTGGAAGCACGTGGAAGGCTTTTTTCATGAAGAAAAAGTGAACTTGTACATTTTGGGAAACTCTCAACAACACTGACTCCAGTACCATACCAGCACTCAGCACTGACATAAGAAGCAAACAAATTGCTTGTTCCTGTGGTTGTCAAATACCCCCTCTCTGCTTGAAACAGGTGCAGGAGTGGTTGACGAACAATTCAAAAGTACATTCAAAAAACATCATTGCAATATATGCACTTTAGGAGAGTAGAGTAGAAAGTAATCTTAGACAGGCAGAAACCAATTATTCCTTTAGTTTGTTAAGCCCTTTCCTAGCAGTTGGTCAGCAGAGGTAAGCAGGAGCTGTATCCAAATCATTGTTGCTACGAAGCCATCCCTGCACACTGAACATTGTCAGCACTTGCTGGTGAGAGGTTTACTGTTTGGGAGGCCCCTTCTAAAATGCAGTAGCCGAATTATTTAACATGCTGGAAATGCAACTGAATGGGAGTGCACAGGATGGAAAAGCTGCAATGCTAGGCTATAAAACAGAAGACAACTGGTCAGAGGATATAATTTTATCCATTTTTTTTTCCTATGGCAAGTATGCCACTTGTGAGAGCATGCTGAAGGGCTGCTTTAGGTCTGGAGTGAGCACTTTGAACATCTGAGAATCAGCAGGCAGCTTTGCAGTATATTAACTCCCAAGGCTGGGGAAACCCTTTTGCAAAGAGGTTGCATTCAGGGTTATTTCAGTGAGGAAGGAATCTCCCCTTTTTTTTTCTGTGCTCATATTAGACACCTGCATGTAAAACATTGAAGCTGTGGCTCCACTTTAAAGTAACTGCGAAGTTGCTAAGGATTTTAGACAGCCTCTTTCAGCAGTCTCAGTAAGAAGAGCATACAAAGCTCAGCTAAAGCTGAACTGCCATAAAACATGCAATAAAGACTTCTCTTTCTGTAATGTGCAGGGAGTAGCGATGAGATACTAGTCCAAGGGACTCTACATCAAGTTAGGGCTGTGCTGAGAAACAAAATTGCTGCTGTCAGTTATTTGCAGTTAAAGCAAAAGTAGAGCAGGGGGAAATATCAAACGCTTTTACAGTGCCCTAATGACCATGATTCAAGAACATTATTTACGTTTGGCAAAAAACCACAGAGTGAATCTAGCAAGGTAAAGCACAGCCGCTGCCACCGGCCACCGCAGGTTTTCACCAGCCAACCTGCCTGTCTCTGGGGAGGCCAAAAGCAAAGCTCAGTGGGTGATGGTCTTCAAGCCCGCGAGCAGCACCGAGCTGCCCTGTTAAGCTCTGTACTGCACTGGTGCTTCCACATCTCAGCTTGACCAGCACTCAGCTGCTGTCAGCTGGTCCTATCCTCTCTCCTTCCCAGGCGGCACCGCTTTCCCCCTGCCTGGCCAGGTGAAGGGTGTAGGGAAGGAAAGCAATGGGTAAACTCACCTTCAAGTCTCGCCTGACATAGAGAACATCCTTTGCAAACACTCCTATGGAAATATTTCCACACATAACACTGAAGAGAGCATGGATAAAACCCTCTTCTAATGTCTCTAAGATCAATAATCTTGCAGGCCTGTGCATGGCAAGATTGTACAATTATTAAGAAGTCTTATAAGCCTCTAAGATGAGTTAAAAATGCTATTTCACCATCAAGATACAGAAATTTGCCCCTCTTTCAGTGACTGGCTTGTTATAACCTCACATATTTTAGTTGCCAGTAGCTGCAAATGCTCCAGAAGAAAACAGAAGATGCATGTAAAAAACTAGCCCAAAAATATTTTTTTTTAATTTCTACAATCAGGAACTGACTAAATTGTTACATATTATTTCTAGCAGCTAAACAATCTCATAATGGCTGGAGGACTATTGAAATGTGCTTTGATTGCTGAACTGGTATATGACTTAATTTAAAAAACTGCAGAATTATCAGGATTTCTTCTCCAAAAAGTTTGGAAGACTGCTGATACATTTGGAAGCGTCTATTCTACTATTCTTCTAGGTTCTTTTCCCTCCTAATATGAATGAAGAATACTTTTGACCTTCTAAATTGCAAATGTTTATGTTTATAGATCACATTGATTTGAACTCTAATAATTTAGACAGAACTCCTTTAATGTCTACAGCCATTTTATTTATGAGTTACATTTACAGAGTACAGGGGAAAAGTAGACAGCAATTTTCTCTTAATTTTTTGGTATGCTAAAATGCGGAAGAATTATAAGAATCCACCAGGCTTGGACAGTGGATAAGAATCCCTTCAGGCTTGGTATTTCTATTAGCTTTCTGCTAATGTTATATCTACAATGTAGGGTTTAATTATTATGCTTAATGAGATATTCAAAAGATTCTCACTTCTATGGAGCTACTAAAACTGTAGCTACAGTTAATCAATAGTGCAATAGTAAACCAGACCGTATGTCTGGGTCAGATTTCTCTTATATAAATGTAGTCCTGCAAAATCCATACATGAACTCTGTGTAGTGACCTGGACTGTCTTTATAGCTACTTGGAGGAGAGAAGGTGAGTAATCTGCCCTCAGGTAGCCCTGAAGCCCGGGAACTGCCTTACAGGGGTTGGTCCCCTTGGCAAGGCAGGGAGCAGAGCTCCCTGCTTTAGCCCCAGTGCCTCACTTGTAGGTAGCTTAAGTTAGATAAGAAGGACTGATACCCCCATCTCTTGAGATCAGTGCAGCCATTTTTGTAGGATACAGGGTATTCTCTTTATTTGCGTCACTTCTAGTCACGTTAAGACTTATGAGAATTATACAAAGCTAAATCTTTGGAAAAGAGCATCAGTCACATGCCACAAATGTAATTCATGAGAGTTCAAAGTAAAGGATACAGTTTTGATTTATAATTCTTACATTTTCCTGCACTGTGCCTGTCTTCCCTGTGGAGACCAAGCTGAGTGGTGCTGTTGATACACCTGAGGGATGGAATGCCATCCAGAGGGACCTGGATGTGCACAAGAAGTGGGCCCGTGAGAACCTCATGAAGTTCAACAAGGCCAAGTACAGGGTCCTGTACCTGTCTTGGGGCAACCCATGGTATCAATACAGGCTGGGGATGAAGGGATTGAGAGAAGCCCTGCCAAGAAGGACTTGGGGGTCCTTGTGGATGAAAAGCTGGACATGAGCTGACAACGTGCATTTGCAGCCCAGAAAACCAACTGTATCCTGGGCTGCATCAAAAGAAGCATAGCCAGAAGATTTAGGAACATGCTTTTGCCCCCCTACTCTGCTCTGGTGAGACCCTACCTGGAGTACTGTGTTGAGTTCTGAAGCCCTCAGTACAGGACATGGACCTGTTGGAGAGGGTCCAGAGAAGGGCCACAAAAACAGTCAGAGGGATGGAGCATCTCTCCTGTGAGGACAGGCTGAGAGAGTTGGGGTTGTTCAGCCTGGAGACGAGAAGGCTCTGCAGAGACCTTATTGTGTCCTTTCAGTACGTAAAGGGGGCTTGTAAGAAAGATGGGGACAAACTTTTTAGCAGGGCCTGTTGTGATAGGGTGAGGCATAATGGTTTTAAGCTAAAAGTGGGTACATTCAGACTAGGTATAAGGAAGACATTTTTTACAATGAGGGTGGTGAAACACTGGAACAGGTTTCCCGGAGAGATGGTAGATGCCTCATCCCTGGAAATATTCAAGGTCAGGTTGGATGGGACTCCGATCTAGTTGATGATGTGCCTGCTCATTGCAAGGGTGTTGGACTTGATGACCTCTACAGGTCCCTTCCAACCCACACTGTTCTTTTACAGCGTGTGTACCTATAAAGATAAGAATATGCATACTAGTAAGGGTACTAGTCCTATTGGTAATATGTTCCATTTAAATTCTTCACACAGAAATGATACCCTAAACTAGTGCTATACCTTTTTCAAGGTTTGCTTCACAGAGCTGAAGAAGTGTATTTAAAAGATTTCTAAATGCCTCTCATTCCTAATATTTGTATGATATATCACTGGGTTGGATTCTTACTTTATTTATCTTCATTAGAAGTCATGTCTTGGTAATGCTACAATACAATTTTTTGATTCTCAAACAGTGATATCTTAAAAGTAGCGATCACTTCTTGAAACAGGGTTCCTTGGGACTACAAAATAGTGGCATTCCAAAGAAGAAGTCAGGACTGAAAAACTTGCCCTAGTTTTTTTGTGGTTGTATATAGAAAGTTACTTTAGTCATAGTGCTTTCATGAGTATTTCAAATGGTTATTTCAAATATATGTTTCAGAGAGACATTTTGAATGCAGGATCCCACGAGGCCTGTAGCAGTAAGGCTGTTAAGTATCTGTATATAATATGTGAAAAGATCAAAGAGTAAGATGAAAAGAATAAAAATATGGCCATGTTTGATGCTCATGCAGTCTGCCAAATATTACAAATTGAAAATGAGAATTGATCTGAAATATAATGTTTGGGAGTTTTTCCTACACATTAGCAAGAGTCTAGGTTTTAATGAATTAGATATAAAGTTTTATGGTGTTTCATGTTCATTACTAATTTTCCTTTCCTTTCAAGACACTTAGGACATGTTCTTCATTTCTAAGTAATAAAAAATTTCAGGTAACATTTTTGACTTCAAACAACCACCTACTATTCCAGCTGCAGACTTATCATTCAGTTCCTAAATTTTGTTCTGTAGCAGAATCATTTTGCCTTATCTTTAAATACAGCTCTATTCAGAGGATATAGCCTGGAAAAATTATGCCTTATTCGTGAAACTGTTATAATCTAATCAATTAAGATCTTAATGTGTAGGCTTTTTAGCTAGTTTTGACAGAGAAAAAAACATTTAGAATTCAGATTGTGTTTTTGGAACTGTAGCATCAACTGTGAAATTAAAATCAGGGTTTTTTTAATAATTCAGGGTTTGCGTTTTTTTATGAATGAAAGAAATTGCAGTCCTAAAAAAGTCAAAGCATGTAATCAGAACTTGTAAAATATTCCATTCTGTTTTATGACATCTCAACTCCAATCAAACAAACAGAGCCAGAAAGAACTGGAGACTTGATTGACTGTTTAAAGGAAAAGCTGTCAGTTTGATTACAGGCAAGTGAACAGACACATTACTAAATGTAAATGGCATTTAATTTTATTATGCAAGCAGCTTTAATAACAAGCCACAAATAACTTATGCAAACTGAAATACTGGGTGTGACTGCATACAGATTTCTGACATTAAGTGGGGGCTGTGGGTAATGGCTGTTTTCAATTGAAGTTTTCTAAATTTATTAGGAAGTAAAAGGTAATTAAAAATGAGAGACCACAACAGGAAAAAAAACCCCACACTACATTATTATTTCAAACAAAAATGGTAGAGACTTCAAGTAGGTTGATAACAGCAGATTCTTGCAGTGCTGCGAAAAAAAAGCCCCTATAGTGTTTCTATTCAAGTATTTGCAGCATTTCCATCTTTTTGCTCTGGTTTCATTTTCCACGAAAATTCAAAATGACTCATTAAGTGCAGTGGATGTTTGACACTAAGCTTGCGCAGGTTACTTGGAGGTGGACTCACAGAAGGAAGAAATCCATGTACTATTTCTCCTCACCTCGCTGCCCAGGGGAGATGGTTCCAACCACACTCAGCTGAGGACTTCAGCTTGATGTTATGCCACCCTAGAAAATGATGAGGTCCCCAGCCACTGTAAGTCCAAAGGTGGACTTTGCAGCAGTGGCAATAGTTTGGTGTTGCCATGTGTTGAGGGGAGGTCAGACATGAGCTGGGTTCTCCTACACCCCATGGAACCTCTGTCTGCCAAGCTGGAGGGCCCATCTCTCGCAGCTTATTTTGTCCTCCTGTCCCAGTTAGCAATGCAGATAGTTACAGACTTGGAGCTGCTGCAGTACAGCACAACTGAGAGAAATGCAGAATTCCAACATCTGATGTGTGTCAGACAAAACCCAGCAGTGGAACAGAGATGGGGGAGAAGGGCAGAGGTGGCTGCTGCTCGATACGGCATGAGTCGAGCAGGAGAGCAGCATGGTTGTCATTCTGAGCGCTTGTTCCCAACGCAGAAAAGAAGAAAGAAGTGTTTGAGGGATTGTAGGTTTCACCCAGGGAGCCTGTAGTAAAACACCACAGTCCCAAAGCAGTAAATGGTACATTCTCACAGCAATGGTATTGTGTCCAACACAAAGAAATTCTGTCGCAGGCTTTGCTGTGTTGGCTTAAAAAAAAACCAACTTAGTCACTGGAGGGGAAGCTGGCAAAGCCTGGAGATCAGTGATCACAATCTGATTACATTCCACATGGAAAAAACAGAGAATAAGGGTTAGTTTTCTCAAGCTGAGGAAAATTATGAGAAGAAGTGATTATTTTCTGCCTGGCAGTCTCATTTTTCTGGCTTCTCAGAGGACTCTTTAGAAACATATATTAGATGACTAAAAAGCCATGGATGTACAGTTGAAAAGATGTCATGTTTTCCTAAAAGCTCCTTTTAGTTCAGTAGCAAAATGAAGATGAAGATGATAAGCAACAAAAGTTGCAGAGGAAGGGAGGAATAGACAGCAGCAGTCAGTGTAAACCCACTGGAAGCTTTTGGAGCACAGAAAAATGAGAATGCAAGTCAAAAGGGAAGAACTCTGGAAAAAATATTATTGGGTGGCACTGTGAAAGGTGTTATGGAATTAAAACAACTATATTAGGACCAAAAGAAATCTTAGTGATACTAAATATACCTGTCACAAGACAGAAGAGTGACAGCACAGCTAGTAATGAAGGAAAATAGTCGAGTTTTCAATAAATATTTTTTTTTTTTTTTGGAAGGAAGCAGTATAGCTGAATAATTTATGAAGAGAAGATGTGCTTATTATTCAAAAAGGACTAAAAATGATGTTCTTTTCATCTGCCACCTATTTTTAAACTAGCTGTCCTGAGTAACCATCAGCATAAAAGACCTAGGTGAGGAGATGCCTGAGTGATGTACATACCCTCATTACTGTTAACTCACAGTGTTTAACAAAATTCCCACAATAGGTCTTCAGAGCTGACCAGAAGCCTCTTGCCACAGATGTTCTGACTTCAACCCCAGGCAAATATAAAAATGAATTAATAACAATCAGACCAATGAAAGTCACTTGACATAATTTGATCACAACAAGACTTGTCAAAACAAACCTGATTTCATTCTTCAGTGAGGTTACTTGCTGGCTGATTGCTGTACTATATATGCATAATAGATGTAATGGATGTATTTTTGATTTGTTATCATCACACATACACATGCACAAACACAACCCAGTTGAGGAATTGGCACTATACAGTATTAATAACCTTATACTAAGCTGTTTTAAGATCTCAAAGGGGAATCCATGAGGGCATTTCTTAAGCTGTTTCCACCAAAATTAGTGCTAAGTGATACTCTTCATCATTTCTATTTGTGCTCTAGAAGCAAATATAAAATCATTTCTAATACAATTTGGCTGGTTTAAACCTACATACAGGTATGAATCTAATGATGTCAACAGCGATGAGGGCAGGGCACCAACAGAGAATGCTCTCAATAGACCATAAGTTGAGTCCAAATAATTTTAAGAGTCATGAGAAAAGCTGTATGTGTAGGAACATGAGAGCAGCCTATGCAAAGGGACTATGACCTTCTGTCCCATCACAAGGAACTTTGAAAATTATTTAACTATGTTAAATGAGAAGCTGAATATTACTATAGAAGGTTACAGTTCTGGTGCATATTTATTAAAAAGACAGCCAAATTATTTAGGACCACAAAAATGACTGAAATTTAGGTTAAATTTAATCAAATTATATTTAATTAAAAATTATTAAAATTTCTCACAGTGAAAAAATAAGAGAGTCTATTTAGCTTGTCAAAAAGAGGATTGAGAAATTGCGTGGGTTGAGAGCCTTCCTGGGAAAAGATGCAAAAGGACCCTAAACTTTAGCAAAGAGCAGCACATCAAGAGTCAATGGTCAAACATTGAGGCCAGTCAGAGCCAGCTGGGAAATAAGGAAAAAATTTCTAACAATGACAGGCCTTGACCACTGGAGCACGACATTAGAGGAATAAATTTGATAACCACAAGTCAGGATTAAGTGGCTTTCTGGAAGCTGAGCTTTGGTTAACCAAGAGTAGCTGGTCTCCAGGCAGGGATAATGGAGCCAATATCAAGCCTTTGCATGCACACAGTCAGACTGCTTGTTCAAAGTTTTCCCTCTAATCTTAAACACTAAAACCCAGCAAGGCAAAAGATAAGTGTCAGAAAGATAAATGCCAAAAGTAAGTATTAGAGGAGGTTTAAAGCATGTAAATTCTAGAGACGATACTGGGAATTACCCCATCTTGGGTGAATACCAGTATAATTTTGAGTCTGCGAAGCTCTTAAGCATGGTTTTGACTTTATGTGTGTATTCTCTATGTTGCAATAGAATTTAAGCACCTGTTTAAGGTTATAGTCTAAATTCAAGATTAGCTCAATTAATTTTACCTGAATATTGAAGGCTGCGAAATTTCCCTTTTGAATAGTGGAGTGCACTTTCTGCCCAATTTATCATTTGACACTGATTATGAATGATTTTCACTGTCTTTAATGAAAGAAGAACCAGATTAAATCCCATGTTTACAGCAATTTAAATCTCTCTGTAGCAAAGAAATTATTAAAACAGAGGTTTGGCAAAGCAGAAAAAAAAGGTTAGTAAAATGGCTAGAGGTTAAAGTTGGAAAAGAGGTTTTGTGAGCTTTCTTGACTCTATCGTGAAAGAGCATGAGAAAACTTGAAAAATCGTATTGAAATTATGCTATTTCAGTACATGTCACAATATATTCAATGGACATTGTGGCAGAATGACAGATACTGTCTGTATCAGGCACATTTGGTCATTAATAAAACCAAACTGCAGCTTTTCTGAATTCCTCCATCCTCATTCCTTTTCTATATCTTGAAACTGATCCTTAGTGGGATATCCTAATTAATGGCAATGGAGAGCACTGGTTTTCACTGGTTGCGCCTTTACCCTTTTCTTGCAGAAACACATGGTAAGAATTTCAAGAGTTTCTCACTTCGGCCTCCAGAGGTCATCAAGACCTTTATCTTAGAGTCCAGTGTGTGGAGAGCAAGGGTGGCTGGAAAATCCAGCTGCTAGTTTCAGTGGTTTATCATTCTTGTGACAGACTAGGATGAAAAGTAAGAAGTTATATTCCTAGAACATACAACATGAAGGGAAAAAAGAGACATAGAAAAAAGAAAAGGAGGAAGAAGAGAAGGAGGAGGAGGAAGAGAAGGAAGAGAAGAAGGAGGAGAAGGAGGGAAAAAGAAAAAGGAAAGGGAAAGAGGAATGGGAAGAGGAGGACAAGGAGGAGGAAGCTAACCAATCCATTACAATCTTTTGAACCTGTAATAAAGGGGTTTCAGTCATTTTATTTTCAAAGTGATCCTCAAATGTGTGTAAGACATGCTTTTCATTTACCTGGCACGACACAAAGTAGTCTTTGACCATGCAAGAATCAGATCGAGATCTCAAGCAGCCAGGCAGAAAAGTCCAGATGTTTGACAGAACATTATTTCACTCATTTGGAGACAAAATTCCAGGCTGTGCAAGTCACATAATTTATCTGCCCCAGTGCTCAGTGCAGGAGGAGAAGATGTGAGCGCACCTGTACCTGCAGCACCACGTAGGAGGCCATGTTACTCCTGCCACCTCCCCCCTGTCCAAGCTGACACGTGGAGCTGGGTCGTGCTGGAGAGGCTGGGGGATGCTCCAGCCCTTCCCCTGCAGCAGGGAAGACAGATTTTGGCAATGGGTTGTAAGTAGCAGTCTGGAATCAATAGTTACTGGACTCAATAAAGTCCTTAACTGTTCTAACTGTTTGCAAAGTTAATATGTGTCTAAAGTAGCAATTTGCCTCTGAGACTGCCTCAATCTCCAAGGAAATCTGTCAGAATATACTCAGAAAGTACATTACTTTTATTCTTAATTAAGAAATTTCGAGTATTTAACCTGGGATCTCAACATGCGATGTGAAAGCAGTTAACGAAAATGAAAATCCCGTCTGAATCTGTAGAGAAATCAGTAAAGCTCTTATGTAAAAGGATCCAGTGGAATGTATATTTATGGTATTGAAATCTTTGAGGGACTATACAATGGCAAAGGAAATCTAGACTGTTAGGCTACTTATAAAGGCAGTATCTTTGCTTCAGAGTTCTTCACAATATCTTTCCTAGTTTTGTTACTTAAATTCTTTCTGCATAATCCCTAGTTACCATTCACAAACTGCCTCACTCTTCAACCAGACTAATAATGTCATTCCAAGGGTGTCACTAGACCATGTCTCCTCTTCATCCACACATATTTCTCAATTTAACAAAATCAAAGGAATGCTGAAAAAATCCCCCAAATGTGATATGATAATGTATAGCAAGGTTAATTGCTGGAACTGGAGACTTGCAGAGAACTAGAGCATCCTGAAGACAGTACTTTTGGTTTTTTACAAGTTTGCTGCACTTCTAATGTCCTATGGCTCCTACTGCTTAATAACATTGCCTAAAAATTTTTAACAGGTTTTGAAAAATAATGGGCATGATTTCTAGAATAACAGTATCTATTAAGGGGTTGCAGAATGTAAAATAGAGTGGTATTACCTTGAGATTATTATATATCTCTCTTTCAATGTATTTGTCAGCTTCAATTTTTCTTTTCATTTCAAATGTGTGCTATTTAATTATCAGGGAGTCTGTCACAGAATGCAGAGAACCACAGGTTTATGCTAACCATTGGATTTCTTTTGCACATGAGAGCTAAAAGTCAGGGCTGTTTAGATGGAATGAAATCCCAATAACCTAGAGACAACAAGGAATGTCTTATACTTCTATGATGGTGCATTTATTCTTGTCAAATCTGTGAGAACATATTAGCATATCTTCAATTTAGATGATAACTTTTCTTGCTTGCTTTTACAGACAATTTAATCTGCTCTTAAACTTCAAAAGTGCTTTAAATGGCTTGTGTTGAGGTTTTATGATCCACCTTCCAATGTTGATTTCTGTCCTTCTGGGGAAGCTGCAGTACTTCAAACCCCTGAGACTGCTTTCCATGGCACACTTTGCTGATTGCGAAAGACAACACTCCGTGCTAAGGGTGTCCTAAAAATGCCACGTTAACATGAAAGTCACCCACTGAAACAACTACTGAAACACAGTTTCTAACTTCTAAGGGTTTTCCAGACTACCCTGATTCTTTCTTGTCTTTGTTTTTCAGACACCTGACAACTATTTTTCCAGGGTTTACATAAAAAAAAAAAAAAAGCAAAAATTTCTCACTTCCAAGATTTTATCTATAGGATGGACTGACTGGAACTTTAGCAATGGAGAACAGATTTTCACTCACTCTCATCGCACTGACGTGGAAACCCACTGAGGTAGTCCAAAGACATCAAAAGCCTAGCTCTTCTCATTGGCTTCCCAGTATGACTGCTAGAGAGACTTACTGTGTGCCTTTTGATAAGCCTACATGGCCAGTGACTGGCAGGAATACAAAATAAAATAATTACAATGGGATATACAGTAATAAGTAATAGCATGTACTAAGAGGAAAAAGTGTATTTATGACTTAATCTAGTCTTCAGTAGCTCTTTAGGACTTGAAGTGACTGAATTTGACACAGTAGAATACACACAAGAGCTTGTTTCTTTTTTCTCAATTGCAATAGCTTTAATTGTTTTAATGTTATCACCGCTATGAATCTCAACTAGCTGTCAAATTGTTAGAAAGCTAGAAAACTGACTGCTGTGAGGATGAGCTTAAAGCAATATGGAGTGGAGGCAAATCTAGCGTGCTTGAGAATTAAAAACAAACTGTATGGTGTGTCTGTGCCGTCTACTGTTGCAGGATTATTTTCAGTGATTAACACACTTGGTTAATTGCCAAGAAGAAATCTGTGCCTAAGTACTACAGTTAACACTCCTTATTTCTATGAAATTGGAAATTTCCATGACAGTTATTTTTCTTCTCAACCAAAACACACATTCCAAATCAGGTACTTTAAATCAGTAGATCAAGATTTCAAAAGTGATCTCGAATTTTGGATAGCTCCTTTTCTTTGACCATAATCTGAGTCAAATGAGCAACTTGAAGCAAGTTAAAGAGGCTTCATCTTCAGAATACTGGCTCTTTTGACTCTTAGGCAGAGAAGAATCGTCACGCTTACAAGAATTTAATTTATCGTCATTTGATGAAAAGACTTAGATCTTGGATGGTGGCTTAGACTCATCTTCCAAATGAACACCTATGTTTCATATTTATGCCACAACAATAGTATAGAGAACATCACGATAATGTAATTACAGTTTTCTTCTTTCTCTTCACATAAACTTGACAATCTGATGCCTGACCTTATTTTTTATGTTATTTTTTAGTAGAACTGCACAATTAAAACTATCAGATGAAGATGATAAACACATTCTACCTTTTGAAAGCTGCCAGTCGTAAGGTCTCTGAGAGAAACATTTTATAAATGTGTCACTTACTCACTGAAATGAATGGGAAGAGGCATCCAATGACACTGTAGTATCTGCTAATTAAAATAATCTCTTTCCCTTTTTGTCAAGGATCAATATTTTTTGCAATTCAGGTGTAAATCAGGGTCCTGATTATCAAGCTTGTTACCCAATTAACAAGCAATAGGACAAGAGAAAATGGCCTCAGGTTGCACCATGGGAGGTTTAGACTGGATATTAGGAAAAAATTCTTCACCAAAAGGGTTGTCAAGTGTTGGAATAGGCTGTACAGGGAAGGGGTTGAGTGACCATCCCTGGTCACTCTTGATGATCTTAAAGATCTTTTTCAACCTAAATGATTTTATGATTCAATGATCAGCAATATCAATAAGCAAATCCTGGCTAGCTATGCTTTGTTTGGCTTGTGTGATATTCAACAACACAACGAAAAGTCAGAATAAACACATGAAACTACATGTTCTATATATAAAAGGGCCACACATATTATGTTTTAGGTCGTTCCTTCCCAAGTTTTCAGTCTTTGGGATACTTTACTTGCTGAAAATGTAAAAGCTTTCTCTTTAAAAAAAGTATGTGAGAGACTACTTCCAGATAAATGGTTCAGAATACCCACCCCTCTTTGGGAGACCATAGAACAGAGATGGAAGAAAGCCTGGAAGACTTGCAGTTCACCTTGCTATCAACTCCAAGCACAGTAATGGCCTTCAACCTGCATGTCCTGAGTACATGTCCTGTACACAACAGTACCCAGGGAAAGCCACTGAAATATGAGAAGTGGAATTGGATATTGTAAAAAGTTAGTGATACAGCAGCATTCTGACCTATCAACCAGTAACAAAATAAAAATTAACTGTTTCAGGTATAGATGCAACAATGATGCAATTTGTTTAGCAGTGTGTGTACCCAGTATACATAATCTGATATGAAACTGAAATTTCTCATGTGCATTTTACGTTTTTGTAACAGACCTGGGTGTTTGGTGGCCATAGAAGATGAAACCTATGCTCCCTACAGAATTAATGCATGTGGAATACATAATCCCTTGAATAATATAGGAAATTTTGAGAACTATGGTATTAATTTAAGCTGAAAGAGGTGGTTCCATCACCATTCAGATAAATCACATTCTTGGGAAAACACAAAGGAACTTTCTTTGTAGGTTTTACTCTTCACATTCAATTTAATTTGTGGTCAAAGAGAGCATGTGGAATAAACTGCCTTTGGAGTTCTGAGCCATGGCTTACTGTACCTGCTACCAACCTTCACTTAGGAAAGGTGGTTTAGGAGCTCAGTCAGTGCAGCTGTCAGAGGGCCTGTCTTCTTATGTCATCCCTAAAATGCTCTTGTACAACACCCTTCTTCCTGATATGTAAGATTTCTGTAAAGTTCAAGTTGTTGCAATTCACTCATTGAATATAATCTCTCAATGACTTAAGAAGGTGACCTGCACATAAAGCTTTGTGTAGTTCTATTGTTGAGTCTGGTATTTTTCAGAAGTGCTCAAATCAAATAAAAAAGTAACTAACACTGTTAAAAGGAGGACTATACATAAATGATATCCCTCTGGAACTGATAGATAAGACGGAAAACATCCTAAGGAATTCTGTATTTTTTCATTTAAAATCTTGGTATATTTTCTTGGAGATACTAGAGACAAGCACAGAAAATACACGCACACTAGAACTGAAAAGGTGCGTTTCATGAACAATAAACTCCATCAGCACAATTTACCACGGTACCCTGGGTTGATAGTTTAAGAACTCAGTAAAATACTCTGGCAGGTTCAATAAGTGGCAACAGTGTCATTATAGCTGCGACGGTCCAAGAATGCAAGTGAGGGAAATATGCAGGGAGCAGCACATGCATTATCATAGCTGCTGGAAAAAGCAGCACCCCCGAGGAAAGTCCTCCTTGGGCAGGGGTCCCTTCTCACAGGTGCTCTGCAAAGAGCAATCGCAGCAGGACTCCAGGGCCTGGCTCTGCACCATGGACTTGTTGGTGACTTTGTAATTTGTGGGGGTAATTGTGTCAGCCCACGGGAGCATGATAATTGCTAGGTTATTCTTGCTTATTTTCATTGCCGTGTCTAGAAGGCTGGTGCTGCTATAAGAGAAAAGAGTGGTGATTAATGGCTTTATCTTGAAGTCAGTGAGTGAAACCAGGCTTTGAGTCCTGATGATTGGGAGGTCACCTATATGCGCCAGGAATCCAGCAGTTACTGATTAATTGAACAATATAATTAAGTTAAACTTAGAACAAATGTTCCCCACCCTACTAAGCTGAAACATTTCTGCTTCTGTTTCATACTGAAAGGAGATCGTTTGTGCTAGAAAGCCTGAATGATATCACTTCTGTTTGCAAACCTTTTTTACCTGTTTTATACCTATATTGAAATAATTTTTTGGTATGTTTGTGAATTTGGCTTGTTTTCCTAGTACCTGGGTTTATTCTTGTTGATTTCCAAACTCACAGCATTACATACTCCAAAACACAGGGGAAAACAACCTACAGAATGAAGAGTTTGTTTTAACTGTCATGTCAAAGAAGCATGTAGCCAAGACCTCTTTAGACAAGACATTCATACAGTCAGCTCAGCAAGTACAGAACAGTAACTCTGTCACTATGATCAAAGGATTCTTATGAAGTCTGTGCTCAAGTGAACACAATACTGGGAAATAAAAATCCATTGCTTGGAAAGAGTCACTTTTAAAAGGAGAAAATTCATTGTGTGTGTATTTGTAAATGAGTTATGCCTGTCTTTTTAGGTGCTTATAGAGCCTTCATCTCTAGAAGGAGTAATGCAATTAAAGTTAACCTGTGACCAAAAGCTGAAAACGTACTTTTGGATGGAAAGATAAAACAATCATCTGTAATGTACAATATATTGAACTGGATAACAGCATCTGCTTCAAAGCTCAAGGACACCTTGACATCTGTAATTAGAAGGGCTCTCAAAGGGCACAGACAGACTCTTTCAATTGAGATAGTTGACACTTCTTTTAAAAAAGCCTCAACATGAAAGTCTGAATTCCTTTTAACCCTTTAAGGAAAGTAAGTGAAAGACAAATACAGCCATTTCTGCTTTTGACTTCACCATCTTAAAGGAGATACACATCAGTGAAAAGTCAAATGGTGCAGCCAATAGCTGTATTTAGCTTTTAAGCTGTAGTTTTGAAGTCTAGTGCCGACTGAAGGAGGTTTCCAACCTTAATTTATTGAGGTGTCTGTGCTTTCGCAATCTTTCTGGAATTATTTCCTCTCCATTTTTGAGTGTGCCAATAAAGATCTCCTTTTTTTTTTTTTTTTTACAAACGGACATACAACCCCCTCACATCATAAAACTTGTGGAGTACAACAAAAGCTAATCCTGACCTTGGAGGAGGCAGCTTACAGAAGGAAACATCAATTTCTTTATAGGAGGGTCCAAGAGAGGCTATGTGTCCCTTCTAAACACTAAAGGGTGAGTGATGGACATAAAGGTTTGAACCCTGTGCATGACAAGCAATATTAAAATGTTACATATATTTTTCTCCTTCTGCTTTCCTTAAATATTTTAAGCTTCTTCTGCATCTGGATAATTGAGATTCCCTAGGCAATACCTTCCTGTATGACTCAGATACTGGAATGGGAACTGCATCTTCATGCAATAAAGTGAAATATCGTGACTTTCAAAAGCTCGTGATTTTGATTATTGAAGTATTATCCCAGTATTATCTGCCGTACAGCCACTGTGGTGCAAGAAATAAATTCATCAGCTGTAAGGAGTATGCTATGCTAGCAGGTGAATCTGAACCAAGTTCCTACAAAAACACACAGTGAAATTCTACCTCCCTTTCTGGAGGTAGACTGATTTTAAAGCATAAAATAGATAGAGCTGTTTTAATATTAAACTATTGCTATGCTTTTAATAATTAGACTGATGCTATCAACATAGTATAATAATGTGTGTTGACTTTATATATTAGTCCTTTTTCAAGCTTGTACATTATGCTGCAGCACACTGATGGGACACACTTTTGGTTGCATCCAGGAGACTGCAATCTTCAAAAAATGTTTTTCTTAGTGTGAATCGATACGACACAGATTCTGACTAGAATGGTAGAGACTCTAGATTGGTAGCGTTGTAGCTTCAACAAGTCAAGAAGGCCAACAGCACCCTGACCTGTATCAGCAGTGTGGCGAGTAGGACCTGAGAGGTGATCATCCCCCTGTACTCGGCACTGGTGAGGCCCCACCTCGAGTACTGTGTCCAGTTTTGGGCCCCTTACCACAAAAAAGACATTGAGGTGCTGGAGTGGGTCCAGAGAAGGGCAACGAAGCTGGTGAGGGGTCTGGAGAGTAAGTCTTATGAGAATCATCTGAGAGAGCTGGTGTTGTTCAGTCTAAAGAAAAGGAGGCTGAGGGGAGACCTTATCACTTTCTCCAACTAGGAGGGTGTAGAGAGGCGGAAGTCAGTCTCGTCTCCCAGGTCACAGGAGATAGGACAAGAGGAAATGGCCTGAAGTTGTGCCAGGGGAGGTTCAGGTTGGACATTAGGAAAAATTTTTACACTGAAAGGGTTATTAAGCATTGGAATGGGCTGCCCAGGGAAGTGGTTGAGGCACCATCCCTGGAGGTATTCAAAAGACAGGTTGACACAGTGCTTAGTGACATGGTTTAGTGATGTGTTTTTTTGTTTTTGTCAGAGTTAGGTTGATGGTTGGACTAGATGATCTTAAAGGTCCCTTCCAACCTAGACAATTTTATGATTCTATGATTCAACGGTCTAGGGGTGTACGTGAAGTAGGGCTTCTGGGGAAGAAGTAAAACTAGTCCTTGGGAAAAGCAGGCAGGCTTTTGGCTCAACAGCCCTTCTCTGGGGGACACCAGCTCCTGTTCAGGTCTGAAATAGAAGCAACATGCCAGTTGCTATATAAAGACTGAGAGCAATTGGTCTGAGTTTAGTTTAATTCCATCAATCAATTAGACAAATCTGAAAGGAAACACAATTGGTGCCTGGGGAACAGAGCAGGATTTTAGCAAGGAAAGAAGTGATAATGTTATTGTCTCCTGTGGGACACAGAAAGGAAAAGACCACTGATTATCACCTGTGGAACATGCAGATACAGACTGAAATAAATTAAATTCTTGCAATTACCAGGGCATGCTAATATTAAACTGTACCAAATAGAAATAATTTGAATTGGCATATGATTAGCAAACAAACAATTTTATCTCTGTAATGGAAGAAGCTGCTGAAAAAAAACCGCATTAAATATGGAAGACATGATTAAGGTAACTGTGAGGTAAACTAATCTTTCTAAAGTTGTGGGGTTTTTTTCAGGAAGAGTTAGAAATCTTGCATGTGGGACACTACATGGGGATCCTCACACTCTAGGGAGGTTGCTAAATCTCTCTGTTCTTTTCCAACCAGTTGTAGGGACAGATGGGATTAGCCTTCGGTATCCAAGGTATTAAAAATAGCTCTTTTAATCTACGCCCATTTAATTGTCCCGCCAGCCAGAAACCCAACTGGATTTCAACCACATCAGCCCAAACATCAGCCCAGGTGTTAGGGAGATGCAAAGAGGTGCTGGCTGGGGTTTGCTTTCTGGAGCTGAGTGCCAGGTGGTGAGGAGGGAGCACTCATTCTCACTCAGATCCCCCCAGACGCAGGGGACTTCACCCTGCATTGGCTGCCGTGCTCAAAGTTGCAAATGACAGTCTGCAGGTGTGCTCTGAAGCCCCTAAAATAAGGATAACAACCTCTGACAGATCCTGTGACTCTGTCACAGGGTGGACATGGGTTGGTACCATACTAATAGCTGGAGAAAAATTCATCAGAGCTTGCCTGCCAGACTTCAGCTTTCACCATCTTAAGATACTTTTTGAACATAGACCTTCTGCATTGAGATTCACAAGAAGAACAATATAAATGTTGGATGTCTTTACAAATAGGTTTGAAATTATCTAACGGTAATGAACAGGGTAGATAAAAGGTTTTTTTCTACAAAAACGAGGTGTTTTGTTCCAAGTAAGCAAAAGTAAGGTAATAATAAACCCTTCAGTTTATTAAAACATTGTTTTGCACACAGGTCTCCTTTTCTTTCACAGACAACAAAACTCTTTAGAGAAGGAAATAAGAAAAATAAAATAAAAACCACACTAGGTCACCTTTTAAGTCAGTTTTAATTGCAGAAATATCATCATTAATTGCAGAAATAGCCTGAAGTCTGAGGATGGGTAATATCTTTTGCTCAAAGTAATTAGATAAATTCAAAAAGAGCGGTGATTAAAGGCGCATGTGAATTAGTCATTAGGCTCTCTAAGAACATTCCTTGTCTGTGCTGAAAAGGAACAAAGCATTTTTATGGAAGTTAAATATCACTAAGTCCCAAGATGTCATGTGAAAAGGAACTTAATTAGCACTTAGGATGACTCCTGGTCCAACAAGACAAACTGGTCATGGTCATTTCAGGTGGGGTGGACAAACTACTAGAGAGGAGAAACAGCCCAAGCCTTGCCAGTGATTCACACAACTATTTGCTAGCAGACTCTAAATTCATGAGGGTTTTATTCTGCATGCTGGAAAAGTTATAAACAACTCCAGCACAAACACAGCCCTGACAAATTTATCCTGAAAGGCAGTGGGTTTAGCAGGGTAACAGTGGCATCAGGTCATATCCCTAACCATGTCAGAGTTGACTGTCTGCAGCCTCTACCATTATCCATCTGTCAAAAAAGTAGGTGACTTCAGTTGCTTGACAGACAGATACAAAGCTGCTAATTTCATCAGCAGTAGCAACAAGCAGTGAACGGACTTTTTCTGGACCCTTCCTGAGCACTTCACTGCCTTACTTTGCCTTAATGCTGTGCTCAGTCCCACATGACGTTTGAGCTTTGTGCAGTCTGCAGAAAGAGACAAGACATGGAGCAACATGCTTGTTATATGATGGTTTAGAGAAGCATTAAAAATTGGACCTGAGCAAGTTTTTTCAGAGACTGGCCAGTTAGCCAGATCTTGGCCCACCACAGTGTACCCACTGGCTACATTAGATGGTCAGAGAAGAGGGACTAATCAGGCCTCCACCATCATAATCCTGGGACCTCGTTCAAGGAATGGTCCGCGGGCAGAAGCAAAGGCCGGGAGGCTCTGACCTCAAAACTTGGTGTCATCAAGGCAGACTATGTGCCAGGAGCAGAGAGAGGTTGAAAACAGCTTCTTGCTGCTGAGGGGAGTCTTGCCAGGAACGACAAGTGAATATGGAGCAGCTGTGTCCAAGGAGGATGCCAACGATCAGGTCTGAATACCAATAATTTCCAGGGCTAGTGACTCACTCCAAGTGATGGGCATCCTGGCGTGAAGAGCTGTGGCACGAACCCCAAGAAGCTGGTGACTGTCTGTGGGACTGAGCGCTTGGTTCGTATTTATGCGGCAGCTGAAATCACTGCTGAGGGTAACCACGCCGTTTGTTTCGGCTGACTTGTTAAAGCAATCTTCTGTTACTAACCACGCTCCCGAGCGGTCACAGCAACCCAGTGCCACCATGTGGCACCCTGACCAGGGAGCCATGCTGCTGACTCCCCTGGATATGTGCCGGAGTGACAGAAATCCCCACTGCTCTGCCACTGTGCACAGGGCAGGAAGGTCTGAAAGGGAAGGACTCCCTCTCTTCTCCTGCCAGATCCTCTCTACCCAACAGAACCTGAACTTCCAGTGGCAGCTTGTCCACACCCTCTGTTTGTTTGGTCCTGCCAAGGTGCACCCCTATCCTCACCACATCCTGTAGATCCTGATGTGGCCTCCAGAGAGACAGATGCGCTACAATGTGCTCCCCTGGCAGAGGGCAATGAGTAGCACTTCCCCAGAGGCAACACGGCTCCAGTGTTAGCCCTTTGTTAGTCTTTAGCACACTGCCCAAGAGAAGCAGAAACCACTTTAACATTACTTATTCTTCCTTAATTCGTTCTTGGAAACAGCTGAGGAATTATTGTTGAAATATTTCAAAAAAGCCTTACCTAAGGCAGAGGCAAGCATGGCAAATTTCAGCTTGAGCAATCCTGTGTAGCGATAAACCAATGAAAATAGGGCTAATGGCAAATATTAAGCAACCTTAGCCACAGGCAGTTTGACTAGCTCCAGCAGTAATACGTGGTGTTTTTTCCATAAATACTGCATTGAAGTGCTGTATCTCTCACTCTGCTTTTTTTTTCAGCTAGCAGCAAAACCCAAAGCAAACTTTTCTGTATGCACAGCCCTAATTGATAGTAAAGTAAATTAAATGAATTCTAAGCAGTGCCAATAATAGCTACTAGTTATGTCGCAGTAAAAATACTGATATTTTATGAGTGTTTAATAACTATGTTTTCCTGCTGTTTGCAATTGCAAGAAACTTCTTCCAGTAACAGCACAGTATTTCCCTTGTAATTATTCAGCAGGCCCCAAATGAGCAATATATAAAAAACATGCTTAACAAAATTACTGAAATGTAATTGTGCTGTAGAGAAACAGATATAAAGGAGGTGCTATTTCAGTCTCCCTTTAGTGACTTTGCCTTAATCTCGCTCCTAGTGAAACTCTTTTGCAAGAGTTTCAATTCAATAATTTTCACTGTCATTGACAAATGGAAAGGAAGATATAGTGGTGGATAGCATCAAACAATTTCTAGGGAATATACCATATGCATTTAGCCTCTTTTATATTTAAAATTAATAAAAATAATTTGTAATTTTTTTGAGTCTATGCATTACCTGAAAAAGATATTTAAACCATTTATGCAAAACCTCTGCATCTCTGGATGCAAGTATCCTGAATTTGCAACTAGAGTTTTTAGGTAAATTATGATCAGATAATATGTTTATGTAGAATAGTTCTAGTCAAATATTTTGGGGAAAGCTACAGTTTTACAAAAAATGAAAGGTCGATTCTTCAGCTAGCCTATATCCTCATTCCAGTGACTGGATTAATGGTACATTTCATATGCCCTTATGTTTTATGAGATTTGTCAACTAAAAATCACAAGACTTTGCAACAGTTTCCTCATGCAGCTATCCAGGAAGAAAATTCGTAGGTCTCATTCGCAGAAAAAGCAAAGAAAGCATTGCTATTGCTGAGCCTGCACCCGTGTGTTCCCATCTGGGGACAGAGCTCTCCCTTTGCAGAAGACCAGAAAGGCTCGTAGCACAGGAGGACACACTTCCAGTGCATGGCCTGGTTGGGGAAAAGGTCTTTTTCCTTCAGTGATTCAGGAGTTTGTAATATCAGAATCACCATCCTGGCAGATATTCAAATCTTTTTCTTCAACGCTGTAGAGAAAAGGTATTCTTTGTTTTCTGCTGAACAGAAATACTGAGAAAAAAACCCACTTGAGTGTTGAAAGATTTTGTGTTGACAGAGTATCTCCCAAGTTGAAAAAACAAAGATTCATTCTGATTTATTGAATATTCCTCAAACACTAGTTAAATGTCAGTTCAGCCCCAAACTATATTTCTCTTTCATGGTACCTTGCTCTATTCAGAAGCCAAATGATCTTATTGTCTCTCCTGGTGAGCCCAGACCACGTGAGAGGATGGAGATTTATGCAACTCCCATGGGGTAACATGCTGATGGAGAAACAGCTTTTTATACCAAAATCATTCTTACAGGACTTGCCCATCCAATTCTAATTAGAAGTGGGAAAATTTTAATGAAACAAAACCATGAATATTTTAAAGACAATAGCCTGCTGGTAAAGTATTTCAATTTAGCTCTTCTGCTTCTCATTTTTTGCCTACATTCCAGCCAGTGCCTCTCTTAGGGGACTCAGAGATGCACAAATTGTAGTCTCCCCTCCAAGCATTGGCTATGATTTCCTCTCAGCCAGCTTTGGTCAAAAGACTTGCTGGGGATACAAGCTCCTTCTTGCAGAACAATATCTATGATGTCTTGCCAGAACAACCAGACTTATCCCTCACCACTCCATAGTCACTGGCATGGATTTCTAGTGAGTCATCGCTGCTGAAATAATCCTAAATGGTAGCTTACACCTACAGCTATAAGGGGTATTTTCACTTCAGTGACAATGCCGTAGTTAGGTCCCAAATTTTATCAGTCTTTTCCATGGTAACTACTATGAAGTAAGGGTAGAGTCTGCAGTCATGATCAGTATTAATATTTAAAGCTGGAACTCTAAGAACACAAGCATTTTAGACATCGCAAGGCACAGACAGCAGCTAGGGAGATTTATTAACTTGGCTCAATATGGTAGGTGCCTAACTTCCACAGAAATTAGACAAGTTAGATACTTAACCTGCTTAGCTATTTTGATACACACTCCTCAATGTGTACCTACATTGGCAGGTCTCTAGATACATTTCAAACCTACTCCATTAAAGCATAAATCTCTCTACGGTCACTTGAACTCTGTTTGTGCTAGGACTACCTCCTGAAGGATATGTAGGCATCTCTCTGCTCCTTCACCCCTTGAAAGCCATGTGGAATTACATATATATCATTCTGTAGCCTTCAGAGTCTGGGCTTTTGTGCATGAATCAGATCTGAAATTGGAGCCTCTTTATTAGACTACATCTGGATTTTTTCAGTTAAAGAGCAGACTACAAAAATGACTTTAGTATTCTGACATACTAGCAGAAAATTAGCTGGAATGTGCAGAAATATATAGTTATGAATAAAAGTCAATGAAGAAAGAAGTTTCTATTAAACACCAAAGTGATCATGAGGAGTAGCAGTTACTTGCTTTAGGCTTTTTTCCTATTCTGGTTTTCATCTGTTAATTTAAAACAAGTGTGCATTTTCTCCACTTGAGTCTTTTCAGTTATAATGGTTACCATGGTTATCACAGGGACAATTTAAATGTAAGGAATGCACAAAATTGATTTTTAGTGGTTCATTCTGGAATATACTTAAAGCTCTTCAAGCTTGTGGATGACAGATCTGGTTAATGAAAGCTCTCGGCTCAGTCATGTTTCATGGGTTTGTTAACATGGACGATTGAGAGCCTTAATGGTTTAGGGCACATTCCCGAGAGATGGAAACCTGCCCTTAAACTGGCTGCGTGTTTTACATAAAAGAGTTATTGTGGGTTGTAACCCAACAAACAAAAGAGGAGATATAAACCTAGGAACAGGCATGAGAGCCTAGGACTCTTTCCTGCTCCGTTACTACTGTAATCTAGGTGCAAGCTTTACTTACATCTCTTTTAAGACTTGGCCCTGACTGGTGTTGCTGGCTGCCCCTGTGCAGACCCTGCTAGAGGTGTTTTTCTCTCCTCCTCCTCCCCTGCCTGCCTCCAGCTCTTCCCCACAGCCCTCCATACCTGTGCTCACAAGAAGCAGAGGCAAGTGGGACTTCCAGAAGTCTCACGTTGTCATAGGGAACAAGCCAACTCGAATCATTCCCACCGTGGGTAGTCCCTGTTAAACTTCTTGCAGGTTTTCAACCTCATCCATGATTGCTGTCTTTGCTTTTATTTTTTGTTAACAAAAACCATTAAGCTGGGAACACTGAAATCCCCACTGAGCCTTTTGCTTTTCCAGAACTGCCATATACAGCCTGGCACAGCTGTAATGAGGGTTTCAGGAACACAAAATCAAGCCAATGTAGTGAATTCCCACTGGAAATGATCACTGGCATCTATTAAGTTTAACATTTTCCTCTGTCCAATATGAAATCTCTTGGCAGAAATGATCTAAACTTGTCTTCACTAAATACATTAGCGGAGATGGGGGATAACCTTTGCTAATAAATAGACTGTAAATACTCCATAGTCTGCCTGCATCTGAAAAGAACAAAGGAAATGGAAAACTAAAGGAAAAAATAAAAAAGAGGAAAGAAAAAGGAAGATAAAGAGAAAAGAAGAAAAAAAAAGTGTTTTCCTGTTCTATTCAGGACTTTTTTTCTTTCTCAAGCCCAACTTGTACAACTGCAAAATCACTTTCCATGTATCTTGCTGGAGGTTGCATCAGACAAGTTCCAACTTTTAGACCAAACTAAGGGTTTGTGAGGGTAAGACCTTCGAGATGTGTGGGCTCAAGGGTTGCCCTATTGGCTTTTATGTGATCTTGGCCAAGTCACTTAACTGTGTTTCAGCCTCGCTCATACTCCGGCAGTTTTAACTAAAGCCAATTGTTTTTTGGAACTATGCTTATTCATAACATAATCTGAAGATTGCTCAATAATTATTATTTTGCTCATTATTTTGCTTTTGTGGAAGATAGAGATAAGGGAGAATTTTCCACTGGGAAAAAATCCAACATACGGACTCAGACCAAGCTGACATTAACCAATCTGCTAGTAAAGCTTCAACTCAGTTTATGGGATCAGTTGTCCCTTGGGATTCCTGTGGGTGGGTCCTGTTTCCCCAGGACAGGACACCTCTGGAGACACAGTGTGTGGGCCACAGTGGTCAGCCTGAGGAGTCATGTCACAGGGTGGCCTAAGGACAGGCAGAGGCTCCGGGGCACTGCAGGAGGAGTCACTGAGGTCAACGAAGGGATTCATATCATCAGTTCCACTGCAGGTGTAAAGATAAAACTTTCCAAACTCACATAATTTATGTGACTTTGGAACTTTTCATGCTGACTTGATTTTCTAGTCCAAACAAAAAGCAACAAGGAAGCATCTGATTTCCCAGAAAGAACATTTTTAGTTTTTCTCCTAATTTTCTCTCATATCACTTTTTTCCTCTCTCCTTGTCCTACACCTGCAAAACTTTATGCTAGCTTATAGGCTTTCCAAGGAATGTCCTGATCCTGCATGTTATAGCACAGTAATGCTTTCATCTTGGCTGGAGCCTGGAGAAGCCATGCCAAAAAGAAAAAAAAAAGCAAAAAGGAAAAAAAATATTTAAAAAAAAGAAAAAAAAATTGAAATTACTTGAGTATTGAGCCAATCTGGAAAGAGAGAATGAGATACATTAAATCCAGGTGTATGGAACAAGCATATACTGCCTTCATTGAAACCCAGAAACATTCTAATTGTTACAAAATGCTAATAGCAAAAGCACTGGTTCCTTAAGTGAACATTTTACTAAATCACAGGCATTTAATTTCCTCTCATGCATTTCAATAGCATGTATTGCCTGAAAATGAAGCACTAAAAGAAATGTGAAGATTCTGTTTACCAAAAAAAAAAAGATTTGTTGTGACAATTAAAGTCTTTTCAAAATGATATTTTAAAATATTATCCATCAGCTAAGTACGGAGAAAGCATGTAATTTGGCACTAATTTGCCCCTAGCTTAAAAGATGGCATGCATTTCAGTAAACTGTCTTGAGTAACCTTAGTAAGGGAATTTAAAGGAGCTTCTTGTATGACTAAAGGGCTGGAAGGATCTGGCACTTTGGAAATCCCAGGGATGCAATATCCATATATTTCTAATCAGAGCAACTTCATTAGTGCACTTTTGGAAGAACTGTAACTGACTAAGTAATAATTAGCCAGTGGAATTGATTTTGATTTCAGACCATCAGCCCACACATTGTTAGGGCCATTTGACTTAGGGACAGATAACTTGTCTACAATTTGGAAAAGCAGAACTGTGGAACTGAGTAAGATGGTTTGCCTAGAATGACTCTGGACGGCTTAGGTTATTTATCTATGTTTGATATGACCTTCATGAATTAGAAACCTTTTTGATTTCATTTTATTCCTCTGACTGTGCAATTACAATATCCCCGGTCTATCTGCTAAAACATCAGACTGGTCCTCAAGGTAAACTCAGTCCCCAGCCTGCCTACAAATTTCCTCCGGACAAATCATGCTCACTAAAGGACTACCTCATTCCTAATCTTTCTTCCCTACCGAAAAACATGTGGTAGTAACCCTCTCCCACCAAATCTTGGAAACTGTTCAGATACTGTAATGACAGACACCACCGTTTCATTAAGGCTAAGCATTAAGTATTCAGATAACGGGACTTTTCAACGAGTTCAGTACAAGTGTGAGCTGGCATTTACTGTTTGCTAACCAGTCTTCCATCTCCTCTGTCCACAAAACCTTAAAGATTGATCTGGCCCTGCTTTATGAAGGAAATCGAGTTATTAATGTATGGGGAAAGGCATGCCCTCAGAATATAGGTATGAACAATGAGAGCTTAAAGGGAAAAGTTCTTGAGGAATCAAGTCGGTATTTGGGCTGAAACTGCAGGTCCACAAAAATGAATGGCCAAATTCTCAAATAAGTTCAAAGGAGCATCTTTTTCATCTCAGAGGTCAAATTCAGTGCTTCAGTGAATTCAGAAAACTCACAAAACATTACACATCATTCCCCTATAAGTGGAAGTTCAGCTCTTAATCTTTTTACAGAACTAATTCAAATAACAGTTTTAGTGGAGCTACACCAACAACTGGAAAACAGAACAATGGGACCAGGCCCTTTGTTTTATCATAAATGGTCAATAAATATAGCCTTGTGAACTGTGCAAGCCAGCCCAATAAAAATGCTACTGTACAGAAAACTGATAAAGCTTTAGCAAAAGCACAGGAAAGATAAATGCGAAACAGCACGGACAACTCAGCTGTGGAAGTCTTATAGCAGTATAATGTATATTTCAGGAATAGAAAAATATATTTAATCAAATCCACAGAAAACTGTTTTATGAACAAACACTGTGTTGTGTTGTGTTCTGACTGTTCTTCAGCTGAATACTTTGGTTCCATAGGTCACCTCCACACACAAGAGACAATTATTTTTATTCAACCTTTACCCAAATTCTTTCCCATCCTTTATAATATAAAAAAAACCCAACAACTTCCCTCTTTTAGATTTACAGAAGTTTTTTCGCATCTCCTGAACCGGAATTGATCTGATCAATGATGACAGGCTGCATCAAGGACACTGACACATGTGTGACACCCACAGAAACCATCTCCATTTCCTGAAAACCTGGCATCATTTCCTCAGTCCTCTTCATTCTCACTCTACCATTTCCCTATGCTTTCCCACAAATGTGGGTATCTTAAGTATCTTGCTAAAGGACAAATCTTATAGATCTAGATTTATCTTAATTTTCTGTAAAGTCATTCCCACTGGCTGTGTTTTCTGCTCTGCTGGGCTGTGTCATCTCACAGCAGGCCTCAAAGTGCTGCAGCTCCATGAGAAAGAGTTCAGTCATGCACAGGATTCAGGGATGAAATACTTGCCAAAGTTTCTCCTATTCCTTCACAAAAAAACAAAAAAACAAAACAAAAAAACACCAAGAAAAAACCCACAGTGCTTGATCATCTGTTTGCACAGCCCCATCATCAGCTATTTTAGGGCAGTGTCAGTCACCTAAGGTGACCTCAAACCCAGATCTGATGGGCAAATTAGGCTGCCCAAACACTTCGCTACATGGTTCTGAATATGATATTCAGATTATAAGTAAAAATCTTTCTTTTAATATTGACCTTTATATTTTGATTCCTGTTCACCTTAAATTCAAAACTGCTCCTTGGTTCTGGTAGGGAATTGCTTTTTCACAGCAACACCCTGAGACACACCAAAGTAATGGGGAGATTCAAACAGGCATGCTCCCCTCTGCACTCCTTGCTTGCCAGCAGAAGTCAACAAAGTGCTGCTGCTGGGAGGCCAGCTGGGATGAACCCCCTGTTGCAATGCCCAAATTTAGGGTAGTGTTGGTGCCTATGGGCTGCAGTGCTTTTCTAAATGTCCTCGAGCATCCAGAGCTTTGGGATGGTTACCTGAAGGCTGTAGGTCCATCTGGCACTCTCAGAGCATCGTAGTTGCTCTTTTCTCCATGGGTGACCCAGCCCAGCAAGGAGCCCACGCTTTCAAAGCAACCAGGTAGCAGGCTCATGCACTGAGCAAAACAGTAATAATGCTGTTGGCCTAGCCTGACAGACAGTACCATCAACCTGCCTGGTAAATCCTTTTATGATGCAAGGTCCACAAAGATATATCAGTTGAGAATTTTTCTGAGAGACTAATTTCCCAAATAGAGCATACACACTTTGCTCTGTGCATTTTTTGGGCCAACAAGGGATGAAAATTAAAACATAGAAGTTTTATAAATTCCCATTCTTGCTCCAAAAAACCATACCCAAAACCCCTCAAAAAACCAAAACAAAAACAACCCACAGAAAAAAGATCAGGAAAGTAAAGCTGTTATACAAATAATTTCATAAATATAAATGATTATATTTGTGCTTAGCGAACACCCAAATACTACGGAGTAGGTATATTTACATACTAAGCAGGAATCCTATCTGTGTTTAGGGTCCAGAGAGGATCTAGGAACTATGTAGTGTTGACAAAAGAATGAAAGAATCTTAGAATAAAATTAACATATCTAAAGTGGGAAATGAGATTTATGTGTGAAAGTCAAAGCCACAGTCTTGCCCTTTTAAGCAAATTGTATTTGCGGGAAAAATACATCCTAATACTTAGTTCACACAGAATTCAGTAGGTTTCTAAACTTATAAATGGGGAGCTGCTTACATAAACTCCAGTGAGGAATACGAACACAGAATAACAGGAATAATAGATTTCTATTCTTAGTACTGAATCACTGACACTGAAGGAAATCAGTGCAATGCAACTTCTTTTTCAAATACAATTCAGTGGTGTCAAGAAACACCATTACAAACTCATCATGAATTTTTCTGCCCAAGGCTGTATGGGGTGGGACAACATCTATTTTCATTTTATTCTACAGTTCTTAAAACTACCATCGTAATTAAATGATTCAGATATACTCAATCTTGGAGCAATTACTTTTCCTAGTGCTTCAGAATAATGTTTCAAAATCCCAACAGAAAGCTCCCATAAAAATGTAGAGGTCCCACCATATATGACATCAGTAAAAATCTATGGTCTAGCAGCCTCCACACTCTGTCCAACAGAAGCTTTCTGGGTTTGTTTACCCTTGGAGCTGTCTCCACTTCCAGCTCTCCAATACAGACATGTCAATAGGTAGGCTGCCCTCTGGTACACGGTTCCCAGGTAGTATTAATGGTGAAGGCATCAGCAAACATACTTCTACTGCTTTCCCAGCCTCTGCTTAGCCTACCAACACCATGCAATCAGCCATTCAAGCTTCTTGCTCTTCCTCTGGCTCCCCCTGTCCTTCCTGTTGCAAGATGTCACAAGGATGTACATCTGTAGATCCTTGGCTTCCCCAGGGAACTGCCACTTGGGAACTTCCAGCTTTTGCCAAGGGGCTCTCACAAAGATCCCCACACTGTACCTTCTGGGAAAGCCCAAACAGTATTAAGAAAGACCCCAGCACATTACTTGCTTTCATAGCTTCTGAAGATATCTGACTTTCTTACTGCCTTTTTTTCCCCTTCTGTCTTTATTAACTTCACCTTCTAATTAGGTCCCATGAAGATGCATCTTCTCATTTTACTTAAAAGGTTCATTGACCCTCTGGCGTACTGTTATAACCCAGTAACCTGTGAGTATAGTAATTAGGACATTATAAAACATTGAGTTGATCTTACATGTTCCACATTCAGAGGAAGAGACGTGTGATGCATTGCAAAGAGAACCGGCTGAAGCAAGACAAGTCCAATGTGAAGCACAAATTAATATTTTAAAAAAGAAAATGGGGATGATTCATGGGAAGAAGAGATTGATTGGAGCAACAAACTTCAAGGAGACATGATAAGGATAGCACTGAATTTGCTTCAAGAAAGCTCCAGGAGCAGGAGGTAATAAAAAGCACGGAAAAGACAGGAGAGGGAAGGGTAGCAATTGCTCATTGACTCCTGTAACAGATCCTTGCTGCATCAGGCTAACTGTAACAGAGCACACAACAAAAATCTAGTCAAGAATCAGCTCTTGTCATGCTGCTACTAGTGTGGCCTGTGACATGAAGATGGACCCAAATTGTCTTCACTACATTCATAAAAACAGTCATATAGCTCCACAAGGATATTCATGCAAATTCAACAGCTACAACTTAACCATCAAGAAAATCACATCACCTTTCCTAAAGTGTTTTTCTTGTGAAGACAACTGGCTCGTTTTATTCTTATTTGCTATTACATTGTTTTTCAGCCAACAAATGAAGTAGAATGTGTCAACATGTCTAACACCAAACACCAACAGAGAGATGAAACTGCTAGTGCTATACATCACTGCAAGTACAAAGCAGGATTTCAAGCATTTGTTCCAGACATCCCTGAAAGTAATGGTTTATGAACCACATCCTTGGGTTTTTAATCAACACAGATATACTGCCTTCAACAGGAGCACACTGCTAAATATACATGTACTAATGTGCAACATGATACACTAGAACAAGTATATTGTGCTTAGATCTATGTCAAAATAAAAGACCATGTACATGGAACTGTACCTAACTGTACCAATGAAGAATGTAGCTCATTAAATTGCTAGATTTAATGACAAGTTTGTTAACAGTACAGAGATATCAGCAAAATCGTTTGGATCATCCTGGATTATCTCTTCAGCTTTTCCTCTTACATAATTTTTAATTTCCTTGGCAGTTAATCCTGTTATAGAGGAGGTTTTGAGCAAACACTTTAATTTCTGCATTTTCTAAGTGGTATATGATGTGAATTGATTTCCATGATATCCTTTTTCCCTTGTGCCCCTTCACCGATTAAGCTCTGCAATAATATTATGTAACGGAGCCCACACATCACCCTTCCCTCTTTTATAAAACAGTCACATTACACCACGTACTTTTACAAGCACCTCAGAAAAATGCCTTGCTGGTTATAAAACCCCCACACCATTCCACCATTCCACCATTCTTTTTTCTTTCTATTTTTTTTTTCTTTCCCTTTCCCTTTCCCTTTCCCTTTCCCTTTCCCTTTCCCTTTCCCTTTCCCTTTCCCTTTCCCTTTCCCTTTCCCTTTCCCTTTCCCTTTCCCTTTCCCTTTCCCTTTCCCTTTCCCTTTCCCTTTCCCTTTCCCTTTCCCTTTCCCTTTCCCTTTCCCTTTCCCTTTCCCTTTCCCTTTCCCTTTTTCCTTTTCCTTTTCCTTTTCCTTTTCCTCTTTTCCTTTTTCTCTTTTCCTTTTCCTTTTCCTTTTTTTTTTCCCCACCGAGAGCCTGATTTGCTTCTTCAACATCAGTTATTTATCCCTGTAGCAGCCTGAAAAAATAGGCAACGTTAATCTCGCTTGTACATCCTGAATAAGCGATGTTAATGATTACAGTTTCCAAAACCGTTACGGCAGGAGACACCTCAAAGTTCATCAATGAAATAAAGTGCACCTTAAAGTCTAGTGCTATTCCTATTAATCAAAGCTTTTCCACTTTGTAGAAGCAGGCATACTTTGAAAGCATGTGTGTCTGAGGAACTCGGCTTGCTGTAGTTCCAGAAACATCAGTCTTCCCTGAAGAATCATGCAGCCAAAGGGCATCAATCAGGTATGGTATGACCTGCAGCAAAAACGCTGGCATCCAGTCCACGGATTTAGGTGCACACCTTCTGCCTCACCAGTAGGGTGGCTGCGAAGCCAGTCCCTTAGACCAAAGCCCTTCATTTCACGTTTGCCTGGTAGAGAGACGCAAGCTCATGGTGATGCACAGACAAACTTTAATGCAAGTTCAAACCCCTTTCTTCCTCTTTTTTTTTATTTTTATTTTTTATTTTATTCTTCATTATATTAGAAGACATGGTATAACATGATTACATCCACAGTGCACCTAATGGTTTGAAAGGAAGGGTTTTCCAGAAGAAACAGCTATCCCAGTTTTACTAGGTATCTGACTAGTGACCGTGTTCTTTCTCTCAAATACACTTTTGTCAACCATGCTTTGTTTTCACATGGGGTAGGAAAACCTTTTTCTCTGGATGGTGATCATGAGATCCAGGTAAGCGTGGGATAATAATTTTGGCATTTGTTTGTTTAAAATGCATTTCATACCAATGATAAACAAACCTCAAAAGATACATTCCAGGCAAGGGCTGTGCTTGTCTGGATCCCAGGACTCCGTCTCTCTCCAACAGGCTGCTACCCAGCCTTTCCACAGTCAGCGTAAGAACTCACATACATTTCCATTTTGTTTCCATATTTTCCTTTTTGTGAACAAAAAAGGTTCACAGGAAGCTTTAGAAAAATCTTCCTAAAAAAAAGATTATGCAATGTGAGACATTTTCTCTGCTCATCCAGATCTGATCCCCAAACACTGCAAAATCTTGCAAATAATTGGAACTATAGGAGCCAACTCTTGTCTGAGCTGTCAGAAAATATTGGGAAGCACCTGCAGAGGAGTGAGGGCATTTGGAAGCATGTCAGAGGGATTAAATAAGGAATAAGAGAACTGTATGGGTCTTTGAAAGAGATAGCGCAAAGAAGAAAAGAAAGGAGAGAAGAAGACAGCATAAATAATGTTTCAAAGCTAGAAGTGTCATAATCAGGTCAAAAGGGAAAAAAAAAAGATGGTTTTAGCAATCTCTGTGCGTATAGCTTGAAGGGAGATCAGAGAGCCTGTTGTTATAATAGACAAGGAAGGATGTAAAGGGGTCTGGAGAAGGAGACTCAAAATTGTTCAGTTTTCTCACTGTAGTGCTTAGAGTTTCAGTGTTCTAGCCTTCCTCCAGAGTATCATCATAAAAATATAAGCAGCATTCACAACCATTTCTGCTCCTCCTTTTTTTTTCCAAACCCCACATTTCACAGTTTAAAAAGTCATTTGTGGCGGATGCAAAGACTACAGCTGTATTTATAAGACTGAGTTGTTGGTCTATTTAAACAGCAGGTGCAACACTCCAGGTATCCTTGAGTTTCTGTTCTCCGTTAGCCTTGCCAGCACACATAACCTGTACCAGTTCAGGAAAATACCCCATTTTATCTGGCTGTAGGTAGAGAAGGAGGAGAGGAACAGGTAGCAACAAGATTGAATCTCTCTTAGTTCAGGATTTGTACCAGCTGCATTGTTAATACTTAGGCTGAGTTTTCTGACATTTTGTCCTTAATCATATATCTCTATTAACACACATACACATTATGAGGATACAAGGGTAGGCTTACAAAGTCAGTTAGTCAAATGCACTGGAAGAACAAAATTTGGGTTTTCTTCAAAAATTACTATCAGTGTGCATAGAACTGCAGCAACATCTTTCAGAGCCACCACCTGGCTAGAATCTCCCTGGCTAACAAGTAACTGGGGTCTGTGTTCTGTATGGACTGGCTACTGCCAGGGACAGGAAACGTGGTCAGCCAGTGGGCTTTGCAAGTATTTGCTGGCTGCTTTGAAGAGTCATTCGTCCTTGAAGCGATGGCCTGCCTAGAAGAGCCAATCCAGTCCCATGTCGCTCAGAAAATCCTGACACTATTTAAGTTAGATCATCAGGAAAAAAAAAAAAAAAGAATTCAACTGGAGGACACTACTAATTGAAATTCACCCTGAAGTAAATGTTCCTGAGCAAGATCTTTCAGAGCCCCTGTGGTCAACAGTAAACCATGTTTATGGACTCTGTCCACAGATGAATTTCATGATAGGTGATTATTTTTTTTTTTTTTTTAGAAAAGGAAACATGAACTTCTGTTTGTTCAGCATGTCCACAGTCCCACTTCTGGGAGCCAGCATAGTCATACCAATACATCACTGTCACTGTTTGAAAAACAGCCCCAAATTTATGGCAGGCACAGAGTCCTAAAATAAACATATAACAAACAGTTCTGGGAGTAGTAGAAGCGGCAAAGCCTGATTTATTACAGATGAATTATGGCTGAATTTGCTAACAAAGCTCTGACCAATGCTTTTCCTTCAGTTGAAAGAGTCAAAACACCCATTCCACATGTGGCCAGCCTAGTGCAACTGGAGATGAGCTTATGTCAGTTTGTCCTTTATTGGCCCCTCTGTTTTACCCAGTCACTTATCAGCTTCAAACCTGTTGGAAAATGGTATATCTAAGTCCTCTAGCTCCATGTCAAATTCAGCAAACCAGCTTGAATTTTATTGGAAGAATTATATGTGTATGTGTATTCTCTTCACACAGAGAACAGTGGGAGCAATAAATCTCAGAGCTATGCAGGAAGCTGGAGATATTTTCATCATTTTCCAAGCATTGACAAAATCTTCCTTTCCTAAACATCTCTATAACATCCATTGATTCTGTAGATCATACCTGAGCTATTTTTAGGTCATATAAATATAAAATTCAAATTATAACATGAGGGATCTTCAAATACCCTAGTGAGAAATAACTGTTCATAGAGGAATGTGTCGAAGTTGGCCTGTGATGCCACTGACTGCTAATACATGCTTATGCAGCAGAGGCACACACACTCTGCTGTGGGGCACTTACATTAGAAGCTTCTGTAACTTAAGGTCTTTCAACTTCGTTTTCACTTTGTTTCTTAAATGTCTTAGGGAGAATATCCAATATAAAAAATCCTGGTATATTTGACATGATTTTTCCAGATTGCAGGAGGTATGTGCAAAATGATGGCACATTCTCCTAAGTAGAGTTTACACCATGGGGAACAAACGATTCCAAAAGTCAATGACAGTGAAGACAAAGACCTCCTAATGTGAAGTACCAGAAGTGAAAATTACTGGGGAAATAAGCAGGGGGAAAATAAAGAACTGACAAGACAGATGGAATAACCCCAGATTGCTGAATAGCCTACAGCAATTTTCACACCCCTCAGAAATACAAACAGTTCTTTGAATGAATGTGGTCATGTAGTATACCTATTGCTATTCTATCAGCCAATGTGAATACAGATTTCAGCCCTATGAAGACTGTGTTCTTTCAGGGCACTCATCAACATGTCTGGATACCTGTTCTGTTTGTCCTCTCCTCTCCTCTCCTCTCCTCTCCTCTCCTCCTTATAAAATAATTTTCATTGCATATTGTCAAAATCTTTCAGCTGAATTTTACATAACATGACTCAAAACTGTTGCATACAGTATTCACAAATTTTCAGCAATTATTTTATTCTCCAGAGAATGTTCTCCTGAAAATATAAACTCACAAATTCATATTACACTGACTGATTTATATCTTTAAAAAATCAGGATAGTTTCACAAAATATAGAGTAAATCCTTACATTCCTGAAACTACAAGGGGACTCAATTAGACAGAAGGTAGCTCTCAGAGTTGGGGCTGGTCCTCAGAGTTAGCATCCCCACAGCTATTCCTATGGCCAGTTTTTGCTGAATTTTTGTAGATCAAATATCAACAAAAAAAATTTAAGCCTGATTGCTTCTATGAAATGAACCACTGGGTCTTATTTAGGTGTCCACTATCTTCATGATTTCAAGGGGAAGTTCTACACATAAACTGGACATCTAGAAGCATCTACAGATCTGAATCTGGTGACAGTAGGTTATAAATTAGAATCGTGTTTTTTGTGAAAGGTATCTGAAAGCTGCCCCCTGCCTCCCAGAATCAATATGGCATTGTGTGCTTTTACTCTGAAGTAACTGTTAGGGAGGAATACTATCCATTTAAACTTCAATATTTGGTGTTGTTTTAGAGTTTCACAGATGTGTAGTTCCTGAGCCAAGTGTACTCAACCTGCAGGTCCTAATGACACATAGCACAAAGTCATATGACCCTTTAGAGTAGATCTCAGGGTCCTGGCATTACAACAGTGACACAAAAAGATAGTTACGAAATGAAGTAAAGAGCTCAAAGTTAAAATTTCTCTTTTAAGATCAATGAAAAGATTTTATTTGAAGAAGTTATTGCCCATTTCTATGAATAATGAGGCTGCTGCCAGACAACCTAAGAGATATGTCCCCCCAGGCAGTGGTATAGAACTAAAACCAAGTGAAAGAAACTACAATACAGTAATTAATCAGTGGACCTCCAGCTTCTCATTAACAGTCTCCACTGAAGTTTCAGTAGTTCCTAAGGACTCAATAATAAAATAGAACCTACTTCAGAGATTCAAGAAACAGTGGCTTAATTTAGCAAACTTCCTCGCCTAGTGTGGGGATTGAATTTTAATCCTAAATCTGAAGAGAATTAAGGAGGAAAATGTTATAAACTTAGAAAGACCAAGATAAAAACAAACAAACAAAGAAAGCCCAACAAAACAAAAACCATTACAGAAAGGCAAGGCAAAATTTTTATCATAGGGTCTTGAAAAAAAGACAGGACTTGGATTGTCTCATGATATGAGTTTTCTCAGAGGAATATGAATACTACCATCTACAAGTTGCTGTCTTTTCAGTTGAACATCCCTGAAGTGTTTGGTTATTTTTTAAATTTTTACTTAACACCGATAAAATAAAGAGTTTGGTTAATGGAGCATCAAAACTACTAAATTTGCCGAGAATTTCTGAAGACCCCATGTCTCCTGTCAGACACCAGAAAGTCTGGCTTTTAATTACTTTACATCTTGTTGTGGCCAAAGATTTCAGTTGTGTCAAGGCCAAAGTGTGAACTTATTAGACTTATTACCACTTATTAGACACAAGAAGATTTACAAGGGAAGAAGGGGACAGGCAGAGAAGGGAAGAAGGAGAAGACATGCATTAGAGTACCTGACCACCTTCTCCCCAAATTTTTCAGCTTTAGTGAACATCTGAAGCTCTCTCCCTCAAAGCAGATCTCTCCTACGTGGACGTCTGTGAAGTTTGTCAGAATTAAGATCTCTGAGTACTTCACTGTTCTCTCAGATACCACTGAGAGACTGAAGGCTGCAAAGTTACAAAGAATGAGCAGGACATGTGCGCATACGAACCACTATGGCGTAAACCTTTTCCTAAAGGAAACTATGCTAAGACCAGATCCTTTGACATACACTGTCTATGGCATATAGTTATTTTGTCATGAGGAAGTGATGCAGGGCAAGAAGGAGTCCTCTTTGGGAGGCATATAAATACAACTTTGTAGGAAATTTTAGAGCATGTTCAACTATTGTACATTTTCCTACAAAGTCCTGCATTCTTTGAAAGAAAAAAAAAAAACCCACATAAAAATGCTTTTCTTTTCCTAAGAGTTCCACTTTTTGTCTTCAACATGGTGCTACAATTTCATGAGAATAAAAAAAGATAGCAAAAGGCATGGCAAAGCAATAAGTCTGTACAGCTTATTCTAATACTGTTTCAGTTGGCCATATGACTAAATGGCTCTCCACTTTAAGTTTTAGCATTACAAGTTTCTGAGAAAGAAAAATAATTCTAAAAATTTTAACATTAAAAAAACAGTCTACACACCTCAAGAGCCAGTAAGAATGCATTGTTCTGGTAACTTTGAAATTAGGTTTGCCATAAATTAGAGAGCTATAGAAAAATGAATTTCTATTTAACAAGAAATACAGCCGTTTCTTACTAAATTAAGTAAGGATAACCCTAGAAAGGCTCTTCATCAGCTATTCTGCTGATAAAATACTATTTATACGAGGCAGTGAAGACCTAAGAAAATCACAAAGGTCTCAAAGGAACATAAAGGAAAGAAACCCAGTGACTGTACTAGAGTTGTCCTGTCAGCTGAACAATGTAAGTTTGCACATTACTTTTCTGTATTTCAGTCTCGGTGCCAGGGATTTATTCAATGCATGGAAGTATGAAGATGAACAATGGCTTTTCTCACCTTTAGAGAAAGCAGTTCCACAACTACAATGTGCAGATCTGCCCGATGCAAAGACAGTGAGGGAAGTTTAAGCTCAATTCTCCTGTGCCAAAGGAGCTGCAAAACTTTCTACAGAAGGTGGGGAATTTCTCAGTATGGGAAAATCAGTGGCTTATGTCAGTTTAAACTCAGTATCTATTCTTATTTTTGCCCATATTTTAGAAGATGATGTTAATGGTTCTGCTTCAAGTCTGGAAAGAAAAGCAAGATAGGAATAGTGTAGAGAGAACTAACAGATCATCTGGGCTACCTACCTAAAATGGAGCGCACTTGCATTATTTGTGTTACTTTTCAAAGTGATGGTATCTTAAGCAAAATTAATGTTTAAATCTGTGGAACAAAAGGTAGAAAATATGGTTGATTGATAAATGTTCTTGACTGAGTAATTTAACAGAACAAGACAGAGAAAGGAAAAGATCTTAGTATTGTGTTAAAAAGCTCACAGAAAGGGCGGTGAGGATAACATCTCTGAGCCATCTATAGTAAGGGGCAGAGGAATAACAAATAAGACATCTGCTGTCAGAGACAGAAAGACTCACCTGACAGATAAGTTATTCCATCTAACCATCTCAAGCTCATGGACCTACAGAGCTCCCACGGGCTCTGACTTTTTTTAGCTGTTTTGTAATTTTCCATTTCTTCTGTGAGTTGCAGCAGTGTGAACACACTATAACTCATTTGTGTTGAGGATAATTTGATCTTTTGTTAAATCTGCTTTGTGTCAAACGAAAACCCCAGGGACACTATCTGTATTAATGTATATAATGAATAGCATTTTTTAACCAGTTGAATGTCATTTTGTCAATTCGAAAAAGATCAGTAGGACAGCAAGGTGAAACCTATCATCTGTCCAGAGTGCAAATAAAAAGAAAGCATGATTTTCAGGCACAATGGTTAACTCTTGGAGTTCTCCCACCTTCCTCAATACAGATGAGGAACTACAAGCGTATGTGGCTCATTGGTTCCTTCCTGGTAATCCCATTGCACGAACTTATCTGACACCACCTTCAGGGTGAGAGACAGTAAAATGCACAAGCAAATACTTTCATAAATTTGGCATTCCTTTGATGAAAAATGTTTGGAAGTTCAAGTTAATTCAAAACTGGAAATATAAAGAAGAATGTGTAGTTAAGCTCAGACCACTGATAGACTAGTTTTACCTGTATTCAGAGCACTCATTTATAGGTATTTTGTATTAAGAGAATGAATCCACATTTTTTTACTTATGCCTTTCTCAGTGAAATCTCTGAGAAAATCCAGAAGATTCCACCCACAGTGACTTTGAACCTTAAGTGTGCTGACTTTTAAAAATCAGCAACACTTTGTGGTTTTGTTCTTATCTTGCCCCTCAGTGACAACCATGATAAAATGGTTGGCAGACTGTCAATATCTTGGACCACAGACTTTCAGTGAGTCACCAATTCTTCAGATGCCTCATTATTCACATCCCGGTTTCTCCTTCAAGCCAGGGACCACTGGTGTGAGAAATGCAAGATGTTAGTTGTGACTCTGGCTCTGGCACCTTGATAATGAAGCTATTCTGCCTTGAGTCCTAAGGCAAGAGCAGCTGTAAATTATATCAGTTATCTATGACACCACAGTGGCATTGAGTTTCACAGGTTGCCATAGTGGGTATTGGACATATCAAATGGCAGTGCTGCTTTGGGGTCTCATACTCAGGAAGGCTTCGCAGGCCCATTAGCATCCACCGTTTCACCCCAAAAGCACAGGTTATTGGGAACAGAGGCGGGGACTGCAAGCCACTAACTTGAAAACTTATTTTTTAGAGACAAATGCTGTTCCAGCTCCACCTCAAGGGTTCTCAGTGTAACATATTTGTTATAGTCTTGTAACACATGGGGTATTGGTGAACTCTGCAGTAGTAAAGATGCCAACCCAAGTATATGAGCTTAGTGCTGTTTGAACTGATCTGTTGAAATCACAAACATTGAACTTCACTGTCTTTTACCTGAGATAGGACATGCAGGAAGGGTCATGAGAAAAGAGAGGAACAGACATGTATTTTGCATCATGGTCCCCATGATGAAGCCACATCCTCCCTCTGAGCTGTGGTGACGCTGCTGCAGGTGTCCCATGGGGACCTTGAGCACCAGGGAAGGTAAAGATTGGAGCAAAACAGTGAAGGGCTGCAGGATCTTATGAGGTGCTGTAGGGTATGAGCTGGGGATGAGGAAGTAAGAAAGGCTTTGCAGGCTGTGTCTGAGATGAGCAAGGGGAACAAGATGAGAATATGGGGTTTGGTTTGTTTGGTGAGTGGTCAGGCTTCTGGTTTGGTTAGAGAAAATGGGTGTGAGAATTCAATACTCTTTCACTATCAGCAAGGGGCTAGGTCTTGAGGCAATATAAATCAGCATGTAGCTGCTGACCATGGGGACCTGAATTTCACTGAATTTCACTGAATTTCTAGAGTTGGAAGGGACCATAGAGATCATCTAGTCCAACTCCCCTGCTGAAGCAGGATTGCCTAGAGCTAGAGCATGTTACTCAGGACTGCATCCAGGCGGGTTTTGAAAATCTCCAAAGAAGGGGACTCCACAACCTCCCTGGGCAGCCTGTTCCAGGGTTCCGTCACCCTCACCGTGAAGAAGTTTCTCCTCATATTTGAGTGGAAGCATCCACCATTTCACCCCAAAAGCACAGGTTATTGGGAACAGAGGCGGGGACTGCAAGCCACTAACTTGAAAACTTATTTTTTAGAGACAAATGCTGTTCCAGCTCCACCTCAAGGGTTCTCAGTGTAACATATTTGTTATAGTCTTGTAACACATGGGGTATTGGTGAACTCTGCAGTAGTAAAGATGCCAACCCAAGTATATGAGCTTAGTGCTGTTTGAACTGATCTGTTGAAATCACAAACATTGAACTTCACTGTCTTTTACCTGAGATAGGACATGCAGGAAGGGTCATGAGAAAAGAGAGGAACAGACATGTATTTTGCATCATGGTCCCCATGATGAAGCCACATCCTCCCTCTGAGCTGTGGTGACGCTGCTGCAGGTGTCCCATGGGGACCTTGAGCACCAGGGAAGGTAAAGATTGGAGCAAAACAGTGAAGGGCTGCAGGATCTTATGAGGTGCTGTAGGGTATGAGCTGGGGATGAGGAAGTAAGAAAGGCTTTGCAGGCTGTGTCTGAGATGAGCAAGGGGAACAAGATGAGAATATGGGGTTTGGTTTGTTTGGTGAGTGGTCAGGCTTCTGGTTTGGTTAGAGAAAATGGGTGTGAGAATTCAATACTCTTTCACTATCAGCAAGGGGCTAGGTCTTGAGGCAATATAAATCAGCATGTAGCTGCTGACCATGGGGACCTAATACTGATTCACACACGCTCAAGACCTCTTTCACTAATATTATGTCCTGCTTCTGCTCAGGTCATGGCATTTTGTTTCAATGAACTTTGTAGCTTCTTTGGCTTCCTGTAGAGAACTAGTAATGTGGGGATTTTTGTCCTCAATTATCAAATCGAGCCCAGCAGCAGGTACCTTTGTACAGCTGAATAAAAAGACCTCCCCCCGTATTTGCTTTTGACATGTGTAAATGAATGTAACCAGTTATCACCATTGAGAAGGACTACAAAGAACATTCACTAGGGAAAAACATCATTGCAAAACAAAAAAAAAACAACAATGAAGCAAGTCTTGTTGAAAATCTACCTTCATGATTTTCACAGTACATATTTGCATCTACACCATATTTGAAGTAAATTTCATTTTATGGTATTTGAAATAAACATGCCTAGTTTAATCATACATTACCTTAGTGAGAAAAGAAACACTGACTTACTGAAGAAATATAATAGATATTTTAGCAGATCTTTGTTCTAAAGCACGACAAGAGGTGTCAGAAATCCTCCATAGTTGAAAGTTTTTGGCCCAAGTCCAACCACTGCAGCTCTGTGCCATGTAAAATTATCTGCTGAGGTCAGAAAGAGCAGAGCCCTGATTGCGTGACACTGGCTGAAATAACAAACCCTGCTTCTCATCACTGTGTTTCTTCTAGGTCTGCTTGGGTTCCTGGTTCTTTCAGCCCTGGGTTTAGCACACAGAGCTATTTTGGTGGCTTATCTGCCTGCAATCATTATATATCCCTTCAGACTGAAAGAAGCAAATACATGGGGGCATTCTTTATGCAGTATTTTCAAGAGTGATCTTTAGCAACAAAAGGTTGCCCAACAAGTGTCTTTCTAATGGCCTCAAGTGGACTTTGGATGAGACCTTGGTACTAGTGCTTGTTATCTGAGCAGAATAAAGTTTCATGAAATTGGAACCTAGCTGTATAAAAATTGTGAGCCATTTATATATTCTACTGTTCTTCACATACAATATAAAATAGGATTCCTCTACATAACTGGTATGTAGAATGGAAGTGCTACGAATCTGTACACATGCACAAGAAAAAACAAAACTAGCAGCTAAGTGATCCATTCTAGGAGTTGGCTACTGTATTGATTACAAAGATTAGAAGGTCTACTCCTTTTTGCATTTCAGAGGCATTTAAACTGTGTGACATATTTAGCATTGCCCATTCAATGTGATATGATAAAAAGCTACCACCTGGTTCTACTTAAACGAATTGGGACCTTTAGTTCAGCACAGTAAAGCCCTAAAATGCTGAAGCACACCACTGTCTCAGGGGCACTCTGCAACTGTGAGGTTGGAAAAGCCTCAAAATAGGGCCCAACAGTTTGAATCTGATATGGCTGCAGCCAGGTAGAGATGCACAAAAGACTTTGTAATTAAACTGCAATGTAAGACAAACTCATCAGGTGCCTTTAGAGAAACATGCTCTAGATATATAGCCACCCCAAGCTATTGCAACTCACGCAATTGCCTCCACCATGCCTGTTCCTCCTCAAAACTCTGTGCTGCTGCTTCTGGTTCCTGGGAGTTGAGGATGCTGTCTAAACTCGGACTTCGGAGGGTGTTTCTTCAGTGGTGTGAACCTCACCCTTTGCGAACGGAAGTTTCAATATATCACCAGTACTGGCAAAGTCACTGAACAGCTCTGGCTATCAATGGCAGCTACTGACCATGTGATGACAACCATAGAGCAATGTGGGAGAAAGAATGGGTAGAAAAGCTTGAACTTGGAGTTAGCTGTCTCACATTGACATAACTGCAGTTATCATTCTTTCAAGATTACTAGGGACATTTTTTAAGTGTCTCATCTGAGGCTCTTTCCCCTGTTTCTCTAGCAAATTTGAGAAAATTAATGTTTCTATTAATCTTCTATTAAGACATTTTTCATGTTTCATCTTATGATCTCGCATTGGCTTTCCTTTGATAGAACATCTCTTTTGTTAAGGCGCTTCTCTGTGATATCTGGATAGAACAGTTTTTGAAAGAAATTAGTCCTTGATTAGTCTCTGCCTGTTTCTCCTCTCTATATGCCTTTCCTTAAACTTATGCCAAAATTTCAGTGAAATCACAGATTTCAACTTAAAAGCTGAATTTCTAGAGATTACAATATTTGCAGTGAGACCCAGTACTTTTTAGCTGGAGTAGAGAGCATTTAGTGCATTCCCTTTTTCTCTCAATTACTATCTGTGTTTTTTTCTGTTGTTGTTCTGTACCTTTGCCATATCTGCATTGGAGAGCACATCAGAAAAGAGGAAAAAAGAGGATGAAATGGATTTTCTGCCTCTCTGGTGTCATGTCTTTCCCCTATTGGTTTCTGTGAAAGGATCAAAGCCATCTACTGAGATAGCAGGAAAACATTTAAAATGTGTTTGTCCTCTGTTTTCCTGCTTCTCTGCCTGAGTCTCTTTTTCCCTTTGCCATTTACAGCACTGGTAGCTTCATTAACAAGGGGTTACAACAACCATACCTGCCCTGATTCTCCAGAGAGTGTCCTCTCTCCCTCTCTTCGATTACCTGTTTTGCTACTGCTGCACATTCAAATCAGGTGCTTTTCCAGCTAGCTTGGCTTGGTCAACCAAACAAGAGCAGCTCTACCCTGAAGGTATATCCCGATTGAAGGAATCCCTCCTGAGTGAATGCATCCTCACCTGGCACAGAGCCTCGCCAGCTGCATCTTTGTTCATCCTGTAGAGCTGCAGGAACACAGATACAAGCCAGGAACGGTGGGGCTCCTGATGCCTTGACTCTTTGTGGCTGGTTCTTAGTCATCTGTTGGACCTATGGGTCACACACCTTAGCCAAAAGTGGTCTCCATGCTAGAGAAGAAACAGATAATCCAGATTTTGGAGCGTGTGCACCCTGATTTTCCCCCACTTCTTCCTCACCACCCAGGGACCGAAAGGTTTGTCACTGCGAACAGGCTGGGCTCAGACTCACAGTTACTTCAAGGAGTTGTAAAACGTCTGGCTTTTCTGCAGATTTGGATGCACACCCAAAACACTGAATGGAAACATGTAAAGGTAAGTCAGCCCAGCACAGAAACCATGAGAACAATCATTCTCAGCCAGTGAAGTAAGCTGATGAAGGATTTATCAGTAACCTCTAGAAGTTCAGAAAATCAGTAGCAAAGTATGCTCTGCCACCACAACATGTAGCTCACCAATGTATTTTTATGAAACCAAGATGATGCTGAAAATAGAAGGACCTCCCAACAGCTTGTTTTGCACCAAGGGGGTGTCAGTTCTTTTGGGATCTGAATAAGAAGGGCATAACTAGCTTATTGTATAAAGAAGTGACGTACTATAAAAGGCGATAGCAATAATAGAGAAGGTAACAGCACTTCCGATGCTAACAGATATACTAGAAAAAGTAACAGCAATCTTACCTCCCTGCTGATGCTGGGAACCCCAGCTATCACAGCACTGGATGAGCCCCTTCACAAGGATCCTGTGCACATGTCCTATCTGTGGCCAGATTCATTATCGTCATGGTCTGTAGAGCATTTATAGGATTTTCTTAGAAGTAAACAATTCTAGTTATGATTTCTGCTGCCAGGTAAAAGAATGCTCATGTAGACATGCTGCTTCATCTCAAGATATGACAAAGTATGAAGATGGTGTCATCCACATGTACTGCATCATGGGACCCGCACACAGGCATCTCTGTTACAGTTTATCAGTTAAGTTGGTCCAGCAGTCACCAAGTTGGCTGAGGGCACTATACTCCTACGCACCTCCACAGGAACAAGCTAAGGACAGTCATGGGATGGCTCAGGTTATTTATCAGTTACTCATGCTAACCTATGGCTCTCTACAACCAAGGCCTGTGGTCATCTTCTGCCTAGATTTGGCTCAAAATCACTATCTCCTAGTTACCATGTCTTGTTCAGGGGCCCACTACACAAATCAAGTGAATCACAGGAAATCTGCACTATCTCAAAAACCCTCTTCCCCTGTGGACAGCAAAGAAAATGTCATGTTCTTTAAAAATCAGTTAGTTACTGGAAGTTTTTTTTAGCTGAGTCAAAAAAAAAACTGGAAAGAAAGCTACAATCTACAGTCTCGGTACATTTAAATGTTTCCTTGATTTTGTAAACAAGGTTGAATTGACAGGTAAAATAGCAATGTCCATTCCGTGTACCTTTGAAAACAGCTGTCAAGGAAGATCAAAACCAACATTATTTCCAGTCTAAAAGTAAGGTCTGAAAAGCACTATACTGCATGCATCTTTCAGTCATGCTTTGTTCCTTTTGCACTGCTCTAGCACAAATGTGCTCTCAAACCAGCTGATAGCACTGATCACCTTGGAGGGACAGAAAAAAGGAGTCTCTTCTTGAGAAGACCAAGAGCATTTCTTGCTTCTGGGTCTTGTGTGCCTTGCCACTGGGGAAAGAGCTTCCAATCCTGGACCAAGGAATGTGTAAGTGGCCCTACTGCAATCACAATATGCTCCTCCATGGGCAGAAAGTGCAAGCAAGCTCAGCATCCCCATCTTTGAAGATAAATTGCAGCAATTCCCAAATTCTAACTTTTTCCTATTAGCATCTGAAATTGACCAGTTAAACCAGTTCTGCTTAAAAAGTCTTTAGTCTTATTGACTAAAATATCACTCAAATAAAAGGACCTCAAGAATGATGCTCTGCTTTACCCATACTGGTGCTCTGATTTGCAGATGAAATTGTGAGTTGGATCCTCCCCCATTTCAGTGCAGAGTGCTCAACAGGCATGTAGAAATCTTAGGCTGCCAGCAAAACTTTCTTCATAGCAGGGTTGCTGGCAGATAAATCTCTCATATGGCTACTCAGATGGACTCAGAAATAATGGACCCACTCAGGCAGATTCTGGACAGCCTTTCATACTGCCTAAAGCCCCATTCAAAGCGGAAATTATACCCATCAGAAAACTTTATGTCTTTTCGTAACTTTTTGCATAGGAAAAACAGTGCTATGAATTATACGCTGTTTTGCTCCAGACACCACTACTAATTTAGCTTGAAAACATCAGTGCTCTCCTTATGTGCATCTTCTGAAAGACTTTCTGAGCACAGTGCTGATTATTCGCAGTATTTTATGGCCACTTACAAGACCATCAGCTACCAGATTCTTGTTAGACACTGTGGGTCGAAAGACAAGAAAAACTTCAAATTTGCTGAAGCCCCGGACTGCTGTGCTAGTTTAGGTGTACCCCCGCCCTGAAATGCACAGAACTCAGATCCCTAATGAGCCACCTTGGTGGGGATCACCCTGGCAACAGTGAGGGTCCCCTACAATTTAGTGCTTCCAGTAGAGGATGGCTGGAGAAGGGAGGAGACTCTTGCATCACGTCAGTCAGTTGGACAAGCACTACAGACTTCATCCCGCGTGGGCTCGGCAACAGCAGTGCCATTCCTTTTCATGGTCCCAGAAGGTAAATGTCAGTCTCTTCAGACATTCATAAACCTATTTTAATTTAATTTCTGACATTTCTACTGAGGCCACATTTGGACAACAACGGTGGAGAGTCGATAATTCTGCTGTGGTGGCTGTCCCCCCATGCTGGTACAAACCCTTTTAACCCACGCTGCTCAGGACATGTGGAAAGAATGTGCAGTCTTCCAGGAAGCTTTTCATGTGCTGTTCACTTCCAGCAGAAGGAAAGGATTTCTCAGTTTTCCATTTTAAATATTGAATCAAACTAAATCTGAAGAGTATTGTTTCCTTACGCAAAATGAATGAATAATTAATTGTCCAGGGAGTTCTCTGTGTAGTTCCCACCCCTGAGGAATTTTAGCAACTGATGGAGTCCTTGAGATTGAAAATGATGAAATGAACACAGGAACTACAGTCTCTGCATGAATATTTATGATTATTCCACATTATATTCTATCAATAATCTCACTGTTGCTAAAGCATGCATCCAAAGCTCATAATTTATGGCACATGTGATGATGATACACTTCAAATAATGGACACAATGTGATCACCTGTAATTTCAATGGAGTAGCTGGCAATGATACACACCCAGCGGGTATTACAGTAGCTGCAGAAGAGTCATTAGGGTGGGATGCAAATATTTGAAATAAACAATGTACAAAATTTGGCAAGTGCTAATACAGCCATTAACACACAGCGGAATAAAAAAGATGTGCACTATTCCATACAATGGAAGCGTTGAAAACTATTCTGACCCTGGAAATTAAGCTCAACATGTTGTTCAGGAAACACAGTGGTGTTACCACCCATAGCATTGCAATCCAGCCTCTCTCAACCACGCTCCTGCCCAGCTCTGTCCCACTGGTACTCCCCACCCAGCTGTCCCAGCAGCATGCTTGTTCACCTGCCCTATCAGCTTACAATGTGTGCCTCAGGATAGACCCAGCCTAAACCCAAGAAAAATAAAGGATAGGATCAGTTTACAGTTGTCTAGATCTCTCAATCTCCCCTCTTCTTTGCTGCAGACTCCCCGCTATTTTCCAGCACAGATTCCTTAACAAAAACCCTCAATCTGGAAACAACCTGCCTAAGTATGGAAAACCTTTTGTGGCTTGTGGGTTGCTCTAATATTAAAGGACATCCCCTTCTTATCTGGAACGACCATGGCCATACTGGATTTATTTCAGTTCTGGCAGAATATATGTAGCAATAACTCTTATGTAAAACTATAAAATGGTTTCAGTGGCTTTTGCAAGCTGAATGAACTGAAATTCCCAGAACACCTTGGGTGTTTCTTCCTAGCTGTAGATGCTATAATGCAAATCCTAGCAATTAATAAGTGAACTTCAAGAAGGCTTGAAGTTGCTAAGACTCAAAAGTTTGGAAACTTTTTCGCAGCAATCAGTTTCCTGATGGCATAAAATTGATCTTTAAATCTCACAAGCACTGTCATTGCAAGGTCAGCAATTCAAGCCTGTGATGTCACAAAGCCAATTCATGGTATCTTGAGGGCTGCTCCTGACAGTAGAAAATGAAGATGGATATAAAAGAAAAAAAGCATCTTTAGAATTGAGCAGAAATATAATTTTTCCATCTTTTATGAAAATGGTGGCCAGACAAAGCAGAGATCCAAGAAGTACCCCACCTGAGGGGAAAAACCTTCAGTCTGCATTCATATTTTTGTAGATATCAGAGAAACCAGGGAAGAAACTTTGTAAAAGTCCCAGAGACAGAAAGAACTTCTATTAATTTTTTTTCACATTCTCAAACTTAATCAGTGAGTAGAGACAGTAATTAACAAATTCTAATATTCCTGTTGAATATGCTGAACCTGCTGGAATTTACTTGGCTCTGACTTTCAGAACTGCTGCATTTTAATTTTGAGATGAAAGCTTGGATAGGTCATTAAGTAACCCAGATCAGTTCATGTGTTTTCCTCTACCCTCTTTCTTAATACATTTTTCATGAAAGACATTAAAGGTACACACTGTACGTAAGGAATCAAAATACCAGATACTACAGCATACATCTGCAGAAACACAGATTTAACGTCTCAGTGGATCTTTCGCAAAAGGGGAATGGATCCTGGCTGATTTCTTAGCAAGCAGAATTGGAAAATGTATTCGTGTCCTCTAGGAATGGCACCCAAGAGTGCCTGGGTGCTCTAGCTGCTGCCCCTGGGGAGCCTCGGCAAAAGTGCAGCTTAGTTTAGGGACCAAGTCACCACTTTAGTGGTTCCCTCTCCAAGGCAGGTGTCCTAAATGAAGGTGTTCTTTTGTGGAGATTAAGCTTTTTGTAAATAGGAAATTGTTTTATACAGTTCAGATATGTCTGGGAGAAGAAGCCTCACCGGTTTTGTGATCATTTCCAGAAGCAGTGTCCCTGTAGATGGCACATTTGGAAATGACGTTATTTCATACTGCTGCATAGCAGCAATTGGCATCCCAGCCTCTCAAAGATGCTACTTGAGCAATATAAAATATTAGCCAACACCCACAAGGAGAAAAAGATTTCTTTCCTATCCTGAAATATACCTCTGCAGAGTACCTGTTATACTGCATTTAATCTAATTTACTACAGGGGAGATGAACACCCTCCTTGCAACCACGCTATTTTTTAAAAGAGATTGGTGATTCAGCTGAATGGTGACTAAGCCACTGACAAATTTTCCCTGTTAGCTTGTGTGTATAAAAAGAAGCTTTCCTGGAATGTATCATCTGCAGCTACCACTGCTGTGTTGGAGTGAATGGGGGGTTTCCAGTCAAACTATGTTACTTTTTTTATCATTTCTCTTTTTTAAAATTATATGAAGCTTTTAGTATGTTTCAAGGAAGTATCAGGTCACACAATTGAGCCACAACAGAAAGAATGAAAAATAGGTATTGTACACGATCACTGGCAGAAACTGCATATTTAATTTACTTTATACGAACTGAATGCATCTTCTGAAAGGATAAACAGTGATACATCCCAATGAAAAGAAAAGCAGAACCATCCCACATTCTGGATGTTAGCCTTCAACTCGAAAGATGCAGTTTAAACTGCTCGTTCTCCACAAACTGCTGCCTTTGGCAAGTACAGTACTACATCTACGAATTAGAGATGACGGAGCCGCCTTCTACAGCTATTCCTGCCTGCAAGCTGCCAGCCAATATAGCAGAATAAGGAGGGGAGAAGGTGAGTTCCTAATTTACATCAGCAGAGGGAAAGAAATTAAATAGGTGAAGTAAGCTAAACTGGAAATGAAGTTAAGGAACAACAATTACAGCCTCTTGAGTGGGGCACTTAATTCTGCTATAGCTCCTTTGGAAAATTCCTTCTAGGGACTATAGCAGAAGCTCCTGCTCATGACATTTAGCAGCATATAAGTTTGGAAAAATAATAATCCTGGCAGTTCACTAGCAAGTTTTTCTGGTCCTGAAAAACTGATTTCCTGAGAAATTATTTTTTAAAAATTACTTGTAGTTCTGTCTGGTTTGTCAGATGATTTACTAGACTAGATATCCTATCTTCTTCCCATGGTGAGACCAAGTCTTATAGAGCATGGACTAGCGTTTGACCTTCTCTTCACCTTGATTTTAAAATTTCCCAGCTTATGTCAGTGAAAGTTGTTACACACATAATTAGCTATTTGGTTGATGCAGAGTTAAAGACAGTTCAGTAAATAATCCAGCTATTTCCATCCTCATAAGTCAATAATGAAAACGATGCCACTCACCAGACAGCATATGCAAATAGATGTGTATATGATGGACTGCAGCTGAATTTTCTGGCATCTAATAAGTGTTTAATTGCTTTGGAGTGCTACTAAAAAAAGCAATATTATTAGGACTTTTTTCTTGCAAATTGGTTTTAAAAGCATACAGTCAGTGTTGTGTAACTGTAGTCTTATAATTAAAACTAAATAGGTTAGAAATTATAAGGTAGACCCAAATAAATGACCGACAGCATGTATATGTGTGGATAAACACAGATTAGTGTGTGGTGAGGGGTGTTTGTGTGTAGGTCTAAATGTTGCACTAAAGTACTATGTCTGCTAGGGATTACCATTACAGTTTAGGAGGAACTGTGGTTATCTAAGGAGGCCTCAGGGAAATGAATTTGCTGGGGCTGGCATGAGTATAAATTAAACAATTAAGACACCTGTATCAATATAAGCATCCTGACTCATTGTTTAATGGGATAATTGGAATTCGGTAGAGGAAATAAAGTTGATTACAAGGATCAAACAGAGGGAAAGCTCTCTAAGTATTTGTCTCTTGCTTGTGACAAGCTGTAGCTTAGGGGCCAGTGAATCTGTTATGAGGCTGCTGACGTGGAACAAACAGCAATATGGGGAGTGGAAGATCAGATGATTACATTTAATGCTCACAAAAAAATTGTGTGCATACTAATCTATGAAGAAATAAGACAAAGCTCTGTATGTTTAAGAATAAACATTAAGTCTATATTCCAACTTTCTGTATGTATCTGAATTCCCAGAATGTCCTTTTACTTGATGAATTGTTCTTGATATAATGCAACTCAGCAGATGATTTCTCCTATCACTTTACATGCATCTATAAAATAGTCTGCAAAACAATTACAATCCTAAATACATATAGGTGTCCAATCCTTGGCTTTGATGGGCAGATTTGCCCATCAAAGCATACAATGAACAGCTGGTAGAGGAGAAAAAGCCAAAGAGATAAAGGGCTAATAGGGTCCTTGAATCCAAGGGGGAATGAAGTGGATGATTTACTCTCTATAAACAGAAGACAGACTGATCTCCAGAGAGGGGGAAGGACAGGAGGGAAATTCACCGTATTCTCAGGAAGCCATCTTTCACAAAAGGTCAGCAGGATTTTCACCACAGTATGTTTGAAGAAGAAAAGGAAATGGCATCTGTGCTTCTTGTGTGCAAATGTATGCTTTCCTTTGAAGGACTCAAAATATTTTTGGCCAACGGAAACTAAGTCCTACTTAGCTTCTCTTTCATGTTTCTGAAAATTAAGATTATTTGGGAGAAAAAAAGAAAATTGAATAAAATAAAAGACCTGGTATCATCTTTACTTCATGTGTCAGATGAAAGTTTTGGGTGTACTAGACACGCCATATTTTATTGGGAATATCCATAGAGAAACAATAAAGAACATCTAATTATCTTCATTTATTCCAATTTTCCTGTGCTTTTTTGTTAGTTTTGTTTTGGGTTTGTTTGTCTGTTTTCCTTAAATCTGGCAGCCACTATTAGAGATGGAGTTAAACTAAAACCAGTTCCTTAAAAAAAGAAAAAAAAGGAAGGTATGGTATTCAATCCTAAATACAGTTCTACAGTATCTAGAGTCCAAATATGGTTGGATGTGATGATCTTAAAGGTCTTTTCCACCTAAATTATTATATGAATTTTGTACATACTCTCTTGGGAACTACTGACTGTGCTCAGGGATGTTATTATACCCAGAAGGCTCCTCAAAAATGTCTAAGGCTCGAGCCTGCGCCCCTTCTCATCTCTCACCCTGCACAGGAGAAGTTGCAGCACAACTTGATGTAGCCTGCAGAAAACTTGGACAACTGCCCTGCCTGCAAACCCACCTCCGCGCTCAGGACTCTTTGTCATTGAACAATTTCACTAGTATTTGGTCAGCATGTTTTTCTGCAGCGGGTCACTGTGATACAGTGTGCTTCTCCCTGAAACCTACACTAAACTATTGCTCTCCACTTTCAGAAATCTTACGGGTGGAATGAAAGATTGTACGCTCACTTTAACCTTCTCTACTCTGGTATTCCCTAAAATAAGGGGAAAAAAACTGTGAACCCTTGAAGTTTTTATCTACAATAGAATAATTGTTATATAATATTCCACATACCTGGAAATAGAATAATGAGTAGAGCCTACTAGAAACACTCAACTGAAATACACTGGAAAGCACGGACATCAAAATGATGATATTTTACACTGCATTTCCCTACACTTCCCTGTATTTACACTGCAGTGTTTATTTTTAAATTGCAGCCCCTACTCTTTGGGGGACAAGAATCTCTAAAGGAGTCCAGCTGTAATGCGCTGTATCTCTCAGGATGAATTTCTTCCATGTGGTGTAGTGTAAGAATCCTATGGTGCAACATGGGAACTGCACAAGTAGCTGGGAACCATGAAACAGAATAAGGAACAGTACTATAACTTTTTTTAGGGTACAGGAATTCTCTTCCATTTCATGAATGTAAAAATATTTTATTTTGATTGAAAATGACAAACATTTCTGTTCCAATTTAACGGAACTCCAACATTTCAACATTTTGCCTCATTTTACGTCAAAACCAAATATGAAAAGGGAAGAAAATTCTCAGTTTCATAATAACTGACACCACCTTGGACACGCAGCACACCATAGCATTACTGAAACTAACAATAAAATAAATAAAAATATTCTGTAAGGTGAAATATTTACTATTATTCTCCATAATGAGAGTCTATCCACCTTATCAAACTTCTATGATATACGTTGCCCTTTCTAGACCTGATGATTTTTGCAAATTGTACAAATGAAACTAACAATTCTTCCCCAGAATTACACACACAGAAATAAAGTGCAGGGGGGTTGGAACTCGATGATCTTTGAGGTCCCTTCCAACCCTAACTGTTCTATGATTCTATGATTCTATGATGGAAACTATATACATGCAGAATTTCTTTAAATGAAACCACATTGAATGTGTGTTAGGATCCCCCTGTAGAATAAAATCAGAAGAACAATCACATTAGGAGAAAAGGATGATGAAAAAATATGCACCTTTTACAGGCCTGCAATGAAGTTAGTGTCTCAGCACATACCGGATTCTGCTTTGAAATTCTTTTTATTGACCCGAAGCTTAAGCAAGTGGGATGACTCAAGGGTAATTGACAGGAGAGTGTGAAAGAAGTGAGATATTGTCGTATGTGCCCCGAGCTGTTTTCTAACCACAAAACCCTCCAATACATTATGTAAATGTATGCAGAACTCTTGTAATTAAATATTATAGATAAATCCTTGCTGAATACAACTATCGTGGCTTTCAGATACGCCTGTTCTGGAAAATCTCATACACACACACCCCCATCACATCACAATAAAAAGAATGTATTCTGCTCTTGGCATTTCATATAGTGTAAGGTAAAGCATACTCTATGTTGCCACTTGCAGCAACAAAGCCAACAACTGCAGCATGTGATTAGGACTCTGAAATGTCTCTCTATCTGAGATTGCTTTCTGAAATCAAATTCAGGCAGAGAGAAAAGGAGAAGCAAACAAGTTTACCCCAGCTCTGCAGTAGTAAATAATCAAGAGAACCACTTGAGGAACATTAAGTGAAGCACCAGATTATTTGAATAATATGATAATTGAAACACGGGTGTTGAATATCCAATTATCTGCAGATCTGTCTTCTCTCAGAGGATGGAAAGGGTACAGAAGGGTTAGCCTGCGGTGAACGACACTGCAGGGGAAAAAAAGAGTCAGTCTGTGAACTAGAGGACAAATCTCGCTCAACCTAGAATTTGTCATCAGGTATGTTGCACAGGCAGTCTTTTCAAATACATGACAAATGACACTGCTATTCATAGAGCAGGCGTAACACGGGTTGCCACACTGTAAATTGTTACCAATACTGCCCCAGGGACTGAGAGATGTTATGCATTCAGCTGCAGAGCACCACGGAGCGAAGGTGTGCTCAAGTGGAAATTACAGCTAATACAGTAAGAATTATCTAACAGTTATGTGCAACTAACCTTTATGGTTTGTTGCAAAAAAAATGAACATCTTGGCTTCTGGCATCTCCCTTTGCACTGGCGCTGCATTTCAGGAAATGAGAAACCTTTCTTTCCTCTCTGGCTGTAAGGCAGGAATGTTTTGTTTTGATGTCAGGTCGGGGGAGCAGATTCATCCAAATGCTTCACATCAGCCCTTGATTTGCACAGCTACAGAGAAAGGGTGCACCTTCAGCCCGTTTATAACCCCTACTGCCTTTTAAAATATATTTTCAGAAGGGCAGAGGTTCACCAGCCAATCAGTTCAATAAAGCCCTATGCATAAAAATATGTGGATATTTCTCTTATGGCTTCTTTATGCAGCTTCGTGGGGAATCTTGGCTTCGGGCCAAACAACTGCAAAAGCAAAGCTTTTCCCCCTCAGCATTTTAGTGAAGTGCACATAATACATCATTAAGTAAATTAGTGTTGTAACAGGTTTCAACTGATCCATCTTGGGAAGTCAAATGAGAACCAAAAATAGATCCTGTTTTCTATTTCCCCTGAGCAGCAAAATGATTTGAAATCCTCCCTTGCCATAGGAAACAAACAAATAAAAAACAAAATTTGGCAATATTCAGTAAATATATGTGCTTATTCGGTATTTAAGTTCAAGACACAACGAACTGTTTATTAGAGAGGGCCAATCAACATATCTAGCAATGGTAGGAAGCAAGTGTGGCCCCCCAAGAAAACCCCTTCCTCTGTAGTCAGACACCCTGTGGCATTTACAAGGGAAAATGCGGAGTATGCAATGATTGTCAGATACCTCTGCAGAGAGGTGCAGAACACCTAAATAGCCATGTACCGTAGGCATACCTATGTTTTAAGGGACAGGCAAAGTATAGGTGACAATATGAGCAGATACCACTTTTGGGAAAAAACAGTACGGTACAGTCTAAACTATACAGATTATAACTTCAACTTGAATTATGAAAAGAGGGGGGGAAAAAAAAAAAATTGAAAAATTCCTGCAGAATAGTATGGCCATCAAATCAGTAATAAACAGAGCAAGCATTTTAAAGCAGAAGAGCCCTAACCTTTATTGCCTTTAGGTCTGATAGGCTTATATGCAGTTTCTCTAGTAACTGCCACTGGAGTTGTCTGAGATAAGCAATTGTATTTTCGCAAGCGGAAACAATATGGTCTCGCTTGAAAGTTTAGTGCTTTCTTAAAATATTTATGCAATAAAAGTGGTCCCTGGCAAAGAAATCTAGATGTGTTGAATGAGAGGACAAAAACAAAAACCAGTAGCTAAGCATTAAGCTCCATTTTTAGTACATACTTCTTCCAAAAGTATAATAACATAGTGTATGATTCCATACAGATAGTTAAGATCAAATCCCTGAAAGATTTCTGTATCACTGAATGTACTTCACTAGTATAAACCAAACTGTCCCTAATTTTGCTAAAAACACAGGCATGTTAAATCATTTTTCTTAATGCTTGTTAGTAGAATTGGCACCAAGTCACTAAAATTAATCATTTTTTGTATCATTGTTGCTAATGCGAGCGTGATGTTCTCCTGTTTGCTTTTCCAAAGGTCATGTCTATGATACTCATTGTTAGTGGCAGTTTCTCTACATTTAAGGAGACGGCATGGTTATCACTACATTGAGCTAATTACAATTACCTTGAGGAAAGCAAAGGGTCTCTTCAACTCTGTAGGGCAAAAGGAAGAGGGAGAACAAGGGTAATATTAATAAAATCTGATATACAAAGTTTCTGATTTTGTTCTGCTCATTTGGAATCACATCTGAAGAAAGTGAAAGGAGAGAAAGTGAAAGGAGAGAAAGGGAAAGTATTTCATGGGTCCTTAGAAGAATAACAAACAGGTTGTTAATTGGCAAGCGCTTAAATGGCTGGTTCTAATCAGGGTAAATGGGCTTGTTTTTCCAACACTGGGTCTAACACCAAAACAACAAGAAACAATTGAAAAATCTCTGCTGAAGAAAGCAAGAGGAAGTGGGTTGTCACCAGCTGTTCAAAGACAAGATCCTGCAGCAAATGTGTGGCAGCAGATGCCATGTGAGGCGCAGGGAATGTAAATGCACATGAGTCATCCCATAAGCTTAGGGGGGGTGGAAAGCTGCAGGCCAGATCCTGGGGGAAAAGATTTTTGTGGCTTTAACCATTTCTCCACTTGCTTTGTGCTTTGCTCGAGTACACAGTGTATTTCGGGGGGGGGAAAGAAGGTGTCCTTAAACCCTGTTAGAGCCACCGGTACCATGAAAGTATCTTATGGAAATATTATGCTTTGGGACTATCACATCAAAAAGGAGATGATCCAGCATCATTGCCTGTCCAGCAGGGAAAGTAGTTTAAAACATTTCCCCCTTTCCCCTCTCCTTTTAGACTCGACTAGACTAGACTAGTATATTTCTGTTGCAAGCAACCTACAATAATCACCTAGCCCAACTGCCATTTAGGTTCATGGTAACAATAAAAATTGTTAAAAGACCAATTTTTATAATTTGCAACATTTCACTGATTTGTTTCCATGCAGCTTCATAAATAGTTCCATTTACACACTGGGAAAAAGATAAAATTGGTATAGTGGCAGAAATGGAAGAACTACACTCTGCATCTCACAGTGATAACCCCAAGGATCCCATCTCAAAAAGAGTGCCCCTGGACCAGGGGGTAAGTCCTTGTAGCAGTTACAGTATGACGAAACTTGAATTGCAGGTGACAGTAGGATGCATTCCAGGAGATTTCAGTAAAATCTTGTTTCTTTAAAGAAATAGCAAGAAAGAGACAGGGGGAGGAGTCCCAGACTCAGCTCCTGACTTGGCTGTCCCAGCTATACGTATCTAAGCACTCTTATGCTCTAGTAATTGTGAAATACACAAAGATTTACGCAATCCCATAATCTTATAACAAAATAGGTCATCGGGGATTACCAAATTAATTGCAAAATTATCTTCTTTTTTTCAAGCTCTCACGTAGAGAGGAAAAAAAAGGCATTAGCAGTAGACTCTGCATAGAGGTGGATCGACATTTGGAACCCATTTTTTATGTCGTGCTACCATGTTCCACTGTGACAGATCCTGAGGATTCCCTCCTGCCAGTTGCCAGGCAGCCATAGCTAATTTCTCCACCAAATTCATACTGTTTAACAAATTTCAAACAAAGAGAGGCTTTAAGGTGGTTGAGCTCAGTACTTTAACTCCAGGGCTGACTTGAAAACACAGATTTCATTTTGTGAAAATGTGTTCATCCTTTGAAATTAGAATTCTTCTTGGTTACAAAAAAAACCAAAACACAACCTAACAACATAAAAAGAGAGAGAGGATGAGGAGGAAGGGTGCTCAATAGCCAGCTGTATACAGATGTGGAGATTCACCTGAGACACAAGGGACACTGTGTGAGTATCAACCCAGTGGGAAAACCATTATGTTCTGAGTTGCATAGGGTTATCATTTTCAGAATCCAGTAGGGTGATCCCATGAGCCTGGCTGCAGCAGGGCTTCATGCTGAACTTCTGCCACATAATCCTGGGGAATCTATCAGTGGTCGGGGGAGGCATATAAGACTACAGTTTCCATTGAGCTAATATATCTACTCTTTAAGAAACAAAAAAACCAAACACATTTGTACCTGGTCACAGGAAGAAGGCTTGAGGACTGAGCTTTGCCATATCTCATTGCAGAGCACAGGCAGAGGCCAAGCATTAATGAGTCCTTCTTCTGTACCTGGACAAATTAAGTAGGAAAGGAATGAAATAAGCTCCTGCTGCCCTTCATCCTTGGCTTGTCAGATGAGCAATTGAAAGAAACTGCTAATGGCATCACACACAATTAATACCAGATTTTTCTCCAGGCCCATGATTTGGTCGCTGCTCTGAAGGTATTTCTCACGGCCAGTGGTCAGGGTCCCACTGTGGGAAGGGATGGGACAGCATGAGGGAGCCTGACAGCACCCATGCTTGTTCCTCAGACCTGGGATGTAAATAAGTTGTGACAAGACCAGATCTATGGCTCACGGTGTTTTGTTCTTCAGTGGTGAAACCAAACCGCAAAGCAGTTATTGTATTTCCAAGGGAGGGGAAATCTAGCCTGACTTGGCTTTGTCATAAGTGATTACATTTTATATTGTGCTTATGTACTTCTCCTAATCGAATTGGCGTGTTGGTTCAAAGGCAACCTAGCAGAAAAACTCTCATTTTCTTACCCATTCTGCTTTATTTATCACCTGGATTTACCAGGTTGTGAGGTGGCTTTTTTTTTTAAATTCTCTGACTAGGCCCAGTTTTGCTTAGCTTATAAAAATTGAAACATTCATAGCCCAAGGTTGCAAAAGCAATGAATATTTATAATCCTATCTTCCCAGCACACTCAGAGGTGTCTCACAGCATGACTTCACATTAGGAATGTCCCACCTGTGGGGATCATTCAAAAAAACACAGATTACAAGTCTGTACAACATAGAACAAGGTCAATACCCAAATTATGGGAATTATCACCTTAAAAAAGGTTGCATATCTGATGACGCACTGCACCAACACTGATTTATAGGTGTTATACTAGCATGACTCTCCCCTGTGAAGATAGTATTTCAGCTATTAAGTTATGACATTATTTCTCGGTTCTTGTTCTGAGGCTTCACATGAATAATCTGCAAACTGCATAATGCACTTCTCTCACCATTTACAAAGGTACCCCTGATCTCCAACAGCAAGGAACAAAAAAAGGGTTTCTCACCTAGCGCTGGAGCACAGGAAAATATTACAGTGTAAAAAACACAGTGACTGGTGGAAAATCACATGCAGGACTCCAATGATGACAGCTTCTTAGAAAATACCGCAAGTGAAGCTCCATGACCCTGCAGATACCTTCTGGTACTTCAATGCAGATATACTTCCTTTCCTAGACTGAGGCCACGCTGAAGAAAACCAAGTCCCACCTCTCCATCTCCAAAAACATAAGTAAAACTTAACATTAACTCAGATTATTTTCCTATTCAAGACGGGGCTATGAGGGGGAGAGTCAGTTTTAACGCTTGGCAGGTAAATATGGTTCCTTCCATTTTGCAAAGAGGAAATGAAGGTGCAGCAGCAGCACTGGAATTAGAAACTATCTAGAGGCCATTTTAGGCCTAGAAAGTTTTGCCATTGATTTTAATGCACCAAGATATAATGTGTCCTCTAGTATCCTGCCCTTTCCTATTTTCCCCAAACTTAGGGTGAACCATTAAATTGATGCTTGCCCTGTAAATCCCATAAGCTATTAATGTAGATCTCTTAGCTGGAAGATAGATTAATGACCTGAAACTACTGTAAAATGTTTGCTACTTCAGTGCAAATTAATATCATATTTTATCCTCATTTTATACCCACATGCAGCACTTCCTTCTGCAAAGGATACCAGAAGGAGCTGGACTTTTAAATGCCAAAGTTCTAAATTTTACCTTAAAATTTTTAATCAAACTGTTTAACATATGAGTTTTAAACTTTTTGCATTTCCTTTTTTTATATTTCTCTCACTTAATTTTTTTCTGGTAAGAACAAAGAAAAAGATTAAAACTCAGATGTGTTTAGGAGTTTTTTTAAATACCAATATACTTTTAAAAATGCTTCAAGTTTTTCAGGACTCCATTCTTCTCCATAGTCCACAGCTTGGGCTAGGAATAAATATGAATGTCTTCCATTTCACTCAAGTTTAACTTTTTCGCTTTAAGGTATGTAGTTTTAAAATTTCTAGGTATTATATGCTATCCTGCAAATAATTTTTGTCCATCTTTTTTGTATTTTTTATTAAAATATGAATTCTTCTTCCACTGCTTAAAACAACACAGTTCACAAAACACATTTGTCTGATATTGGATTATTGGATGCAATATTATTATTATGCAACTTTATTGACGTTGGTCAAGTCTCCTTTCTGTAGGAACAAAAACTCAAGACAAGGTCTCCATACCTCAGGTAAGTACAGCAGGCTATTGGGTTTTCTGTTGGTGGTGTTTAGAAATAAAGGAAGTGGCAGTGGGGGAAAAGGCAAAGATTTTCTCTCACTATTCCTTCTTGCCAAGAAGGAACTTTTCAAAAGCTTGGTCTTTATCTGTAAACAGTAAAAATGTGTTGGAACATCAAACTTTTAGGAAAATTTTTCTTTCCTTCTACGCTTCAGACATTCAAAATTAAACAAACAAACAAAAAAGTAAAATTGTTATGAAAATCACAGAAAACAAACAGCAGTTTGGAATGAAACTATGCATCTGTCCTGGTCTGAGGTAAAACAAAACCAATTTTTGGTTCAGTAATTTTACTTTTTAGCTAATCCTCTTCTAACCCTCTGACATTAACAGCGTATCGTCCAGAAAATGATCATTCTCAGAGTGATAAGACCCATGTTTATAGTTAATACCAAGGAAAAGTGTAGAAGGGAAGACTGGGACTTCCCCAGTGCCTGCCAGTCACATGACAGTCATCCTGGGAGCTTGATACAGTTTTGTATATATTGCATATATTTCCTTATTTCCTTTTTATTATTTTATTAATATTTTCATTAAAGTAGTTTAGCTCCTTCTAAACTCATAAATGTCTTTATCTCTCTTCATCCTCTCCTTGGAGGAAGAGGTAGAGGAGAACATCTGTTGTTCTTATTGGGCAATCTGGCCCAAACTACGACAGAATCTTATTTTCTGCTCTATATTTGCTGTTATTATAATTTATGAAGAAAACATAACCACTTTACAGATGCTTTATTGTTGAATCATGAAGCTCTGTTTTGGCACCAGCATTAGGTACCAAATCACAAGATAAGTTTAACACAGACTTGCAACCACTTACACTTGATTAAGATGTCTTGTAAACCTAATTAATTATTATTGGGGATTGCTGTGGCCAAAATACTTTTTGGGAGCCCATTTCAAACACTCACTCCTCTCCTGATTAGAAACATCCAGTCTGAACATATTTTTGCCAAATTTATCCCTATTTTCTCTTGTGTCAATATTTTCTGCTTATTACTTTGTGGTTATATTATGGGCGGCAAGCATGTGTCTGTCAGCACCTCTTTGGCCAGACTAAGGAGGTCAAGCTTTTTTAGACTCCTAAAAAGAAAAGGGGTAGGACAATCTGCCTGATTGCAGCTCCTTTGGTTTAAGTCTGTTTTTCTTAAAGGCAGGTGACCAGAACAACACGTGGTAATCCAAAACCACTGCCAACAATATCATTGAGACCTCCTTCTCCCTCCTGCAGTACACCATTCAGCACATCCAGAGAATCTCATTAATCACTGTCATAGCTGCATGACATTTGTACTTTGTAATCAGCCCGTTACTGAGTACCACACACTTGCCTTTCTCCACTTATAATCTCCAGACAATAAACTCCTAACCCCAAAGCAAGCATTTTTGATATTAGTCTCCAAAGGCATTCCTGGAGATTTATCATCAGGTTTCAACCACTTGTTCGTTAAGGTCTTCTGGCCCCTCTGACATACAGTCATCCCCTGCATAAAAAAGTTTCATCAGCAAACTAATTCATTCTTTCTGGTGATGTTAGTTAGATATTAAGGCAGCTCATCTTTCTGTTCTCTGACGTCCTGGTGGCACATCTGTCAAGAGGTCCTGGTCATGTAAATTCTAGTTCTGCCTGGTTTGGCAAACATATCTAATCCTTCCCCCCTGACCTTCCATCTCCAGATCATCACACCTTCTCTCTTGGTCTCTATATGGTCCCTTTTACTCCTCAAGTACTTGCTTTTGACTGTACGAGTTGTATCTGCTCCCTTTGCCAGGCTATTGGTTCTTCTCTCCTCTCCTGCCACCCCATTTCCCAGTTCTGCTCTTTCTCATTGTGCTTCAAAGCAGCTGATGTGCTCCACAGTTCTCTCACCTCTAGCAGTCACTCTCTTCCCTGTCCTTGTTTGCATGTTTCTGTAGATTGTCCATAGCACTGGAACAGGCTACTCAGGGAGGTTGTGGAGTCCCCTTCTCTGGAGATTTTCAAGACCGACCTGGATGCAGTCCTGAGTAATGTCCTCTGGGCAATCCTGCTTTAGCAGGGGACTTGGACCAGATGATCTCTAGAGGTCCTTCCAACTCTGACAATTCCGTGACTCCATGATTATCTATGGATAAACCTGCCACAACTTTCTGTTCAACAAGGGTCTCCAAGTCTTCCTGTCTTATCTGCTTTCCCACATCATTTCTTCAGTGGTCATCTGAATGCCACCATTTGTGTGACTGTGCTGTTAGTCTTTCTCCTTTCCAGTTTGTGAAGGCACACCAGCAGATGATTGACCCATGCCTTGAGGTTTAGCTCAATGAACTGACCATGAGAAATTACTGGACATGGCAGAAAGCAGAGAAGATAACAAGCATTTTGGATAATGCCGTGAAGACTGACTGAATTTCACAGATTGTTAAGGGGGAGTGATGTGAAGATGGCCAAATCTCACAGATCATGGAGGGGAGAACTGGGGACATTTTTGAAGAGCGAAACCTTGCTAGGCCATCAGGGACTGGTAAATGATTAGCTAGGTAACCCTACCAGAAACACCAAGTTTGGATACAGAGGTAGACAAAGTGAGACCTGTGGGGAAAACGTAATCGGGGTGGGGTTTGGTTTGAGAGGAGACAATGGTGGGCAAAGAGAGGTGATCAAGGTGAATGGGAGAACCAGCATGGGGAATGGAGAGGAGGGGGACAAAAGGGGCCAGTTGAGTTGCTGGTCAGTAAGCTTGAGCCCTGTGCCTGATCACCACAATCCATCCTATCTTCTCATTCAACTGACTTCCTAACTACCTTCTGTGTAAGGATTTGGCTTTGCCTAACACTGGAATTTTGCACAGACCCTTCATGTGAGAAATAGCTGCAGTCAGGCATCTGCTGTTGGATGATGTATTGCCCACAGCTTCTGCATCCTGTCATCCTTGTTTGCTTTATTTTTGCCTTTGAAGTTAGGAAAGAGAGATAAAAGACTACGGAAGCAAGAGAGGTAGCAGCGTAGGGAACATGAAAAATTTCAGAACAACAAACTCCCCCATAAAATCCTATCCAGACACTGCTGTTTATTGTTATTGGTTCATTGGTGCCCAAGCTGCTAAGCTTTTTGGCAGGGAAAATCAGAACATACTGGACTCCACTCTGCTGTAGCCAGCATGCTTCCAGTACCCAACGTAATTAGTTTAATGCCAGCTCAAGTATCTCTGCACTGCAGCATTGCCATACTCTGTCTCAACAAGGAAGCTAGAGAGCTAAACAACTACACCTCCACTCAAAGCTTTCTCTTGTTCTTTTGTCCTAGAGGTAACACTAGAAGCAGCACTAACAAAAAGAAATTAAAAAACCAAAAAAAGCAGTATTTTTGCCTCTGATATCTCACTACCTCTAATTGTAATAATCTCAATAAATTAGATCATTTGAAGACCTAGCAGAAACTTTCACAAAAGCCACCGAGACCCAAACTATCCTATATATAATACTGACAAAGGAAGAAAAGGGAAACTCACTAAACCAAACAATTACAATCTTTATGTTTCAAGCTTGATTCAATAATAGAAACATCACATTCCCTAACATTACACGTGACACGCTGTGGCATGGCTTCTCTGATGTGCCAAACTCACAGACAACTCCCTGGTCTAGATGTTACACGTCTGCTAACTGGCACACTGTGTCCTAATTCTGCTATTTCCAGGGAAAAATAAAGTCATGGCTATAAAACATGATGTAGATACCCATGCATTGTGCTTGTCTTTCCAATGGAGCCTTCCCAAACAATCAGTTTACAACGGCCCACCCTATTTGGCTGGTACCATCCTCTTGAAATCCAAACTGTTTGAGAAGATAAATTATTGTTACTACATGCATAGCACCTGGCATATTTTCCCCATTGAAATGTGCTATAAAACACATTTCCAATGACTGGCGGGGAAAGAAGGATTGGTGTTGGCTGCCACTAGTGACAGGTCCCTTCCTCCAGAACTTCTGCCTGAGTTGTGCGAAGCCCCTGTGAAGATTTATGCACACCCATGAAATCAGACTGGAGGAAAATGTCAACCTGGGCTCTTGGGTACTTCTACAAATTCTTTCAACTTTAACCTGTGAAAAAAGGTGCTGGTTTTTGACTGTTAGCAATTAACTCAGTGTGAGAGGATGACAAGGAGGAGACTCTGGGCTCGTGTTCAGTAATGATACTACTGCTCTCGGTTTGTCAACCAGCCAGGGACAAACAGTTTGTTGTGCAAGTGTTATCGTTTTACTGAGCAGATCCCCAGTGTCACACTACAGCTGGCAAACAGCAGAAACAGAAGTAGCTCCATTAAAAGCATGCACTGAGCACCAGCCTTTGAATGGGACGCACTTCCCACGTTCATAATCTTAACTCTGGCTTCCCCACATCTCCCTTGCAACCACAAGGTTTAGAGTACCGTGTTTGCAGGTTTCCAGCCTCCTGAAAAAAACCCCACGTTTAGCAGTCACACAGCGAGAAAGCTATCTTTTCCAAAACATTACATTTAAGATTGATTTAGAATTTTAATGGAGTGGGACCTCAGCTGAGAAAAGGGAGAAATTGAAGTTAATTAAAGTGCAGTCCAGTTGCAACTTGAAAATTCTTCAATCAGGGTAATTTATCATACCCTGCCTCTTCCTGTGTACATTGAAAAACAGAGACTGCTGTGGATTTAATTAAAACTTTGACTTAGTTTTTGGTTAATACTCTTTACTTGATTTATTAATATTCAATCAAGATGCAAAGCTATGACCCCCATCATAAAAAAAAAAGAGTGTTTTCCTCCATAATAATCGACATGATTTTTTGTTGCTTTTGAATTTAGGCATTTTTTTATAATACCTGGGGTAAACTGAAGAACATATTACTAGGTCAACGGGTTTAAATTTTCTTTATTCACTTGATTGGAACATGGAGTGCTTTGCTTGCTGTATTTTCCTCAATAAATTTTCGTTGTCTCTCAACAACAAATTTCAAGCTAAAAAATCATATTTAGGGACTGATACTCAGACATTGTACAAACCTCTTTCCATGTCAAAGCCCGTAAGTCAAGGTCCATCACCAGTGAGGGACTATGCTGCAGCCAATCTGTCTATGGACCTACCCTGAAGCACCAGTGTACTTCATTATAAACTCTCTGTGGTTTCTTTATCACCTACAGAATCCAAATCCAGCTCACCAAATACACCCATGTATGATTTAAAAAAAATTAAAATGTATTCCCTCTCACAACTAACTATTGGCACAACAGCTCAGAGGCCTTTTGGTGTCAAGAGCAGTAGCTTTCATACTAGCATCCTTCAGGTTTGGTGCTGTGTTATGAATAAAGGGTGAATGTGAAAGCAGTGCAGGGGCGGATAACTCAACCCACAGCTGCTCTGACAGCAGTGGAGAGTGACCCGAGCTGGTCCCACATTCCAGTGGCACAGGTCTGAGTCTGATGAGCTTTGCTCGTTGGCACACAGTGCTGCATCAACGGGGCCACACTGTTTTCAGAGGCTGTTTGGAGAGCGTGGATGGAGCCGGGAGGGCACAGGGCCCAGGCTAATGAGACCCTCCAGGGAGCATCTGATCTCCAACTGGTGTCTGCACTGCCCTCCCAGGCATGGGTGTGCCGAGGAGCTCAAAATGGACCATGACAATCGGTTTTCATCATCTGAACTCTCTGTGCTGATGGATTGGATTCACTTTTGCAAATTGAAAATAAATCCCTCTGGCCAAATTGCTAAGTCAAATTGCCTCCCTAAGCCACTGCCTCCCTGCTTGCCTCAGTGGGCAGGGAAAATGGTTAAGCAACCACATTATGGACTCACAGTGTGCCTCAGGTTACCAGCGCTCAGCAGCACAGGAAACTTCTTACCCTTCTAAATTAACCCCTTCCCCAGACCCATACAGATATGCTCTGTTTCTTACTATAGTCTCCATTAGCACAGTATAAGTCAGGAACACAGTCACCGAGACTCCTAAACCAGTAAATAAAAAACAATCAACAGTCTTTAAAAAATTAATTAATTAATTTAAAAAATTAAAAAATGCACATACTATAAAGGTTTTTGTTAAGGTGACAACGTTTGCAATACAAGATCCACTCTCACCTAGAGTGCACATACTATGAAGGTATTTGTTAAGGTGACAACGTTTGCAATACAAGATCCACTCTCACCTAGAGAGACGAATGACATTCGGTGACATGAGAAAGACATATAAGGCTTGGAAGAATGGGATAAATGACAGAAAAACTTGTAGCCAGTAGTTATCCGGAAGTTCACAAGGTCATTGTGTAAGTACCATCTTTTCACAGCATAATCTGTAACCCAGGCAACCCAGATCATTTTAAAGGTGGCAGGATTGGAAAATAAGGTCTACCACCTACAGCCTGAGATAACCACCACAAAATAGCAGAGGTGTCGGCAGGGGGACATACCTGGTAGGAAGGAGATGGGGAAGGGAGATGCCTCAGGAAGAGGCAGAAGGGTCAGGGTCAGGCAGCCATGGAAAGGAAAATGCTCTCACACCTACACCCCTGCAGCATGGATTGCTGCTCACTTACAGAGTCATTCTATCTTTGTTTTAAGTTGACCTATGGGTTTCATACATAAAAGTGTAGTCAGAAGAAATGCAAATAAGAATAAAAGTATTCTAAAAGAGGTTTCTCTCCATCAGTATTATGACAGAAATTAGGAAAGATAACAGACAGCTGCTGTTCTCTGTGACTTTGTGTCCCACTCCCAACCTCAGCAGTTACAATTTTATGTCAGATCAAAGATGTGTAGAATATGGATTTAGATGTAAGAAAATTCTATCTAGATACAGAGATTATATTATTCATATTAACACTTTTTTAATTTTTGTGGATTTTCATTGTTTCATGTCCTTTGCAAAAAGAAAGGAAAAAACTCACAATAATTCCTTAAAATAATGAAACACTTCTTTTGATGTTTTCTGTCCTGTAGACAACCTCACATAATTAAAGAATATGCAACACAAATTAATCCCCCAATTCAACATAAAACGTGGTGGATAAATCCATAGAAAGCATTAAATGGTATTGCTATATTTCTATTCAAGTTTTAGAAATGTGTTTCCATGTGTCCAGGGTAAACCAGAAAAATAGATAAAAAGACTCAATACACCTTTTAATGTTCAAAAAAAAAAAAGAAAAAAGAAAAAAAAAAAAAAGAGAGACATAAAATCCACTAGGTACGGGGGCTGAAATTAACAAATCAGTGTTCCTGAAATTATTTTTTCACATTCATAGTATTGCAGAAAAACTAAATTTAAGGCAATGTGGCAAAGAGAAACATACCCGTTTCTAGAGCAGGGGGTAGTGCTTACAAATATGCATGTTGTAAGCGAACAGGACACATCAGAACACTCATTTAGCAACTCTAGGAATCTTCACTTAGAAAAAATGCTTCTCTCTAGAAACTGTCTACTGCAGCCTTTGAATGTCCCCTCCAAGGCCTGAGGAGTTATCACCTCAGGGAGCTCCCTGCAGAAAGCAGAGTCCCGCAGCGGCAAAGCCTCTCCACCGAGGGCACGCAAAGAACAGAGTTTAGTGCTTCTGATAATTCAGACAGGTGTCGGTTTAAATAAACCACCACCATATAAATGGTAACCTGAAAGATGTGTTCCGTGACACACGTACTCCCCGCTCATACTCGTATGAGTCTGAATATACACCACCAACATTTGCCAACTGTCTAGACCAGCACTTGCAGTAGTACTAACTGAGTAAATTTGTAGTGAGTTCACTAAAACTAAAACAGGGCCGTGAATATCAATCTAGAGACGGCCAAAAAAGATAACAGGCTTATCACAAGGAGTCAATTCCCATCTTTTAGGTAGCACAGTGGGTCAGGCACAAAAGTCTTTAAAAAAAAGAAAAAGAAACAAAAAGCTGAGAAGAAGTCTGTATGCAATGCCCTGCCAGTGAATGAGTTAATATAATAGCAAGCTCACGTTCTACCTGTTTTAGTTTCCCATTCTTCGCGGAATTAAGTAGTTAGAAAGGATGGATGATACCTTGTGGCAGAAGTCGGTGAATTAAAAGAAAGGAATGAGGAAAGTAAGAAGGGGAGTTGAGGCAATCAAGAGAAGGCTTAACAACTGCTGCCAATTCATTGACCTTGGTATATTCTGTTAGATTTTTAAAACACCTTTTTTCCTTTAAAAATAGTCATCATTGGCCACATGCCTGGATGAGTCAAAAAAGAGACACATGGGCATACATCAGACAGAGAGATTTAACATATTGTCATTGTTCTCTGGAAATGATTTCAGATAATGAGTGTTCCAGAACAGAAAATTCTTCCTTTGGTCCAAATATTACAGAAAATATTTAGTTTAAACCAGTCTGCTAGTGTATTTTCACTATAACCCTATATCTTTGACTGTAATGTTAGCAGCCAAAAATCCATGAAATAAACAATGGAGGGAAAACTAGGGCATCAATCATACTATGGAATGAAAAACACATCAGAGCTACTTTTAATAAATGCTCACCCAGCATTTATGCAGTTCCGTGTCTCTTATACAGACACTTTGACGCTGCTAAATAGTCTATGCTGAGCTTTTTTTCTTCCAAAAGAAGTCATAAATTAAGCAGCCTATCGTGCTCAGAGTAAGGTTATGATCGCTATACTATATGTCAAGTCATTCTTTCAGACTGTGCTAAAAATACAACTTTGTGAAAATCCTTGCTACTGTTAATAACCCTGTGAAGTTCTTTGAAGTGCAGTGTGACTGTCAAACATGTCAGTTGCTGAGGGAGCCTCTTGTGGTGCTCAAGAATGAAATATTCGATTTGTGAGTCAGGTAAAGTAGAATAAAGATGTGCTGACACAGAGTTGCACAGGTTGGACAGTCCGTTCACCAGTGCTTGAGAAGGATACACAAATGCCAGATGCCAGAGGCAGATCAAAATGCCCCAGGTTGTCCACGAGCCCTGCGTGGCTCACAGGGATGCTCGGAGCCATCTGAGAGTCCATCCATGTGCTGCAAAGCAGCTGCACTAAAGTCTTTGCAGAACAGAGGGCAAAACGCAGAGGTAGACATTAAGGGAGTAGCCAAGGGTGCAAGTATTTGGAAAAATGATCTGGGCAAATCAAATTGAACAGAGTGACCCTGTGGCATCCCTCAAGCCCTTGGGTTGAATGTAGCATCCCTGTCACATCCAGTCACAGGTTGCAGTTCTGCTGTTTGAGGAGGGCATCTCACAGCCTTTCCCCCAGAGATAAGGCTTTTACAGGGTAAAAGAATTACAGCCTCATATGCTGGTTGTCAGGACCAGTTCCTAGTGTTCTGCGTTATACAGTGGTTATATCTGAACCACTTTGATTATGACTCTTCTGTGTTAGCCACTACCCAACATAATACAAAAGCCCCACTCGAAAAACATAAAAACCTAACATCCCTCACACTCAGACAGCTTTGACTGTGCTAAGCATTTTTCAATAAATTAGGAAAAAACTGAGCACATGAAGAACACTTAGTCCTTCTCATTTTCAAATTCTAACTATGCTTCCTAACCACTGACTGCAAAATAAAATCATGTCAGAGGACTTCAAGTTCGCTTCCTCTTTTGTAACATAATGCAACACATTTTTAGTTTCTTCATCTCTAAAGTCATAAAAGAAGCTGCTGTCACCCTGCAGACAAAACCAGATTTTTCTTCTTATTCCCATTCTCAAGATACTTCCAGTTTTTGTCAGGTTGAATCTGAGCTAGTTTAGAGATTGCTATTTTTTTAATATAATGGCTTAGCTCCTAAAAAGCTGACATATTTATTTGAAGGAAATAAAATAGAACAGTTTTGCTTCTCTTTCTAATGTCTGAACATTAAAAGTATTGCTGTATGCTTTTATTTTCCAAGGTTCAAATCTCACTCAACCAGATTCTTACATTTTTTCATTTATTTTTATGTTTTATATAAATTTGAATCTGTCTTCCCAAATTCCTTCCAACTCGTGACAGAAAGAAGCCACAAGTGAAGATTGTCATGTGCTATACTCTTCAAAGTCACTTTGACTTGGTATTCTACCTGGTGTCCTCATTTGATACATTTTTTTTGATGTTGGCACAAGAGACCACTACCCTGGCAAGCAACTCCAGGGTGGAAGAGATCATCAGGTTTGCTAAAGGTGAAAGACGAACAGCTGAAGTCCATGAAAATATAAATCCTACCACAGTTAAGATGAAAATGCATGGCAGGAGTGTGCCAAGACACAATGTCATGTGATTAGAGGAGATAGTGCCAACCTTGTTTTAACCCTGCCTGGATTTCATATCACAGCCTTAATGTTGCTTAAACCAAGTCTTAATATCTGGCTGTCAAAGGGTGAATTTGCTTTATTTCAAAGAAAACGCACAGCTAAGGAAAGTTGAGGGAAATTACTGGCCTGTAGAGTTAGGCAGGAAGAGCATTAGTCACACCCTCGGCAATGCATGGATATCTGTGAAAGACATAAGAAATAGTCAGAGTTTTCAGAAAGAAGAGTATCTATACCAGCATGCAGATTAACCTTATAATCTTGTAATGAGTTCCATAGATCTTTCAATTTGTACAAATGATAACTTCCAAAGAATCTGTTAGAAATAATGAAGTTATGATTAAATGCAAATAAGGAAAGCATGCCAAACCTCAGGCTGAGGTGGCTGGCTACCCACTGGAATGATATCTTCTCATAGAAACATTTTTACATGCTTAAACTAACAGGAGATTGGAATAATTGGTTGGAAACTTCCAGAGGAAATAAACTTTCATTGGAAAATACCATTTTATGCCCAGGGGGTTTTATTCAGAAAGTTCATTTGGCATTCAAGCATTCCACTCCAGACAACTCATGTCCAGGAGCAGGAGTACCACATCTGCACCACGTCCAAGCTAGCAGCCTCATCAGCTCATTAACTCAAACTCTGTTATCACATGAGCACAGCTACCTGGCCCTCTGATCTGAGGAAGCCTGCCCAGGCCAGCATGGCACCGCCTGGTCTTCCCAATCCGGAGGCCCTTCCTCCTCCCCAAGCCGCTGCTGTCTCAGTTGAATCTGCCTTGAGAAAACAGATGAGCCCTCACTGATGAGTCTTTTAAAGGAGTCTCACGTTGCCGTGCATTGCAGATTGTAAGATACACCTTATTAGAGCTCATTTGGAGCATTTCCTCGAACAGGAATCTTACTGCTGCTTCAGTACCTGCTGCAATTCATCAATGTTGATTTTTTTTTTTTAAACTGGCATCCATTGTATTTATTTGATGATTTTTTTCAATATTTACCCAGGATGTAATGATCCACTAATAGTTCATTAAGCGCTTGGAGTTCATTTATCTTGTTACAAACCAAACTAAGGAATCTCCAAACTGTTTCACAAGAGCTTATAGCCAGATTTATTGGCTGTGGATCAGTTTGAAGGACCAGTGTTTTCGAAACTCCTCAGTTCGGGATAAAGATCCAAGAGAAAGCCTTATTTTTCATAGCCACAAGCACAATCTAGCCACTCCACCCAGAGCCTGCAGGGCAGGTGGCTCTTTGGAGCACAGGCACTGAAACACTCCCTGTGGTCCCCATCTGCCTGGCAGCTTTTCTCACCACCCTCATTTCACGGGCAGAACAACTCACCTCAGTCCTCCTGAGGGATACTGAATGATATTGCAACACAATTAAATAATATTAACAGCAAGACTGCTGAAACCCTCAGAAAGGGAAGCAAAGAAAGACTCCATCCATACCATTAGACCTCTAGGTACTGTCACACAGTTATCCTAAATCCCGGTTCCTTGTTTCACCATCAACCACCAGGTTTTCTGATTATCGGTCTATAGCTGGGTTGTGCCAGCAGCCACTACAGGATATATTCTAACTAACCCCACCAGAATCAGCCAAGTTATTCCAGCTTTACCTGGATGTTACAGAAAGGGACCCACCTCTATGCAGCCTGCTGGCACAAGGCAATGCAGACATTATAGGATCATAGCAATAGATAACTCCTGTACTTCACAGAGCAATCGTGTTCACATACTGCTGCAGGTAATAAATACACTTTACTGTGACTAAAGAGGTGATGGGATTTTTCAGGGCAAAGCTGGAGATTGTTAAAATGCTTTGAGATTAATTATTTCATTTATTTTATGACCTTTTTTGACTGGTTTGAAAAGTTGAATGTGCTAAAATTAGCTTTGGAACACTGTATTGAAATGGAAACAGAAAATCTATTACTTTTTCAAGGTTCTCCCTCTTTTTTGTCCAATAATTATTTGTTGACTTTGGTAGAAGTCAGTAGGAAAATTCAGGTTTGGACTTAGTTTTTCAGAAAAAAGTATTTTGTTTTAGGAAATTAAAAAATTTACTCTAATTCTGAATTGACTTAGAAAGGAAATTTCATACCTCCCTTTCTTAATGATAGAAGCATATATAACAATAGTAGCCACTCCCCTGTTAGTTCTTTCAGACAAAAAAAAAAAAAAGAAAAGAAATGGAAATAACCCACGTACTACTATTTGATCTTCTTTTATAATTCCTAGTTCAGGTATTTAAAACTGTATGTCTGTGACATCTATGTGCCACAGACATTTACATTTTACCCTGTGTAAAGAAGAAATTCTCACCTAGACCCAAATATGAATTGTATGTGAGTGCACGAGGTAACATTCATTCAACACGAAATCCAAGCCCAGCTTGTAGCTGAACATCCCAGGGGACACCGGGAGGTCAGCAGCAGACTGCAGAGCACCAGGAGATGGGCACCTTTGCTGTTCCTTGCTCCCACATACTTAGACATCAGTGGCGCTTTCGAGAATTGGCATTAAACAAGACTTGGGCACCAGAACATTACCTCTCTTCCTTTTCTTCCCCAAAATGCTTATATACACGCAAACATATGTTTTCACACTGTCTCAATCCTGAGTCCAGGAAACTTTCAGCCCAGCTTAAGGAGGGAGAAAGGAAGAAAGAGCTCACTTTTGTCATCTTCCACCACCGTGATTTGTACTTTATTCTGCAAGTACTTCAACTGTGGCCAACAAACCTGCATGCACAGAATAGTACACTAATGAGGTTAAATAAGGTTGGCAGATTCAGGTCATGCCACAGGTAAAAATATTAATTTATTATTCAGAAATCAAAAAAAGGAAATACCAGAAAATAGGAAAAGACAGGACATATTTGACAAAACTTTGGACAAAGAGATGGGCCTTGTAGATCCCTCAAGGCTAGCAAAGACTGTCAGTCCCATAAGCTCCATGGTCGACAGCTCTCCATCCCATCTCTGCTCTCAGTGGGAGCACTGAGACAACCAGCAAAATCTGCCAGAAAATCACTACCTGAGGAAGTACCACCCTTCTTGATTTCTTTGATTTAGAAATTATTCCTGTGCTCTAGTCAGCCACGGGCTCAGCAGATAATTGTTTTATAAAAAGAATTACGAGTATCAGAACTTCAGCAGCTCTGAAATGTCCCTCAGCAAGCAAACAACTAACTCTTCCACCCACTCGGTACACCCCCACTTGTGAATTGCAATTAGCATTGCAAATGCCTTTCCTTTTTCAGAACTATTGATTGTGCTGTTAAATAGCAGGAGAGAGTTAAGATGCCTAGAAATCTGCTTTAACTTCAATTCTCCATTATCTATCTATCTATCAAAAAACCTTCCAATTCTATACAACTACCACCACCAGAAGGTTGTGACCTTCTAGTTATGGACAATATATATTATTTATTTTTATAGCCATCTGCCTTTCAAAATCCTTATTAAACACAGTCTTAATATTCTTCCCAATGTTTAGGGGAAATGTTCCCATTGAATACACACCCTGAGCACACCCTATATTAAAATTTCATACCTACTTAAAGGAACAGTATTTGTCCAGCTCATCTCCTATGAGTCTCTTTGGTTTTCCCACTTACTATCTTGCTTTATTTGAACCTGTATATATGGATATATATGGATATGTTGCTTATAAGGAGGCAGAAAGAGAGCAAGACATTAGAGATACAGTTGCTCTTACATGCACACTTTCCTTGCAAGGGTGGGCAGAAGACTGCATTATGATTGGCAGGAATTTAAAAAAATTGCAATGGCAGCCAGCAAGCAAAACACCACATTGACACCAATATTCTTAATATGCCTTATGCAACCCTTGTATAAACCCAGCAATTTATCATACGCTGCAAGACTATCAGGAACATCCTATACATAATTCTTTGTAAATTGCTGTGGCACCATGAAAAGATTCACAGCACAAACTCTGCGTCCAGGAAGGGAGGAGTTGGGAAGATTGCAATTCAAACAGCTTCTGAAACAGGAGGATGAGCAGGGTATGGAAAATCAACACATCAAAAGGGCTTTGTCTATCCCAGTCACAGACAAGCTCGAACAAGGCTTCATTTGCATTTGCACAAACAGCCCCAGCGCTACAATAAGCTTCCCTAAATTGATTAGCCAGAAGGAGGGGAGAGCAGACCTTCTTAGCAAGTGCTTTGAAGATTCATTTGCATGCAGGGACATGCTCACCCTGCACAGGTACCATGAGAATGAAGCGATCCAGAGCAGAGGGGTCTGCTCCAGGAGACACCAGCCCTGGAGAGCCCCCTGAGCTCATCCTCAGCCGCAGCCACCCAGGCAGCTTCCCCACAAAGTGCTCAGTTACAGCTTGGGGAACAGATTAGGTTTTGACATGAGTTTCCCATGCCTAATTTGATGCTTTCATAGCAGCAGCTCCATCTCTATAACCAAGAGCTTTCCTCTTTGCTTTCCTATTTTGATTTTAAGCCTGTCTAGCCACAGTATTTTGACAAATTTAGAGTACATGAGCGTTAGGAAAGTAACACATTCAAGTAATGTTGCAGACACGCCGTATGCAAACTGAGACAAGTCTGGGAATCCATGGGGTCATGGTGAAGTGCTAGGTACAAAGGAAAAAGCTTCACGGGTAGGGACTATTCAGTTGTTACTAACACAGAGATTCAAGCTGATAGAATCATCAGTTTGAAAAAGCTTCACACCATCACGTATGTCCCCTCTAATAAAAACATCAGGTAACCTTATGTTCCAGATACAAAGTACTCAGATAGCTTGGTTATTGACTGCACAATGGCAAATTCTTCATTAAAGCTAGCTTCTAACTCTATCTCAAAAACTGAATGTTCATTTAAGTAAAAAGTGACCCTGAAACCATTGCTACTGAGGAATTTGACCTTATGTGGGAAAGTCTGCTCAACTCATCATACAGATTGCAATAATATATCTGGGAGATGAAAGATAAAAGCCCAACTACAGTTGGCTTGGGAAACAGTATTCTCACAGGAATATACTGTTCCATCAACGCTGCCATCCAGAGAAATATATCTGCTTTAGGGATGGTTTCTAAGATTCAGGGGAATCCGGGGACCAGAGAGAAATCCCCTCTTGAAAATGAGAGTTTAATTATTCCCTAGACAGGGCTGGGCTGACCGAGCGTGGAAGTCCCAGGCCAGAAGAGCCTAATTCACCAAGAAAACTGCCATGCATACAGCCGGTCTGTATGAGAAGGGGAGCTTGAACTTGTGACTCTTGCACACTGACAAACTTTCTTAACTAATTGGCTCTTCTGAGACCTAGCTGGTTAGCTATTCCTTCGTTCTTATATCCACAAATGAGAGGGTAAATTTTCCTGAGATTGATAGGAAATTCAGCCACAATATTACATCCTAAGGAAAGTAGTTTCAAAGTGCTTGTTTTTCTCTGGAGACCCTAAGAGACAGGGGTCTATTTGCTTTAATCTCTGTGAGTTCAGGAACTCAGTGACCTTTTTATACATGTATATGAAAGCAACACCGTGCAGCAGGCAGGCAGTCCCACACCCTTGCAGCAATAATTTATAATTTTTAATTGAAATTACATTTGACTGCTCTAGTTCCAGCACCTCTAGCTGAGCTACACGCCTCAGATTTCAGTCAAGGTAATTTCCAGCTAATGATAATTTTTATCACTGTGCTTTTACACTGATTTATAGAAACTGCAATGAAAGACTGGGAAAAAAAATCTGTTAGCTTTAAACTGTTTCTTTTTTTTATAGCAAGCTAGTTACATTAAGTCAAGAAGGATATTAAACTGTGACTCTGTCATCCAAGAGCAAGCTGAATTAGATTTGCTTATTTTACAAAAATCAGCCAAAATGAATTCATATTTCCTTAAATGTTGCATACACGCAAATATTCTTAATGCCTGGTGAGGAGGCAGTTTAGTAAATAAACAGCATGCTATAAAACCTCAGCAGCATCTGAATGTGAACATCACGGGTAAAGGAGTTACACACACAGAATAACACGCTTGGACTGAAATCACCATTTCCCTGTACAATTCCATCCTTTATTAGAGGTGATTTTTAAGCCAATTAGCAAATTAGATCAGGGTGTTCTGAGTTTCTCTTTCAGCAATCTGCAAAACATTAAAAACAGTGAAATAGTAAATCCAGGCATATATACTGAAGGGGCTAGGGGGCAAGTTGCAACATTTTGGGCTTACGAATTTTTAGCCAAATCCCAAAGTATGGGACTCTGACTTAAAACTAATCCTTTTAGTGCAGCTGTGTTCATTTTCATACAGACTGTGCCTACATTTGTGCTTTATTTCAGATCATGAACGTGCTTCTGAAGGCAGATCTCCCAATTGTTGCCACTTAGCATGCTTTGATTCATATGATGGAAAGCTCTTGGAGGATATGAACCAGATCCTTTTCAAATTAAATCAAACTGGAAGAACACATGTACTGCCCTTCAGTTGCTAGGACCATTTTGTCCTTTGGACCAGATCAGAGCTAGTTTGAAGTAAAGCTCACCTGAAATGGGGAAAAAATGCCAACTTCAGGTTCTCAGCACCAACTGGATCTCTTCCTATGGCACTGAGCTTCTTGCACATGCAGGTATAGCCTCTCGAGATCTACAGTAAGCACCAAAAATTTCTTTCCCCTTTCATAACCACAGTGAACTGTGGGTTTCCCAGGCAAGCGCTTTTGAGTCTTTGATGTGCCAGTGAGATCATAAATTATCCAACTACTAAACTACAAATAGAGACGTTTAACCTGATCTTTCCCAAATAGCAATTAACCTAAAATTATCCTACAAAACTATTAATGACATTTCAAATCAGGTTGGGGTATGTCATTAGGAGAACATTGCCTGTGTACCAGCATATTCGCTGGCTTGCATGAAAACCCCAAGAAACAGATATCTACCTTTGTCTTTCTTTTAGATCACACGGTCACTGGCTTCGGGACTGCATCATTATGAGAAGAATGGAAAACCCCATTGTGTTTGTGAATTGTATTTGCTACAGCTAATCAATTCAGCAACATACTTTCCCTCTGTATTTACTTCATGAAAAGTAAGAGTGCTGGTCCACACATTTGGCAATTATCTTTTTGGATTTTTATCTCTATGTAAATTATGCACGGTTACTGAAGTGCCTCACAAGGACAGTCAGCCTTAGTAATACATAACATCCTACAATACATAATGGCACTACTTCAATGTCAAGTATCTAGAGTTGTTAAAATATTTAATTTGAAATTTAAATCAAACCATAAAAGTTGAACTGAGTACTTTAAGCCAAATATAAGCTCTGCTTCTATGAACTTCAACTCCTCTATGTCATTTGATGATTTTATTTATTTTGTTTGTGGATAATAAATATCAGGAGTTACAGCTAGTCTTCATGCAGCCAGGTACTGATTAGTGCTCCAAGGGACAGAGTTCGGATCAATGTCACCCCTCAACTCAGTACACCCTCAGGGAAGTTTAGTCGTTAATGCAGTTTCAAACAAGTGTAAGTATGTATGTAACACATACAAATCACATAATTATGTAATTGTGCAAGTCTTGACTAGCAAATGACACTTGTATGAAATATGTCATCCATAACAGAAAAAATATTACTACCCAGCCTCATGGAAAAGCGTTGCCTGCCTTTACAGGAACTAAGTTTGGCTGCTTAATCAAACACCAAAGCAGTCACTATCTGATTCTGTTTATCATCTAAGCAGGCAACAATTGCATCCGTCTCTACCAAGGAATGTGGTAATTCCCAAAGCAGTGCATGGAAGTCAGTGATATGCTGGGAAGGATTAGGAAATCCACGAGCTGGATAGGAAAGTCTTTGATTCTGAATGAAAACAGAAGGAATGCCTGGCACATCAGGGTCAGCGTGCTTCTACCAGCCAGGACTTTGAGGACATGCTGCATAGACGATATTTGAGTCCTTGCCCACACACAGCAGATCCACTTTTATACCTTGCCAACAGAAGGAGTTCCACAAAGTCTCCTGGATTTGATACAAGGATAAACCCAATCTTGGCTTTCCTGCTTTCCCATTGCCTACATTTTTATAAGGCTCTGTGGCTCTGTTACTTAATTTTGACATTGTAAATGTATACTTCACTTTCCTTTTATTTGTGTCATGCCATTCCTACTAGTATAGCAAGCTTGAAGAGGACAACACTGGGGTGCTCTAACAAAGCCCACCGTTGCAATACAATCCTCCAGGGTATCCGTAAAGCAGCATGGTGCACTCCATTTTAATGCAAGGGCCATCTTGGGAGCTGGTAATGCAAGAACCTGTGTGGAAGAGGTGTCTTTCACTGGCCAGCAGCGTAGCACTAACCCTGGGAAGCTGCAGGAAAGTGAGAAGCAAATGGTATGCCTGAACATTGAAAGTCTTCCAGGAGTTCTTAAAAACAGCAAAGCCGAGGCAGGACTTCTGCCTGTCTGTCATTTAACTTAAATCATAGCTGTTCCCTGACAACAAGAGACCAATTTGCAATGCTTTGGAGATTCAGTGTACATTTGCTTTGTTTGCTTTCTCTGTATTTGGAGAATATAAATGAGGGTAGAAAAAAACCACAAAATTTTCAGAAGAAATCTTGTTCCCAAGACAGAGAGAAAGATACTGGAATAGGAAAGCTTTTTCTTGATAAAGGACAGAACCATGAACAAAGCAACACTATATAAAATTATCTAAGAGCCTGATGGGCCTGTCAGATGTATAAACACGTAGACACCAGGAACCTACTGACACAGAAGCAGGGATGGCACTGAGAAACTTCTCAGAGGACTTTGAACATAGCTAATACGTTATTGCTGAAAGGCAGGTATAGAGTTCACTCCAGGCTGGGACATCAGACTGTCCTTTGGGTTTTCCAGTGGAAGACCCTGATGGTGGTAAAGCAGGAGTTATTTCAAGTCTAAAAATGCAGAAGCAGGGAGCAGAAGTTGCTTATGAGAGGTAGGTGGAATTGCCTAAGAACCTTAGGACTAGTTGGGAGTTAAGGCTGAAATAACTAGTGGTGGGGGAGCTGAATGTCTATATGCCATGAAGAGGACTGATCATGCTCACCTTACAGAGAAGACTCCTACACTGCGGAATAACTTACCTTTTCAGAAAGACTGCAAAATGTTCACAGAATAATAGAAGGTACCAAGTTGTACGTTATCTACAGCAAGAGTGGAAAGCTTAGACCACTTCAGCACTATACTACAAAAAAATGTGACACAGTCTGTGTAAAGAAGCTTTGCGGTGAATATTTGACATCTTTTGAGAGATGTAGTGCCAGAACCACTAGAACTTCTAGAAAAAAATATGAAAGGTTCATAGAAACACCTGTTAAACTTGCTAGCTCTGCTAAGTGGATAATGTGTAGGGAGAGCCTGATTTCCACAGAGAGACCATGACAAGCTCAAAGCCAACTTTCAGCACTAGGAGAAAAAATGGACATTCCAGTGGGGGTCCAGAAAAAAAGACAAGAGAAAATGTGCCTGCTGAGGTCAGAAACAAGAATATCAAGGCCTGTGCAGCTAAACTCCAAATCTCCAGCATTCAACACCTTTTGCTATTCTGAAGCTCAAACTTTCGCAGCAGATGCTGCAAATCCTGCCAGTTTTTGTAGTGGTTTTGTGAGGTGGGCAGATGTACCCATTATAAAACCATTGGCTTGTACATAGCATTTTGGTACAGCTCTAGTTACTACCAGCATGCCTATTCCCATGTTTCTATTCCCACTTATTTTCTTCTTTGTAGTGGATGAAGCACAAACACAGAGACCCAGCAATTAAACTGTCATTCACAAAGCCTGGAATTGAAGCACATCTTTCCAACAGGGGCATCTGTGCCTGCGTTTGCATTATAGCTAGATCCTTCACTGCTTCTTTTTCAGCGGTTTCACAGTCGCCCAGGGCTTATTTCATAGCCAAACTGCTCTTTAGTTCCCTTTGAGCAACCTCTTCCGCAGAGGAATTTCCTCCATCCTACAATTAAAAAAGCTCCCCAGGACAGTCTTATTTAGTGCCCTTGCATGGTAAGCTCCAAGTGATCAAGGGGTACATGTTTTTAAACATATACACATATCTGGGAACTATCAGCAGACTATGTCTGTGCAAATAATAGATGCTTGAAGCACAAGACATGTCTGTCAGCAGGAAGAGAAGGCTGAGAGGTTAGGGAAGAGAGTGTTTGGGCAATGGGGCAGGACAGGGCAGGGACACCTCCCTCACACAACCCTATCCCACTGCAGCCAGGGGCAGCAAGCAGAGCTAGGCAAGGAAAGGTGATGAGGGCCTCCTGCAGCACTGGGACAGCCAGGCATGGCCATGGGGATGGAATGGCTGCAGAGTGAAGACAGGGAGGCAAGAGCAGGATAGGCTAGGGTGATGGGCAGACATGGGCATGGCTACAGTGACCACACAGGGACAAAGCACCAAGGCCGGAGCTCCTGAGCTAAGGGGTGGTCTCCAGAGGCTTCTTACAGCTCTTCCTCACAACTGGTTGGCCCCAGTCATGGCCAACCCCTGGTTGCACAGCACCACTGTGTCAGAGCTTGATGGTCTTGAGCACATGCCAGGGGAGGGAGGAAACGGCTGCAGCAAAACCTGGAGGGCTCAAGTCCCTGACAAGCAAATTGCTTTCAAGACGCCTGGGCAAGGAGTCCAGACTTTGTAGTTTTATGTATAACTGGGACCCAGCTGGTCATGGCTTTTAGGCATTCTGATAAGATAAACGTTAGCAAACAACCATGATACACACTTAAACTGCATGTTCATATTCAATTACCAGCAGAAAATGGGTGACTCCAAGGGTCACATAGCTTCCTACAGTATATACACAAGGTCAGATGCTAAGTGCACTGTCTAGCACTGCCAGGAAGGAACAACAAAGCTCAGAGAATTGTATATCCTTTGAAGCTCCCTCTCTGCCTAGTGGATCTGTTGTCCATGTCCTTAATCTCACAGTTATCATCTTAAGCAACCGCAATAAGGGAAGGAAGAGAGCTTCTGAGACAGCAGCAATCCACCTTGAAGCAAAAGACAGTGTTTTGAAAAGCTGCATGTATTTTTCAATGTAATCAAACACAGAATAATAAGATATTCAGTGAAACTGCTCAAGAAACTCCAGGAAACATGACATGACAAAGGAAAAATAAGTGAAAAGTCCCAAATTCAGATATGCTGGTATGATTTTTGGCATTCCTGTCTGTTATTGTGGCATATCTGAGCAAATCCAGAGAATCTGCCAAACTCCTTCTGTCTGCAGTCAGCTGCGTTGACATCAGCCACAGATTGTCCAAAAAGCCACATGCTTGCATAGTAGGCAGGGGTGCACATCAGTTTGCACATTGGAGCTGAGCACATTGGTTTGCCACCAAGCAAATATCTCAAGCTCAATGCCACCAACCCAGTCTCTTTGCCAGCCCTGCCTCATGTCCCATCAGCCCTGACAGCACCTGAAGAAACCTGCCCAGTCTTGCTCTCCCCTGACAAAAATTATCCCTTTTTAGAAAGCCACCACAAATCTTCATCTTTCTTAGTTTCTCGAGCTAGGATTAGATGATTTATTCCCCTTGCATTGACCTTCTGCTTTTGAGTGAATTTTGTCTCTGTTGCTAAACAGGGAAAAGTCTTTTCCCTATGTAACAAGTTTTCATTAATCTTTTTTACTGCAGTGTCCTTTCAAAATCACAGGCCCCAGCATATCTCACATCAACACCGGGTGACAGCTCTTTTAAAACCTTGCAATGTTTCAGTATGCAAGAGCTGACAAAGATGCAGGGATTACAGCACAAATAAAGGTGGCAGGTCAGGTCAGAGGTGAATGAGGACAGGTCCTTCAGGTTAGACAGGGCAGGAAAGGACAGGGCACACGGGCACAGCGAAATTGAGGGGCAGATGGGGAATAAGTGATAGGAAGACAATGAGAAAGGATGGATGGTCCTGAAGTTCATAAAACATATTTCCTGAGGTTTAGCAGTATTCAGCCAGAAGCAGAAGCCCATTTTATTTAAAAAGGCTCTATTTGGCATTACAGAAATAGACTGGTCTCTGACTGGCACTACATTAATCAGCCTCATTATTGCTATTATAAGAAAACTAATCTCTATAGTTATATAGGGTATGGCTATAGACATGTAGAATATGGCTCCAGCAGGGACTACTCAAACAGCTCATTTTCTAACAGCAGTGGAGCTATTCCCATATTTATTCCTTCAGCTTAGCTCTGTGCCCTGCTCCCCAGAAAACCAGTCTCTGCCATGTCCTGAGAGGACAGATGTATTGCAAGGTCTGCTCGTCGGTGACACACCATTGCACATAATACCAGGTGCAAAACAAGAGGTGACATGAAGTAGTCGCTTAGTTATCTTCACCTGCTCAAAGTCTGTAAATGAACAATGATGGAGCTAATTAACTGGAGGGAATTAATTGCAGGTATATAAACAAAGAAAAAATGCACAAAATGAAACAGAATGACTTTGGATGTGGTCGTATCTTTTTCTACCTTGTCTTGATCATTAACATTGAGTTACCTATTTGACACCAAGGGAGGGATTCGGTTTGGGCATTCACATGTAAATATCTAAACTCTATTTTTAGTTAGTAGATGCTAAGGAGTTCCTTAGGAAGAGCTCACCTGGACACCTCCCTGGGATTCAGGTGCCTAAACATAGGCACCTCCTCTTGTCTAGGTGCTGTGGAGCCTCCAGCCTGGCCCCTAGCTCGTGTTCCAGGGAGTGCAGAATCCCTCCTGGCCTCCTTTGACACTGGCCATCTGGGGAACCTTCGGGCATCTCAGAGGGCCCTCAGAGCTATCTGTAGGCAACTGATGACTGTCCTTTGCCATTGCCTTGCAGATGCTCTGGTCCTTAGGCTGGGTTGTCTGTATCTCCTTTGTCAGGAAGGAGAGCTTAGACTCTCAGGTGCTTGCTCCCACGTGGACACCATAGATCAGGTGTCTTAATCCCACACTTGGGAGAGGCCTGGTAATGAAAGACGGGATACACAGGCAGTGTTTGTATCATATCTCATTTTTTGTCTCTAATCTTTAACTAGTTTTCATATGATTGATAACAACAACTAATTTCTGATACTGTTCCTCAGTAGCCCAATTTTGAAATTATCTATTTATCAAATTACTGTTAGTATTTAATTTCTACAGATAAATTTTGCCCCCCCTTATATTTTTTTATTCTATTATTTATTCTAAAAATGTGAATAAACCACATTTTAAAAATAGAAACAGGAAAAGCAAATGCAGAAATTATTTTGACTATTTAAAATAACGTACTGTATCTGTTTCCATTAATATATAACATGGGTTTGTGCTTAAATGTGCATACAAATAATGCTCTGGAAAGTAGATGATCTCTGTCAGCTGAAGTTCCAGTTATGTAAATGAGGTAAGTTTTTGTTCTTTATCAAATCCACAAACTTTTTCTTTGATTAAAAAAGAAATTCAAAGAAATGCATTTATTTGTATTTATGAGTATATTTGTTGCATAAATGAGCTCTCCACTTGTGTCTCCATAAGGTTTTATTTCAGATCAGAAATGCATTTCTGAAGCCAAATCTCCCAGTTTTTTCCAATTACCATGCCTTAGTTTGCACTGGGGATCAGTCTCAGGATTCCCTTCCGTTGAAATTAAACAAGAAAATGAGCTTGGGGAATGAACCCACTGCTCTCCAGTTCTTAATATGCCTTCAGTTCCTGGGATCAGAGCAGACCTAGTCTAAGGTTAAATTAATCTGGAATCAGGTACAACGTGTACATCAGATCCTCAGCACCTCTACGGGTCCAGTCCTGTTGAGCTGCAGTATTTGCTCAAGTAGATGCAGGCTCAGAGAGCATTAGATCCTTAAAGAAGCAGAAACTTCTTTATTTTTTAGTAGCATCCAACAATACAAAGAAATTTGCCCAAAACAGAGTATCTACACAGATTGCCTGCCTGAAATACTTCTATAGCATCTTTTAATGAGGCCATCCTTCATTAATAGCTTTCTGTCAAAATACACGGTAAGTTTGAAAGTGCTCTTAGTCTTTTTCAGTTAAGGAATTATGGTATTTCTGTGGTATTTCCACTACCCTTCCCTTTGACACTGTCTTCACATTTGGGAAAACGAGGGGTGTGTTAGTTTACAAAGAACAATAATATTTTCACTTTGGGATGGGACAGCAATCTCTTCTTTTAAAAGCGGACCCAAGAGATCTCCATTATTTACAGTCTCACTTTCAAGGCTGCAGAACCCACTGTTCAAGCATCACTGAAGGCCAACAAGTGCTTGGAAGAACTGTTAATTAACTTCAGTTCCAAATGAGGAGCATAGCAGGGAAACCTGTTGAGAAATCACACAGCCTGTATTCTTGACTAAGGCTCTGGAGAGAGAATTAGGAAACGGAAAAAGTGCAGCAAACTGAGCCAAAATCTGCTGTTTGTAATGTGGGGATCATTATGTGATTTGATCTTATAAAATCCAGACAATAATCAATTTCTTAGTTCATGGGAGGAGCCCATCGAGGAGAAACACAAATACCTGAGGCAATGCACTAAGGAGCCTGATGATACCGCCTAGAAACGTTGAAGGAGATAGATATTGGAAAAATGCAGAAGAGCGTATCTGATGAATCACATACTGCAGCATAGATGCTCTGTGGGAGAAAGAAAACGGAAAGGTAGAAATGCTGAAAATGATCTAAAGGGTATACACAGGAAGAAGGATCAGAATTGGGATTGTGGTATGCAGTAGCAACAAAAAATAAACCAAAAATAACAGCCAGTGCAATTTGCAGCACTTTTATCAAATACTCCACAGTGTGTAGTCTGTAAAATAGAGGCAGGGAGCAGGGAGGCACCAGGGCCACCAGTGATCCCATGAGCTTATCAAGGTCACCTGGGAGATGGAATGGGTTGGGTGGTCCTTCCTGATAGCATATTCCTGAAAGCATACCCCAGATACCCCCATCTGGCTACATACATGCCAGGATGAATTGGAAGGAGTTCAGACAGAAGCAAGACAAATGACAAAAAGCTGGAGGGAATGACTTCAAAGAAAAAATTAAATGAGCAAAAAATATGCATAGCTTGGCTAAGGAACAACTGTAGGTCAGGAGACAGGGAATACAGTAACTGCTAGCCATTCTTAGAGGTGTACACGAAGAGGTGTCTCAGTGACAGTAAACAGGGACAAGGAAGAATTCATCATCGTATAAATACCCCTTTGCTTTGATTTTTGCTTGGTACATGGTAGCTTTACCCTATCATCATGGACTGCCAGCAGCAGGAAAGAGACAAGCACTGAAAAAAAAAAAGCACTCTCCCTTACCAGTGCACTTTGAATTCTGTTTTATAATTCATTTGATTGCCTCCTCTCCTCTCTTACTGCTCTAGGCCAGGCTCATCATTACACGAGGCTAAGGAACCTCAGTTCTCTCTGAAACCAAGAACATTTCAACAGGGCATGTTCACAATAATTTATGAACATTTTCAGTACTGCTACTGGATTGCTCTTTCTTCTATGCCTTGTTATTGCAGGACCAAACCGCCTTTCAATGAAATAAAATCACAACTTTTGAGCATAAGAATTCTTCCTCCCATTTGTTTCTTCTCCTGTCATGTTTTCAGGTTACGTGCCGAGAGATCTGAAGACAGATACACGAGTCTCACCTCTCAGGAGGCATATGCCTTGTCCTGGCATCACTTCCCTGTTTAGGTAGATCGCAGTTTATCAGTGAGGGCTGAGACTCCAACTGTGCTCTCTGGCAGCACAGAATTTGTGCCTAGGACAGTTCTTTCCACGTTATTCTCCCATCTTCAAATGCTAATTTTTCAACAGCCACTTTTGTACTGTTTTCTTTCATTTTCTTCTAGTAAATCTTTTGAGGATGTCACTCTGACTATACCTTTTCTTCCCTCTTACCATTTACTCACTGGTGTAATTTATATAGCTCCTTCTGTGTTAACATCAGAAAGCCCAGTACCTAGACTGCCTTTAATCATACAAGTGAATGTACATTACAAAAACGTTTCTGGGAGCATGAAAGACTGATATTCTTTCAAGCAATAACATTAACCCCTATTGATATGAAAGAGAAAGAGTAGTTTTGCTAACAAGTGTTTAAAAAGTGTGAGTTACGAGCATCTTATCCTTCATGTTCAGTAGCCATTTGAACAAGAACTGGGAGAAATAAAAGAAATATCACTGAATTACAGAAGTTGCAGCTGTGCAAAACTCACATACTGGGAGTTGCTTCGTCTGCTCTATGCTCTACTCTCTTTGTTATGGAAGAGCTCCCTGCCCTACCATTTGCTTTCTTTTTCACGCCATAAATTCATTTCCACTTACAATGCAAAAATGGAGTAACACAAGCCAGGACATTAAAAACTGCATTTTAAACCAAAATAAGCCTGTGGAACCTAGGACAGGCTGCAAACTTTTAAACTGAACAGCTTTCACTGGAGTTAGCAGCTTGAGTGCTATGAGAAAATTCATGGGAATGTGTCGATTTTGATGAAACTTTGCCATATACAATTGATTTTGAGTAAGCTATTATGAGAGTAGAATGTTGTATTTTGCATTTTGGCAAAGTAGAGCATTCTATTTTTCTTTTTTTTTGGTGTTGAAACCTCTTCTTATACTTCTATGCAGTATCATGCATATATAATAAACAAAATTATATTTCACGTTGCAATTTTTTATATTGTGAAATCTGGAGGATTCAAAGATATTAAGGGTGTAGTGAATACTACATGGGAATTTCAGTTTTTTCAATTGTATTTAGAAGCAAAAGTAGATGAAATTCCATTTCGTTATAGGATCTGGAAACACTTTACTTTTTTTTTTTCCCTTCTTGTTGCTTTCTGTTGAGCAAGCAATCAAATTTTAAAAGGATAATCTTTCTCCAACCCTTGGCTATAGCTAACAATGCTACTTACAGACAGCAGCTTGAAAAGTTACAGTATAATTGATGTAGCATGAAGTGCATCAAGAGGGCAAAGTTGACATGAAGATATTAACATAATCTGCTCCTCACATTCCAGAGAAGTTTACATTTTGTCCCAGCATGTCATTTCCTTATAGCAAAGTACTTCTACCTTCATAGCACAGTCCTCTCTTGGAGGCACAACTGACAGCTTTCACACCCTGAAAGACATTCTGTAGCCTTCCCTGCTGTCATAGTCTGGACATTTGGAGGAGAAAAAGACAAATGCCTGATTGCACAGAGAGCAGCCAGCCAACAGCAGCCTCTACATGCAGCTGTTTCTACAGACATAGCACACATTTTTACATCAATTCAGAACCAAAGGCATGAATAAACCTTTTAGCCTCCTAATAACATGTAAACATGCTCAAATCAGTTTTGCATTGGATTACTGATTCTCATTTATTTTACTGCCTGAAAACATTTGAGAGGGGCTCAGAGCAGAACATTTTCTTGGTTTTAATTTATTTAATTGTTTGAATAAGGAGGCATAAAAAGAAAAGGGCAAATGAGTTTGCTCTCTGAAGGGATGAATGCACTACTAGCTTTCCACTAGCACTCTATCTTCTCTCTGCAGCACACACACTTGTTCAATTACAAAATTGCAGAATAAAGTCAAAGGTTTAGAACGCACCTTATTTGGGCTCACAATCAAGCTTTCAGGTGCCCTTTATTAACACAACCATTTGCCAAATCTGCCCATGCACTTGTGAGATGAACCAGTTTCGAAATACCTAGTTTGCCTGGGCAGCACCCAGAAGTGAGCAGTCACATCCGTGTGATATCCCACTCTCAAAACCAACACAGCAAGTGTTTTGTTCTGCTGGTTCATATAGTCTCTGCATTCAGCATGGGCACCAGCGTGTGAAGGAGGGAGAAGGGACAAAGGGATATGAAAAAGGACTAAAGAAGTCAAAGCAGAAAAATACTTAATTAGTGTGCAGTGGGGTTCCTCCCTCAGCATCTCTGCTGGATGCCTCCGTGAAGACTACGCAGCAAGCAGAACTCCCAGCGCCACTTCTCTCTATTTCCAGCTGTACTCACATGGCACGTAGGTACTGCAGTCATGCTTGGCTATTTGCTAGCTAGACACGTCAGAGGAGATCCTGTAGGATCTCCTTCCTGACAGCTGCTTTTCAGAAACGGAGCCAGTCTTAATAAGAGAAGCCAGCAGATGCAGCCGTTGTTCAGCACATCTGAAATGAGGCCACTTGCATTTGAAAGCCTATAAATGGATATCGTTTTCTAATTCTAGGACCAAGAGTTTTGGGGGAAAAAAAAGACTAATTGATCATACAGTTTTAATTTTTAACCTCTCTGTAGATGTGCAGATCTTTAATTTTCAGTGCTGTGTATACACACTATAATCTCTCTATGTATAAATCGGTGAAATGGTCTTCCTATATACAAGTCAATATTCCCTGATCAGTGTATGTACATAAACACACATGAAAAAAACCTACCCCACACGCTAGTGCACCCTCATACATTTCTCTGTTCTTTTACTCAGCAGTATTGGGTTTGGTTGGTGGTTTTTTATGCAGTCATACTCCTTTGACAGTACATAGCTGTCATGGTTCTGTCTCACAGGTTTCTATACATCAGAGACCAGCTTCAAAACTGTTTTGACAGGTGAAAAGCTGGGATTTTTCCAGTCACAGGATGGAAAGAAGCAGGAATGTGAGAAGTGAAAAAGAATATTCCTTGACACCCCCTAATCTCCTCAGTGCAGATGGCACTGTCTTTTTCAAGTAGTTTCTGTACACAACAGTCATTGCAAGAGACCGAAAGCCTGAGTGCTGAAAATAGGCTTCTTGGAAGATACACACATATCTATGTGTATCTATCCACTATGCACAGCCATGCATGCACGAGCAGCCAAATGTGCAAAGCTTACTTTCCCTCTTCTTCCTCCCCTATCCATTCACTAAAATTAATCGCTCCCCAAGATGCTGTAGGCCACATTGTTAATTACTGTCTCTCTCTTCTGCACCTGAGGCATCACACTGGATAAGAAAACAGCCTGCAAACAGATGGAGAGCTGCTGGAGATGAATCTGCAGGTATGGAAAAAAAATGGATACAGACTTTATGATACTGCACTCAGATGGTCTATTAATTTTCAATAATACTCTGGAAAAGAAGGACATCTCTACCTGTTTTAGGCGCTATTTGTTTTGAGAAAAAAGCCAATTGCTTTTATGATTTCATCACCATCATTTATGTTCAAGGAATATTTATGGAAAAATATTCAAATCATCACTGCATCAGCCTTGCAGCTTTTTAGGTGACCCTGCCCCTTGGTATATGCACTATGCCTGGTAGTACCAAGGCTGGGTATCTTGCAGACCAGACCAATGTTCCAGCTTGAATTGGATGCTGCATGCAGCCTCTTGCCTGCTGCTTTGATGCCACTGGCTCATTCCCAATTATCTACCCTAACAGTCTGCTTTTGCCATCGTGTTGTCATGGACGGCCACAGCAGAATGGTTCAAAGCCACTCCTTACGTGCCCAGCCTGCCTCCATCCCACTTGAACGAGGAAAATGAAATGAAAATGTTCCACCCTGATCCAGCCTGGCAATTAGCAAAAAAATCACTGCAGCAATTGACATCAACTAGTGTCCTGATGCAATCCCAATGAAAATGTTCCACCCTGATCCAGCCTGGCAATTAGCAAAAAAATCACTGCAGCAATTGACATCAACTAGTTTTTCACCTTCAGAGGCTGAGCATCCAAGCTAGTACAGCCAAAACGATGAAGCAGGTATGCCTCTAGTGGTGCTCAACGCTCTCCTGTCCTACAGAGGAGGGCACTGCAAAGGCAGACAAAGCACAGGCATCCAAACCGACCTAACCCACACTGTGCCTTCTTCAAACCAGGTAAAAGGGTTTCCCTTTCGTAAGTACTTCAATGTGGCCATTTTCTGTGTAAAAGTACCCAAGAGAGGTATCTGAAACCAGAAGCTATTCTAATAGAGCCATTTTACCCTCTTCTAACGGAAAACTATTGCTGCACATAGGGAACAGTTGCACTTTCTAAACTGGGAAAAAAGCCTTTCAGAATTGGCTGGAAGTTCAGCTCTGCACATTAGCCAAATTACTTTAGATAGGCAATGGAAAATTACCAATAGACTTATCATATGACTATCCGAAGGGATCCAGGTATTTTAGCCAAAAAGCAAGAAAAAGTGAGTTAATTATACCGTTACAAGATCTCTGATCTATATAGGAGTGAGGAGGAGCAGGTGACACTCACAAGACAAAGGGCACCCCTTCTTTTCCAGTGTTGGCATCATGTGTATTTTGTGGAGCAGGTAGAGATTGATACACAATTTGTCACGCGCTATACACAATTTGTCATGCTGTTACATGACTGTGTTAAGGGAACTCTGGAACTTAAACATGATGTAATTTTCTTCCCAAACGCTGCATATTATTATTTTGCAATCCAGCACAAATTTTTCAACATCTGCCATCGCTTTATGAAATGCTTGATCTATGCAGAAACAACTGAATGCATAATGCATTGTATATGCTACCATACATTTAGCTTAGAATACTAAATCTACTGTGTCTCACTCTATTAAAAACCACATCAAATATAATACTTCTGACACTAGGGCCAGTCTATACCATTATCACTCATCCAGGTTAATAAACAGTATATTGTTGCATGACCTTGGGATTCCTATTCAAGAACTGGAAGTGAAGGATTCTTAATTTGCCTTTCCTTCTGTTCTGCACATGGCACAAAATATGAAAATTTAAAGCCAGTAGGGTCAGGTACTTCTCCAGTTCTCTCTCTCGTTAAAATTGACTCTGCAGGAGCAGTATGTAGGCACCAGGCACTCCATCTGCCCCATGGGTATGAGGTGGAAGTAAAGCTGGTCCTTGGGAAACGGGCTTCCCCTCAGTGCTGCAGAGGATGAGATGGCTAACCAGCCAGTGGTGGTGCTTAGCCAGAGCAACGCAGACTTCCTAGAAGCAGTGCTACAAATAATATTAACATTTGATCTGAAAAAGACAACCTATTCCAACCCTAGTTTAGATTCTTTCTTTCTGCACTGAATCTTTTATTTCAGACAACAGTTCTTCGATATAATGCAATTGTCTTTAATGAATTGCTTTTCCCATCTGTCACTCTCATTGTAACAAAAATTCAGGGTGATTTCATTAACCTGTAGCAGAGGTATAAGACTAGGACTTTATCCCTTTTCCATTCTAACAACAGAAGCATTTACTCTGATAGGAGTGGTTCATTGATGGGGACTATTGACCATGGATATGTAAGAAAAAAAGATGTCAGTATTTGGATACTTACCAGGCAAGTTAAGGTTTGTAGGCTGAGCTCAGAGAAAACTTGTCCAATGTTAATGAAATACCATGGACTGCTCCCTGGCTGTCATAAGCCCTAAGATGCTTTTTCTATTGCTGGCTTTATGAGGGAAAATGAGAGAAGCTCTATGAAATCAGTTCCCTCTGTCAAAATGGTGCTTTAGTTGTGGGTCACACAATTAGCCACATGCAAAGCAGCACATTTGCTGATTAGTAAATTCTCATGTCGAAGAACCTAGGCTAAATCTTTGTGTAAGCACTTTGGTACATGGAAAAAGCATTGCTATTGCAAGCATAAATATCAGGCATTGCCAATGAACATATGAGTAAAGGAAGGCTTTTTCTCAGGGAAAAAAACCAAAAAACTACGTAGATTTCAGTTTGCAGGCGCAAGTTCTGTTATGTTTTGTACCACCCATTTCATTCATATCTCCTCTTGCTGTTCCAAGATCTTTCTAACCTTTTGAGCCATATGATATCTTTGGTGAGAAGTATATCTCAGTGTGACTTTAACTTTAGCTTTTAACTCACATTTGGTAGAAAAACCTTTCACATCCCTACAATATAAATACCACATGACTCATGCTGCTACAAAAAACCCCACTTTTTTGTAAGCATTTTCTGTTAATAGTGATTAGCATCACTGTAACTGCAAATTACCTAAGACAATATTAAGGTATAAAATATAATAGAGACATTTCCAAGGAATAATGTCAGTATAGTGCTGAAAAAAAGGATGCACTAAGGACATTTCAGGAACTCTTTTGGTAGTGTTTTTATGTTTCTCATTCACTTTCTTATGAATGACAGACAGGCTCATGCACCTTTGTACGCAGGAAATCTACACTGGAGAAGAATAAGTTTCAGAGGAATAATTCTAATACTCATTATGTCTGTACGAAATACCAGCTTAATTTACATCCAGATATGACAGTTGTCATAATACGTATAACTCAATTGTAATGTAGATATATATACTATAATATTTATTATACCTTCATATAATAATATATAAATATATACATATAGTTTAAAAAATAATCATAAATTAATCAGTTAATTGGTCAAAAATAATTGATTGCTATGAGATTTAGGTTGGGTTGCTCTTCCAACCTCTTCCAAGACATGGCCAATAATTCTGATTACTGAGGAATCATGATAACAAAGTTTAATAAAGCAAATCACTACGATTAATATTGAAAACTTTATATAGAAAAGCATATAGAATACAGTCACTGCTTTCAGACTGAATCTCACTGCAGGGCAATAACATAGCTTAAATCTGAAGTTTTACTTCCCCTGGTTCCCTGTATAGTTAAGGACTAGAGACAGGCTTGTGCAGAGCTTTATTCAGAGTGAGAACCTCACGTGAAATCATATTCTCCAAACCCATCGAGGGAACCCAACTACTACACAAGTAGCACTTGAATCTGGAGTTTACCGCTGGGCAGCATATATACCATGATTTTGCCTCTAGCATCAATTATCATTCATCTGGGTGTTGAAGGAGCTGACAGATCTGTATTCTCCTTGCTTTTCTTTTTTTCCCGCATCTTAAAGGATACTTGCCCTTCTTTTGCCTAGTGGTACCTCACCATCCTCATAATTTCTCAAAGACACTTGCTAACAAGCCTAACATCTACCAACATCACCATCCCACTGTTAAAAATCCAGCAATGACTTCCATATAGGCCACCTGATTTAAAATTGTCTTATTTAGCCAGGCAACCTCCCATAAGCTCCTTTTCAAACCTGACCCTTTAGCCTTATGTTGCTAAGTAACATTATGATGTACCCAAGGATGACTACTGGTGTGCATGCAAGCCCCAGTACAGTTACATAGGTAAAATATGGTAAGTAGCCTTCCAGTTCTGACAATTAACAATAACAAGGCTTCAGCTGAAGCACTGGTATTTACAAAATCTTGGATAATGCTATAAGCATCACAGATTTTATTGTATGCCTTATACGGATCATATAGGTTATGCTTCTATACGAGCCTGCTAATGACTCCGGTGACTGTGCTGAGCTCACCAGAGAACCATCAGCCCAATGCAGAAAAGTCAAAATGAGAAGAAAAAGCAAAAGAAAGGAATTAGCAAAGCAATCATCCACTGCATTTTGTGGGGGAGGTGGAGGGGGAGCGGGGCAGGATGACAGCACTAGCTGGCACCTGCTCCTAGGAGGGGGAAAGAACAAAGTGAATGGCAGAGGGGAGAGAAATGTTTCAACAGAGAGGGAAGGCTTGCTCTAAACTTCAAACGGGAGACACCACTCAAAGAAAAGAAGAAAGGAAGAATATGAGAAAAGGCCATAAGGGATAAAAGAAAGCTAGCGTGAAGGAAAAAGAAAGCAAGCAGGGAGGATAAAGAGAATTCCATGAAGAAGCAGTTCAGCTGAGGGACTGTGCCAACAGCCAAAACTGGTGCAGCTTTAGCAATGGCACTTCAGTAACAGAGGAGAGAAATCTGACCTAACGGAAGCCAGGAGATGGTCTAGAGGTAAATATAGCTTCACTGGGTGCACCATGAGTAAAAATGGAAGGAAGAGAACAAAATTTGCACTAATATCTCATCCACTCCCTTATAAAACCTGAACTGTTCCCAAATCAGCATTGCCAACATAGCTAAACTACTTGTAACACTTGCATGTAGTGCCTGCACCTGTCAATAAGAGTGATTATTAGTCTTGTGCGCATAGGTCATGTAAAAAGTCACGTAGTTTCTCTGTGATTTAGTTGCCCATCTGTAAAGCTGCCACCTCTGCTTCATTAAAGGCAAAGAGGCAATAAATTGACAAGGAACAATATAATAATAAAGAAGCACAAAGCAACAATTTAATGGCAACAACAGGCTCAGTTCTGGATCAGAAATAATGAATATAAAACAGTGAAGCAGTTAATGGATGTATTTTATAATAAAAAAAATAAGCATTTTCCAAAACCAATCCAAAAAGGGAACAGGACAATTAAAAATATCAGTATGAAATTAATGTGCACTCTTTGCTGCAGGCAGTCAGAGGCTCCGCTTCCCTTATTACCTGCCATCCAGTAAGACTTCTCCCCTTTCTTTACTTGTGTTAATTGTCTGGGTTTAAAGGACACTGAAGAGCATAGGATGGGCTCATTAGAATTGCAAAATATTGCTGCTTACCATTTCCAGCAGGGTACCATTCATCTCTGTTGCCACACCATACTGTGAGGTGGCACCAAAAACCAGACGCTGCAATCTGAAGCTAGGGAATGCTAATCACCCTACATCAGAAAATCCCGAAAAACATGCAGGATTCAAGGTTCACTGTGGTTGAGAAAATCTGTCCATGGCCATAAATGACTCCCAAAGGCAATCTGGGGTGGGCTTTGTGTTTTTGACACAGCCAGCCCCTTTCTGCTGTCCTAGAAGATCTGGGTCAAATTCTTAGCCATTTCTTTCAACCTCTTCCATCTACATAACCACCTCTTCTGTCCCTTTCCTTCAATGAAGGACACAACTACCACTCCTCAGACCTTTGAATACCAGGATGCCTCTCACAGTAAAGAACAAACACAACCATCTCTTTCGTTGCTCAGCTGCTGATTGGTGAAGTAAAATATAAGTTACAACTGGAGTGCAGAACTCTGAATAGTGGTCTATGCACAAATATCATCGCATACCTTAGCTAAAGGAAGCTGTCAAGCCAGTTGCACAGATTCACCTTAAAGTCATGTCCAGACTGCCACTTGACTTTAGGCCACCCCAGAAACTTCTACCTTTCCCTGAAGTTTACTTCAAAAGTGTATAAATTTTACTGTCTTCCATATTAATACCACACACTGTGTTCTGTCCTATAGCAAAAAGGAAGCAGAAACTGGAAAAGGTACTCAGTCAGTGTTATACTGTGGTGCCAAAGCACGACTAAAGAAGTGACTATGACATTGCCAAATAAGAGAGTGAGTATTAAGTTCCTTTGCATTTGGTATAACTCTGTATACTCCTGCTTGTGTTGAATTCAATAGTAACCCTGCAGTTAATTGCAACAAAAATAAGATGTATTTTAGGGAGCTGCCATAAAGAGGTAGGCAGGATTATCTAATGACATATACGTATTTTACTAAACGTGTTACTTGTCAAGCTAATTAGTTACCCTGTAAATGAAAAGGTCAACCCTGCATAATATTTGCATCTCATCTTTCTGAGTCAAATTTCCTGTGCGTGGTAGGTGGAAAGAAATAAATTCTACTGAAATTGTGAACGGCAGACAGGAATACTTTGGCAGGCAGAGAAAAATGAGAAAAAAAGCTGTTAAAGGCTGATCTGAAGCTAAGAACATGGAACATGTCCATCAGGAAGATACCAATGCCACGGCCACCAGCTCCACATGTACAATTTGCTTTGAATAGCTCTGCAGCCACACAACACACTGAATCTGTCAGTCACACTTTTTTGATGGCTTCTGCTGCTGTTTACTAATCCACATATGCAAGCTGGGAGCCCAGGCTCATGAAACCATTCCACTGCACCAAGACCATACTTTGACCCCAAACTGCCATTCTCTGGAGATTTACCTGACATCCCACACTATTGTGTGTGCACTCCAGCTGTGTGCATATTTCCCCCAATTTCCACAGCTGGAGGCACTATCCAGCACAGTACAACTATTCTACAGCTGTACCTTCACTAATTTTTCAGCTCTCAGAGCCTTGCACATCTACAGCAGCCTGTAACTTTTTATTTTCCAACACCCTTGTCATTTACATATATCTGAAGTATGCAAACTTGACACAAAAACAAAAGCTTGAAAGGTATTGACAAAGCCATTACAAAGAGGTTAAAGAAGCAGAAGCAGCAGCAGCTTTCTTGGGAAATATCAAACAGAAACAAAGAGAACATTTCAGTAGGTGTAGTCATGGAAAAATCAACAGGGCAATCAGCAGATTAACCAGGAACTTTTGGATTCCTTTTTCTTTTCTAATGAAACAGCAGGTTTGGTGTTTCAGCCTGTAAACATTCTATGCCAGGAGAGGATCTTCAGAGGCTTTTTGTCCTTGCTAAAGGGCTTTACTTAATGGCGTGTTGCATGAAAAAGCATATCTGTCTTTCAGGAAAATATGCCCTGTGGGCTCACTGAAACAGTGGCAACAACTAGAGGAAAAGAAAATCATGATATGAAATATGTCCTGGCTAATACAGGTTTAAATATATATTAAGTCACTCCGTCAGGACTTGAAAACTCTGCAACCTGTGCACAGGAAGCGGGTGGCAGGGGGACCCTGCTCCCCTCCAGCGAAAAGCCACAGCATCCAGTCAGTATATCCTACTGTCAAAGGCTTAAGTCCTGCTCGTAGAAGCCACCCAAGCCAGGTCTGATCTTGGGCATTCTCCATTGCAGGGCAGCCACAGCAGCACAGGGCTTGGAGTGCATCCCCCTGCCCATGGGCTGACCCTCTGCAACAGTTCAACAGCGACTGATACATGAGCTGGGAATTTAAGGTCACTATAGGTACATTGCAAAGAGCTGTGTCATATCTCAAATGACAGATGATTTGACGTATCTGAACTACGGCAGACTATTTCCATTGTGAGCCAGCATAAGAATTTTGCACCCCCTTTTGCTGGCCTATATATAAGAGGAGCAAACAGATTGCTTAAGATATAATATAAAGAAAGTTAAGCTGATGGCTTGTATTTTAAGACCCTTCATTCCCCCAACGTTTGAACTAAAGCTTTAAATTCAGATGTACTTAAAGAAGACTTCTTTTTTCTGGTGCATATACAAGCTTATGGGCAGGAAGCACTAGGAATCAGCTAGTCAATTATAAATGACATACAGTGAACACATATTTGGACATAGGCCTCAGAGGAGATCCCCCCCTCCCCCTATATCTTCCATCAGGCAGGATTTTCCTGAATCCAAATACATTAGGAGCTTTCAAAAACCCCACGATATGTACAATTGTGGTGTTAATCTGAAAAGGTTTTGGTGCTTGGAAGGAAAACATTCTGTGTCGGTCTTAGCATTTTATGAGCAATGTGGAAATTCCTAGTGTTTACCTTGAGGGCCCAAATACGTTTAAAAAATACCTTTACTTTTGAAGCCAACTGTTCCATTTTGTACCTCTTCTACTGGGAAGAGGAGTGTTCAGCTCTGTGCTGCGCTACTTCCACTGCATCAGTCCCAACTGTCCTACTCTTGCATTGCTTTTTGTCCTGCTCCTTAACGTGCAACTTGACGTAGAAAGAGAAAGCCTGAACAGTGATGCAGATACATTCTTAAAATAAATGATCCTTTAATCAAAATTGGATGACTAACAAGCATAAAATTATGGCTCTAATACCACATATAATCATTTATCTCATTGCAAAGAGGCATACATCATTTGCATTGTGTTCCAGTAGTGTTTTATACCCACTTTACCATAATCTAAATGAGCATGCACAGCACAGACAAATGGAGATTCAAGCCCATCTTATGCATTTGCCTGAGGAGCATGATGTTGTTTGTTGTGGGTGCTTTTAAAAATTGTGTTGCTATAAATAAACATGTTAAAATGTAAAGACAATGCAGTGGGCAAGCACACTGCCTGAGCACTTGTACTTGTGAGATAAATTTTCCACAAAAAAAGTATATTTTCTTTACTTATTTTTCTAGACAGCAATTTTAATAAAATATATTCAAAACTTATATGAGCTATGGAATAAGTTCACTGAAGAGAATTTAAACCTATGGATGCATCAGCTCAGCATGTGGGTATTGCCAACCATATTTACAGCTCAAAATAGATACTATTTTCTTCTGCCCACTTGTCATTATCTGGGATTTACTTAACAGTCCAAGCCAGACACTCGGCTTTAAACAACCCTAAAAACTTATAAAAATGGCTGCCACCAAACTATGTATTTCTTTCCTTGAAATTACTTCTGCACAGAGGCTCTAAGAAACTTTTACTTCTCCTTCTGCAGCATTCCTCCTATACCCCAAACCACCACAGCCGTGAAGTTCAGTAATGCATAATCCTTCAGGGACAGCAAGTATGGCTTCACATGACAATATTCTCAAGAGTTGATTCCCAGCTCCCATGTAGGACTTCACATCTTTTTCTGACCTTGCAGATCTGCAAGAAACTGGCACTTAAATCTTATGAGAGAGAAGCTGATCTTCTACTTAGTTTTAGAGAGCTTTGTGTCTTTTTCCTCTTCACAGGGATAACTCACTCAACTGATCTTACAGTACACAAGTATGAGGCTTTACAAGCAGAAAGATAAGCATGCTAAAATGCACAGTAAAATTCTCTTGTATATTCTTAAAATCATTTATCTGTGACATATGTGGCATGAAGATGAAAATATGATATGGTCTAAAGGTTTGATTGTTACTTTACTTGGACTGACCTGCGTTACTCGCTGCTTGATTCACCACTTGTGCAACATGCTTTTCTGATTCTGCCCACAACCTAAAGCTACCATCCAAACACCTCAGGAGCAGTACAAGCTTGACACCCGTTAACCTCAAAAATAAACTACAGCTACATTAAAGAACTGTCAAGTTCTACCTGAAGATTATTTGCTCGAAGAATGGGAACATAACAGAGATGCTAGGAGGATGAATGCTCCTCAGCAAAATAAAACAGATAGATAGATGGAGACTCTGCACAGCACATTAAAACTTCCAGAGCTCAGCACGGTATCCTCCCTCCTTTGCCATCAATCTATCTTGTATGTGTTTAGCACTTCTGAGAATAGCTGTATTACATGTAGGTGTATGTTGTAAGTATGTTTACATGTAGAAATTAAGAATTCTATTTTATCAGTCTTGGTAAGCATTGCGCAGATAGTTTATTATCTGTATATCCAGCTCCTTATTGATTGACATTTAGTGTTCTGCTGCTGAGGGTGGTGTTAATTGCATTCTTCTACTACTTTAAATTAAATGAAGCAATCATTCTTTCCTAGCAGCATAGTATTAAAACCATTATTTTGTCTTTACACAGACATATTTTTGCATTTATTCCATTCATTTTTTTGCAAAATCAGCTCTCTTTCTAGTAACCCCCCTCTTGTATACTAAAGAGTGGTGTTCAGCTTTGACCACTAGTTCTGCCTCATTTATTTCATCTCTTCATATAAAGCATCTTCCTTTAGCTTACATGCTTTATTTTTTCGTCCTAAATTCATTCAAAATTCATTTCACCAGCCCTCTGTGTTTATCCCAGCCTAGCTTTTTAGAGTAACTTATTTTGTGCATCTCTACCTATGACATAATTTCAAGAGGCTTTTATGTCCAGGCAAAATATGTCCTTTAGTTTACTTTTCTCTAGCTGTTCAGAACTGTCCACACAGAAATCTTGGTCATTCATCAAGTTTGATGTCCTGATCTTTAAACAGCAGCAATTGTTCTTTCCATATTACAGGTTCCACAGACTTTTCAACCTTATCCCAAAAATACAGAAACACCATTGCCCTCTTTCTGCCTTTTGATGTTTCCCTAGCTGTTAACAAGATGTGGAGGGGGGGGAAAAAGGAAAAAAAAAAAAGACATTCTAAAGATTTTTCTTACTTTACCATAAAGATTCCTCTGGAATTTGGGAATGTTATTCATCTAGATCAAGTGCCTTGTCAAACTTTAATGGTTCCATATACTTAACTGTGTGCTCTGGCATAATCATAAAGCCTTTAATATCTTCTGTGGGAAAATATATTCTTGTCTTCCAGATGTAACCTTCATCTTATTTTCAGAAATGTCTATACTGTGGAAGAGAAAACACAATGAGTTCTCTGAAATAAATTACTTACTAATGATAGCTCTCATTCATGTTGCTTTATGGCCTTGCAGGCTAGATTTGACAAATAACTTTGTAGATATACTATGCTTTTAAACCGTTTCTTTTTGCCATATTAATGTAATTAATTAACATTATTATTACCAACAGTAAAGACTAAATTTTACTTATCAATTTATCAACAACATCTTCAGCCTTCCTTGCAGCTACAAGAGCTCTCCCTTTTTCACGTGGAGCATTTTCTCCCTCCATGAGTAATTTTTTTGAGCTTGAGGTAAACTCTGGGTTATCTCTTCCAACCAATCTAGCTTACATTTGACATTCACATACTTTTCACATATGTAAGCCTATACTTTCATAGCTCTTACCTTCCGCAACAGACCGTTGTACAGAACAGAACCATCTGTAGCCATCCGTAATGACACATCCAGAAAGGGGGAAATTCTAAATTTGCTTCATGCTACCAGACTTGTGCCTGTGATACTGGGTATTATAAGATCGAGGCAACAGTTCGCAGGCTTAGAAACACGTCCAAGCAGTGGTGCTAGTGGTGCAGAGCGCTGGAGAAAGAGGTCGCATAACATACGTGCCCTGCTCAGCCCGTTCATTTATCAAGTGCAACTGACAACTGTGAAACATTCTACTGTAGACAGAGCTTGCCAGGGCCAATGTATATATGTATGATATTACACACATGAGAAAACCTCGGCATTTCAATTCAGATTTTTTCCACACTGCCCACTTCCCAAGCACCTGTCTGGTGCTCCCCGACACAGATTTCAGCCTGTTGAGAGACCCTGTATTATTAGTTTTGTACCATTTCCCTAAATGTTCCCTTACAAATGTTTTCTGCATATGCACAAAATGGGAAGGTGAGTGTATATATGTATCTGTGCAGTGTACAGGGGCTGGAGAAACTAACTACACTACCAACAACTATCAGATACTGTCCACATACACAAGGAACCACTTGCTACTGTGAAAGTCTTACACTGTGACACATCCCGGCACAAGGCAAGCATTTGACTATTTAAATTAAAATACATACACATTTATATATTTATATGTATGTCTGATAGCTATTTTTGCATGGCTTTCTCCACAGTTAGATCATTATCTGAGCAGTAGCACATCCTTGTTTAAGACTGCTGCAATGAAAGCTTGCTCTTTCCAAGCAGTGCCATTCAGTGAGTCTGTGTCAGTTTGCAGTGATCCCACTTGCACCTCCCATCAGTTCATGCTGTCACCCTCCTCACATGTCTTTTGCTGCTATTGTGCCTTTCATCGACGGGACACTTCCCTTTCATGTACTGTCATCCCCACCTTTTTCCTTAGAAGAATATTTCACTTAACTGCTTCTGTATTTCAGGCTTGCAGCTCTCCCCGCTTGCTTTGTCTAACAGACTCTTAAAACCTTTTTCACACTGAAGTAATTAAATTATTTTGATCTATTTACAAAATTTTCTAGAGGAAATGCATAATGCATAAGTTTGCATTATAATTTTCTTAGGTATTTAATTTAGGTAATTTTGGAGCTTTTCTGCATTTATTGGGACAGAGTTAAAGAAGCAAGCTTGGCTCTGTAGGGTAGCTGGCTAGGGAAACCTGTTTCCAAAGGGAGAGTCCACAACAACTGTTGCTATACATTATCCACCACCTATGTAATAAAAAATAACTAAATTGTCCTTGAAGCATAGACTACAGTCTTCCATTCCCACGGAAGTGGTCTAACCACTACACTGCAAAATCAGTTACTCTTACTCCTACTCCTGAGCTCATTGAATCTTTAAATCACCTACACAGTCTTCCCTATCTTCCAGGGCAGAGTTTTAAAGTACTCATCCTCCCCAAGCCTGTGTACAGGGGAACTTTCCAGGTCAGACTGAGCTTGTACTAGCAGAAAAAAAAAGACTGAAACGAGATGTCCTCTTGAAATGGAGCTGAGGAGGAGGTGAGAGGAATCACCACCTACTTCTCCTCTGTTTCCCTTTTAAAAGAAAAGATTGATTCTTGTTCTATCTGTTTTTCTGTGAAGAAGAGGATTAAGTGCCTACTTTCATGACTATAAATCATGCGTGGAAAGAAATGCACAGTTAAGCACCTAAGCCTCTGAGAGGGCGGGGATTTAAAACACGCGTAAGTCATCAGGGCTTTGCTACTGCTACCTCAGATGGCTCACTGCTCACGGCTGTGTGTACCATTATGAATCACACAATCTTTCTTTCACATTAAATAGGAAACCTACAAGTCCAGCGGGAGGCTACCGATTCTGCTACGAGTCTCCAAACATTAAGTAGTATCAAATTCTTTGTTTCGCCAAAGCTTAAACTTACAGATAACATTTTTTTATTTCTTTTACACTTCTAACACTGCATGCTTGTGATCATCCAGACACATGATATATTTCAGTGCCTGGAATGGATCATGATATATACACACACGTATATGCATACCCACATTGTCAGGCAACACACTGACTGATCCTGAATGTACCAAAGGGCACCAAACTGAGCAGATGCTGACAGCACTGAGGTATGCCTTACATTACCACTTACCATCCCACGTATGACACACCATGCCTCCACCTGTTCTGTGTTTTGTGGCCTTGCCATAGCTCCAATTCCTCCTCTCACCAGCTGCTCCCCTCACCACAGCCAGGCTAGTGCTCTTTGCGTGATGCCCCTGCTGTAGCAGGAGCCAGGGGAAAGGAGCAGAGCAGAGCTTCTGGATGCACCGGGATGGTTGGAAGTTGTAGGTCCTGCAAGAAGACCACATTGTACAGGGTCTGTATTTCTGAAGGACTGGAGGGAAGAGGAAGGTTTCAATGCCACTTGCAATATGATTTAGAGGTCTCTTTCTCCTCACCCTAGCCAGACTCACCATCAGCTCCGCAGTCAGCAAGACAGAGTGAGATAATAACTTTCCCCCTTCCACAGTTCCCCTAAAAACCCCAGAAAAGCTTTGCTGCAAGGCTCTTATAGTTTCTCTATACCTTTTTATTTCATTGTATCACCACCATGAAAGATTCAAATGGTATCACCAACTCTAAGTGCAAAGAGACACTGCCATCATCTGATTCAGCATTTATCTGTCAAGCAGCCTGGCTTTATGCAAAAAGTTGAGAAGCCGAAACTTAATGAAGCCCTAATCTTAATAATAAAGACAATAAAGAAATCAGCTGATGGAAATAAAAATAGTATCTATTTTAGGAGGATACAGATATATACAAATGGCAGAAATATTTAAATAAAATTTGCCTGTCATAAAGTCATTGTCTCAAAATGATAGGAATTATTTAGAATTCTGAAGGTACTACTTCTTTCAAACGCACAGTTTAACTAAAATTACAGCTTTACTTTGCTCCCAGGGCAAGAAAAATGAAGACCAAATGAAAAAATAATGAAATAAAATGGTGCCTAACAGAAAGAGAAACTGCCTGTTGAGGTCATCTCCTATACACTGAAAAAGTCAGTCACACTGAGGGCTGGACGCAGGTCCCGAAACTTCTAGCCCTCTGAACTTTGACAACATGTGCTAATAAAGTTATTGAGTGATCATGTCTATTTTCTGTTAACTTTTCTTTGCATGTTTCATTTGCTAAAAATGTAGCTGTGAAAATAGGCATTCTAAGGGAAACTCAGGACTGTGACCCGGAAAGATCATATAAATGGGATTTTTCTGTGTTATCTTTTTATGCTTTTGATTATTCCTGACATTGTATAATGTTAAGTTATAAATAGAAAACATTTTGAAAATGTCATAATATCCTGAGTCTAATAAAAGAATACCAGAGCTGGAAAATATGCTTAAGAAATCAAGTTTACATGGCAAACTCAAGAAGAAAAATTAAACTGGGCTTCACTGCAATGGAACTTAGCTCTTTTACAAAAAATGTGAATTTTTAGCTCAAGCTGGAAGCTACAATTGAAATTTAAACCTTCCTTATTGAAAGCAAGATGCCGCATTAATAACAATAATGACCAAAGCTGAAGATTTGTGGCCTTACTGTAGAGAGCAGTGATGCTTGTTCACCCTTTCAAGTGGATCTGATTCAGATGATGTCTCCCACCTAACCCAAAAGTTTGTAGTCCTTGTAGTTGTTCCTCCAGCTGCGTATGAATTTGTTTTGGAATATTCTAGCTGAACTGATTTCTTTTTACCTCTCCTTTCTACCCCAGTTATGTTCTTCCCATCTATATTTAGATTTCCTATACCTAAACTCCGCACAGGTAAAAGGACTGGTACTGCTGAATACATTACAAGTTCCTCAGATTCTCATAAATTAAATCAAAATGGTTGCTAAAAATCAAAAAGAATTCTTTCTTTTCTGTGCTTGAACCTAAAGCATAGAGAGGCAGGGGTTGGACTCTTCTCCCAACTCACAGGCGACAGGACAGGAGGAAATGGCCTCAAGTTGCAGCACAGGAGGTTCAGACTGGACATCAGGAAAAATTTTTAGACTGAAAGGGTTATTAAGCATTGGAATGGGCTGCCCAGGGAAGTGGTTCAGGCACCATCCCTGGAGGTATTCAAAAGACGAGTTGACATAGTGCTTAGTGACATGGTTTAGTGATGGTTTTGTTGTTGTTTTTTTTAATCAGAGTTAGGTTGATGGTTGGACTAGATGATCTCAAAGGTCCCTTCCAACCTAGACAATTCAATGATTCTATGATTCTATGATACCTTTGCTAACTATATCAGTAACTACAAATTCACCCCAGGCTATGTGGAACAGAATTTGGCCCCTACAACGTGCTTGAGGGTATTTCATGGGCTGAGCATCACTCTGCATCATCTCTCCAGGAGGCTCTGAAGGTCACCGCCACTGACTTCTCCGGAGTCTGAGGATGTCCAAGGACAGTCACAAACCCAATGGAATTGCAGTTCCAAGGATCCTTTTACAGCTTATGGGAAAACAAGTGTTCCTCCAGAAATGGGTTCAGAGTACCTGCATTACACTCCTCTTAATAATTTGTCAAAATAATTCCACTGGCAATAATTTTGTTAAGTTGCTGTCTTGCTAGAATTATTTTTGACTATTAATGAAGGATAACTTAATAATAAAACCATGTCAATAAGATGATATGTGTTGATATAACTCTGGTGAAAATTTCAATATGTGATCTCTGAGATCAGTAAAAATTGGACTCTTAACAGAGAAAATAAAATGATTTGGAAGTATTTCAGAAATGAATACGTGAAGCACAAATCATTCTATGTAGATAAGGCAATTTCTGTGGAGCTTTGCCCAAACTGATATTTCTTCCCATTATACCATTCCATTCAAACAGTCCCTGGTAACCAGTGAGAACCCAACGAAAAATAACTCTTTTCACTCTAGAAACTTAGCTTCTTGATTTACAATGAAGTGAGGCTAAGACTTTGAGTAATTAAAGGTGACTGGTCAGAAAAGCAAATACTAACAAACAGTAGCTAGGATCAATGTAATCTGACAGTCAAAGCTGCAGAAGGACAAGATCTGTCACACTGCCACTGCCCCATCATGGAATTAACATCTGTAGTAATAAGTGAGACAACAGGGGTCTAAAAACTCTGCAGCTAAGAACACAGATTTTTTTTTTTGCCTGATCCAAGCAAAAATATTTGACTATAATTGCATAACTGGAGACAGAACAGCCTTTGATGTTTAAGAGTTACCTGTCCACTTAAAACCTGTCTTCTAAAATCATTCATTTTCTTCCAAATGTGGCTGATCTGTTCCAGGTGCACACAAATCTCCTCATTTCAGTTTTGTTCACTTGATCTAAAACCAGAAAATTGTCCCTCCCTTCAATCAAGAAAATTGCAATCAATATTATTGTAATCGAATGTAGTGATGAACTTTTTATCAGTCTCAATGAATAAAAATTTGAACTGAGCCTGAGCTCAGCATTTTCCAAGTTTCTGAAAAAGATGCAGGAGTTTCTTTTTCACTTTTAAGCTGTGAATTATGGACAACTAATTGCCTGGCAGCAACTGAAGGTCTTAAATTATAAACAGTGAATTATCTTCTTGCGTTTGTTATACAAAAAGAAAAAAAAAAGAGAAAAAAAAAAGAATGTAGATAACTGTTGGAGATAATAAAAAATAACATCATCAGTAACAAGTCTATATAAATTGACATTCATATTTTCTTTTTTTGTCCTTTTTCAGCTTTTAAATGAACATTTCCTGGACTTAATTTCATTAATTTAGCCTTAGAAAAGATGCTAATGTTGGACTTGCCTCCATACATATGTACCAAACTTTTACATTAACACTAACTCCAGTCATCAGAAGTTATGGGGAAAGTTGTGTGTACCCACCTATGGAGAAAGTGAATTCCCACAACCCCAAAATCCTTAATGTATGCAAAGGTCAGTTTGTTAATTTCTTACGAAAAAAACCCCAAAAAAACTCCTGTCATCATCCATATTACTTCTGAATGCTTTGACTGCACCCAAAGTGACATCCCTCTTTTGAAGAGTTTTAGCATCTGTAACAAGTAATATTTATAATAAGTGAAAAGTAGGTCTTGAGAAAATCAAGCTGACATTTAGAAAGCTAGATTTGGTGCAACTCAAATTTACTGCAGCTGCAGTATAAATAATCTGAGCGCTGCCAAAGATGAGCTACTTATGTCTGTATACACACAGAACAATTTAAATTTCTTCACATTTAATTTCAAATAAAGGATAGTTTTATGGCTGATCAGGGCAGTACACATGATCTCAACCGTGACGAAACCATGAAATCTGAAGGAACTTGCATCACAAAGAGTCCAAGAACACATCAATTTCTCCAAAACTACTCCACCGCCCTCACCACTGAATCCATCTATAACGTTGGAATTTGGTGTAATTCCAGCTTAATTACATTGAATGTCATTTGCAGATAAAATTTATACAAAGGTAGAGATTTAAGGCTTTCTACAGGACTTTACATTTTTGATACTGCTGGATAGAGGGTGCTGGAGGGATACAGGAAAAGAAGTGACTGGAATTTTGTGCTAGCTTTTCACCAGATACTGCACGGCAAGGTACCTGTGCTGATCATGATAGGAAAGCATGGGGTGAAAGACCCCACAGATGCTCAGCTTCTCTGTGGAAGGACCACACTGCAACCACACCAGGGATGGCATGGGAGCCAGGTCACTTCACAGGGACCAGGAGGCTTCCTGCAGTTGCTTTGGCTCAATGAGACATGGGAAAGAGGGAAATGAGACATTTAGGACTCAGTTGGGCCAAGCCAGTTTGGAAGATTTTCATGGTTAGGGCATACCAGATTTAAGGAGGGATCTCACGCTTTCCTTTTCCACTCAGCTTTTTACTATCTCGAAGTCGATTTTTACAAGACATTTACGGAGCACGGACTTTAAGGAAACACTTATGCTATTACAAGTTAAAGTATGAGGGAAATAATAGCGTGCTGATTCTTTTTAAAAATGGCATTGGGTACATCGGTACTTATCTTATTCACATTTCAGCGTTGTCTCATAAACATCTGCGAGCATGGCTGTGGTAAACCATAAAAGCAACAGGCTATAGAATAATGGTAGAAATGAAAACAGAGAACTCTGCTGACAATCCTTTATTCAGATGTGGTCTCTCATCATAAAAAACATAGTTCCTATTTCCAAGCTTAAAAATTACACAATTCAGATGGTATTTTCAGGTGTCATTGTCCATCTTCCTTTTTTCTTTGGCACATCAATTCTTAAACTCTTAGACTTCCCATATCATTTTAATGGCATATGAATACCATCCAGATTGCTGTAATGAATTGGGCTTCATTGTCAGTTATTAATATTTAAAGAAATGCTGGGCATGCTTGAAAGTGTTCCAGAATTTAAAAAATAAAAATGAAAAAAAAATTCAATGTGTGTTAATGTAAAAGAGATATTTTTTTTTAATCTGTAATTAATTAACTCCCTTTGAAATCTTTGAATCATCTCATGAAGGAACGGAAAGTCTATATTAGATTTAGGAGACTAACCATGCACTCAAAGAACAATTTAATCCATATTCAGAGTGATCTCTACGGAAACAGAGTCATACTTTAAAGTGCTCATTGCAACCATTTCATGAACATTTTTACTTTCCAAGATAAATGACTCAATTGCCCAGCAACATCATAGGTTTTGCAGGAATATCATCATGTAAAACAAAGTGACTCCAAGCCTTGTAAATTTATAGTTGAAGCTACAATTAAGAGTAATGTCTGATAGATTGGGGAAAAATATGAAGTTATATTACACAAACCCCCTTAACCTTGACCTGCAGAGACAAAATTTAATAACTATATTTAAATATCCTATCCTATTAAGATCAACCAGATTTTTAAAAAATGTGTTCCTTTTTTTTTAAAAAAAAAAGTGTTCTTTTTTTTTTGGCATCCTACAGAGAAGACATAAAGTTGCTGAAGTACCATACCTATGCGTTCCTTCTGTTTGCTCAGAACAACAGCTGCACATACCTGGGGGCATAATTTTGCAGGTAGGACATTAACCAATATATCTGTCAGTCAGGAAGACATATAAATGACTTAAGTTGTACCTGTAATTGAATGTGCCTACAAAATCGGGGCCAAAATAATCACAGGCTGCAATTAAAAAATCTTTCCCTTCTGGCGGGTTTGACGCGACTCTCTCTCGTGCTACATGAGAATCTTGTCACTAGTGCAACTATTCTGATTCTGAAGGAGCTATTCTTGACTGACACCATTGAGGAAAACAGAATCAGGCCCAGAGGTGCTCAGATCATCAGACGGACTCCACAAATGTGATGGCATGCCTGGCCTCATTCCCAACAGCATCTGTTGCACCCGCTGCCAAAGGCGGTGTCTTTGGAAAATGAGCTTTGCTCTTCATGCCTGGTTTTGTGACAAAGCAGCCGACATCAGGGTGTAGCTCATCTCCCATGGCCTGTCCTCTAGTGTTATGATTTCTCAAAGTGGAGCCAAGGCACAGACCAGCATGTGGGGGCAATTTAACACAGGTGCCTTGTTCTGAGTATTCTCTGAACTGGAAAGAGGAGGGTATCAGGGTCATCTTAAACTTACTGGTGCAAATGCAAAGCCTGCACCTGTCTGAACTCACAAAGGGAATGCTTTGTGATTCCCCGATGGAAATCAGCTGAGGATGGTTACCTGCCTGTATAGTGCAAGAAGCAGAATATCATCTCTTCCACCTGGAAATGAAGAGGAAGAGCAATCCAGGGTATGAACAGGGTCTGTGGCTTCAGGGCTCATCCTGCACTGGATTGGTCCACCAGATTTGCTCTTCTTTTGAGAGGACTGCACATCCCAACTTTAATCTTGTTCAGAAGAACACAGACTGAAATATTTACAGTGGAGAGAGATCTTGTGTGTACTTTGCTTGTTTGTTTGTTTATGGTACAGTTATTCCCTCATTCTGTTTCTAAACATTTGAGAAAATATGTAGTGGTTTGAATTGTCTACAGCTCTGTAACATCTTGAAACAATGAACTCAACCACTATAACTTGAGCCAAAGGGAGACAAAAATAGACTGATACTATATGGCGCTCGTTCTATTTAAGATAGAGACTGCCAGATATACATATGACTGAAGCAAAGGCTCCTGAATTGCTCCACCTTGCTGGTCTTCGAAAATGTCAAACTGGTTGATTTCTGCTGCAGTATGCCAAGTGACATAATTAAAGGAGCCCTCTTCTGTCATACTGTAAATGTGCTAATATCTTCTCCGTTATTCAGGTGTGAGATACGTCTCTGAGGTGCAGGAAATACTATAAGCCATGCTTTAAAGGTGGCATAATCTTTAATTTTTGGGATAGAGAATGACTTGGTCAAGGCAGAAAATTATGTCTGCATTGAAGTCACAGCTGCTAATCGACTTCCTTGGGCACATTGGCCACACGTTAATAGGGCAGAAGAGGAAGGGAACTTTTACACTCCTGACACCAGGAATGCAGATAGGCTCTCCAAATAAGCACATCTCCTACCGCAACCACGGTTGGTGCGGAGCTGGGCACGCGTCAGCTCAGCTTCTACATCCTTATCAGTCATTCCTTACCAACTTTTTTATTATAACTATTTCTTCATATCGCTTCTGGTTGCTGCAACGTTATGCCCCACAGGCAAACACTTGAATGTTTTAGCTCATAATTTCATGCATTTCTAATTTATTGTCTCACTTTAAATCTCCATTAAAATGAGAATAAGAGGGGGGAAAAAAACAAGCCCTTTGCATGCTTATTCACCAAGCAGCTTTCTTAGGTTCTTAGAGGTCTAATTATGATATGAAAACATGATTTCCAACTTTGCAGATGATACTAAATTGGAAGAGAATAAAAACAAATGAGGAATAATTAGGTAGTGCAGCCAGATATAAAAGAATTTAGATCATTTTATATTTCAGGAATAATAGATGGCAAATGCAGGGCTGTGCAAATAAATTGAGAATAATTAGCCTCACAGTGTGGCATAAAAAGTGGGACCTTGTTTAGAAAGAGGAGAGGCTACAGCACGCTGAGTGAAATAAATCCTGAACCTAAGAGTGCAAAATTCACATCTAAGGTTCCCTTACCCATATGACTTGCTAGTGACCTCAGTGGTACTCTGCTAGAAATAAGACAGCATTCAGTGTCAGCAAGAAAATCATCATCTGGCCTCTGGGAAAGGAAAGGCTACATGGTATAGTCTAAGAAGGACAATTTCTTCCGCAGTTATTACACAGGACCGTATTTCCTGAATATTTGACCGCACGCTGTATTCATCTACCAGCCACCTCTGCCCAAACCATTGTCTTTCTCCAGGGTCCTTGGAGAATACACCAAGGAAACATCAGCTTTTGTTTGCTTTGCTTGAGTGCTCCTGCAGACGAGGCACCTGCCACTGGCTGCAGCAGAGACAGCTGCTTGGCTAGAAAGAGTTCTAGACTGATCAGGAACAGCCATTTTTTATATCCTTACATCATGTTATGTTCCTTAATGTATTGAGCCCTGAAGTTAGAAGGTTTCCAACAGTTGAGCCAGGGAGGTTCTAGGAGAGCTGTCAGTCAGAACAAAGGTGCGAAGACACTTTACTCGTTTTAAAACGTTGCTTCATGAACCATGGCATTATATGCTGAGATAGCAAGGAGGGCAAGGGACATCACTCTAAGAGATCACCATGGTTTCCCATGCTGCTGTGAACTGCTTTCTGCTCTATATACTGCTGCCTACTTCTCTGCTCTTGACTGAACCACAACCTGTCAAAAATGCACTCCCTCTTTTGCAGATATCAGCACATTAATTTTCAGCTATAGGATACAGAAGGTTCTTCCATATCAACCCAAGAAAATTATGGGTTTTTTCACAGCAGATGTGGGCAAGAGCTTTTTTTTTTTTTTTTTTTTTTTTTTTTTGAAGAGATGAAGTTTTGTTCCGGAAACTATTTCTTTTATTGAGAGTTGTCTGTTCACACGGAAGGTAAGAGGAAGAAGAAAAATAGACAAATGCAGGAGGGAATTAAGGTCATTGCCAGTGAATCAGTGCTGCAAGAGATTACTGACTACAGAATATTTTAATTGAAAACAAAATTAAATAGACCTCTGAAATAATGAGGTCTGAAATCCATCATTAGTCCATGGAATTTGAAAAGTATTAGGTTGATCTGTTTGTCTATCTAGAGGTGTCTTTATGGGAGTGATGATTTACCCGCACAGGTCTTCGTACGGTAAACTTTCAGCTTGTTTAACAATAGCAGGATGGTGACAAAAACTGGCTTGTTAGGGCATTTATACATTTCTTTCTAGCCATGTTTTCCATGGAATAGGTCTGAATTATTAGCCATTTTTCAAAGTATGCAAATGAAAGGAGTTTCAAATCTTCCAAATGCAATGAATCGCATTTCAGCATTGAACGCCTGCGTAATTTATGGCAGAGTGCACATAATTTCTATGTATGGCTGTATCTAATGTGGGTAGCTTGTTTCACATTTGAAATTCAATTCTGCTAGCTGACTAATTGATTCGTTTTCATAAACACTCTAAAATTTGTAATAAGAACAATGCTTTGCTGTAAGATACTGTTTTGGGGCTGTACCAAAATTAACTATGAATATTTACTTTCAACAAAAGCCAGTGGGACCAACAGCAAATAATGAAAACATAGTGATTTATCATTTCTTTTCACAATCTCTATTGTTCCATGAGATTCAACAAAATTTTAAATCTTTTAAATCATCCCCTTAAAATACTGGTACTTCTATTCAATCTCAGTTTTCCCTCCTCTGCCTCTTCCCCCCCTCCTCAGCTCTCTCCCAACAGCCCTCCCTCTGCTGGCATCCCTCCAGTTCTGTCTCGGGATGCGAGGCATCGAACAAGCTTCAGACATGAGCTTTCATAGCCACCATGTCCATGATCCTTCACCATAAGAGTTTAATTAGGATGTTTTCAGGGAACATGGGACATAGTCTGTTTCCAGAAAGAAAGATTAAGTCATTCCAAAAACCTCAAACGTATATTCTGAAGTCAAGTCACGCTGGTTTCCAGAGCAAAGACCCGGTTTAAAACACACAAGCTGAGACTGTGGCAGTATCCTCCAGAAGTGCTGCTGGGGACTGCAGTTCATTTCCCACAAGTCCCAGTGGGTCAAGTCATGCAGGAGCTTTAGCAATTGCATCCCCTATCTCAGACAAAAGTGTCCTTCCTGGGAGAAAACGTCCCTCCAAAGAGAAAGCTATCTGACACAGAGAGTACAGGAAAGTATGTACCACAGGAAATGAAGCTGAACATATTCCAAGCTGTGTGACAGAAGTAAAGTTGTGTCAATGACAAGAAACCTCACAGCAAAAGTGGCAGAGCCTTTGCACCCATCCTTCCCCATCCTTCCTTTCTTCATTCCCATGCCCAGACTACAGGGAGAAAAAGTACCATACCTATCATAGGAAAAGAAACTAAAGGGGCAAATATGACTGTAGAACTAGAGTGCTCTAAACAGGGGACTGACAGGTAGGTATTAGAGCATCTCTTTCAGAATGAAATTGATGGATCCAGGACAAAATAATTTTTAGGTGGCTTATAACCTTAGGTGTCATTCATTTCCCAAAGCCCAGTTCATGAATACAAAGAAGCACATGCCTTTGTCACATGATTACCTTTAAGATAGCAACAGGAAGCATGCACTTGACATGAAGCATGGGCATGATTTGTTAGCCCATTGCAACCCTTGTGGGGTCAGGCTTGGAATAGCGATGTTGGTGGTCCTACTACCTCCAGGCTTTGGAAAGCATGGCCCAGCCTTGTCATGTCATCCTTCTCCCAATTGCAATACAGCAGCTTCCCCTCTTGCTTTATCATGAGTCTGCCTGGCTGATGTCTGCTATTTCAGGAAACAGGCAAGATGGGACTCAAGTAGGCTTAGGATCAAAGATATTCATTAATAAATAACATCAGTTTTAGACTAAAAGGGTTTTAAATGTAGTAGAGGTAATTTAAAAGCTGTACTATCATGGAGCTTTCCATGTCCCAGAGCTCTTTAACAAAGTTTGGGGACAAGCACACCTTCCCCTCAAACCCACCAGCCTCCTTCTCTTATTAGCTCTGTGCTATTGCCTTGCGCCAGTTTAGCCCCAGATGAGGCAAGAACAGGCAGAAGAGCCAGACCTGCCTTCAAAAAGCAGTCTGTAGTCTTGCTGTAGCCACAAGAAGAGCCTACCACAGAAAATCTCCCATCAAATTAATCAGCACTGCATATAAAAGAAGTCCTGACTTTGTCTCCCAGCTACTTGGAAACCTGTCACTAGAAATCACAGCTACTGGAAGTCACTCCACACGGGCTAGGAAGCAAGCACCCTGTGAACTTGCAATGCAACCAATGTGTCGCTCCTTGGCAGGGCTGTGCCCCTGTGGCCACTGCTACCATTAAACATTTGGACTGCAGCAGTAGCCAGAGGCCAACAGCCCAGGGCCCCGTGCTCGGCGCCAGGGACTGACAGCCTTGCCCTGGCAGCAGATGCCAGCAAAGTCTGGCTGTGCCCTCCTCATGTGCACCTTGGCTGCATTCTTCCCCTGCTTTTTCTGCAAAAGAAACGTGAAGTTTGAGCCTTTATTTTTGTTTCCACAAGGTTTTCTTGGCCCAAGAATTAATCCTGATGTTTAATTTTATTAGTGATAGATATATAAGTTCTTAATAATTTTTTTATATTAAATAAAAGCATCTATATAAGTAAAAATAAAAACTATTAAAGGGTTAAAAACAGCCTGACTTGTTCTGCAGGCTTTTCAATCCTACAGGACTCGGCAAAAATAGAGTCAAGTACTTACATTTTCAAAAAGCGTTTAACCAAGCACTTCATCAAAGGTTAAAGTGCAGAAACATGAAATAAGTGAAAAGTTGGCTCACTGGGCTGCAAATTGGCCAAAGAAAGGAAGTAAATTTCAAGAGGAAAAGAATTTATAAGAGGTTGCAATAGAGATCAGCAGTAGATCTTCAGTGTCTCAGTATTATATTAACGATGGCAGCAAAAGTAAGTTTCAGCTGTCTGCTCCTGATAGCAAATTCCAGCTAACAATAAGCAAAGAACAATACAATCAGAAACAGAAAAATTGAAAATATTTATGCAGTGCAGCACTGATAAATAACAACACACAGGGAAGACAGCAAAAGTCAAGACAGAGATCGCTATCTAATGGAAAATTGTTGTAGAATTACAAGGAAAATACTTCTGTTCCAGAAAAAAATGCCTATAGGCAATTCAACTCAAAGTGCAGCTCCAGTAAGTAAAACAAGTTGAATTGCCTTGCAATCAGGCTAGCTCTCAAAAAAACACTTCTGAAGTGTAGATATATATATAAGGCATCAGTAAAAAATAATCTAGATTAAATTGAATTCAGTACTTTGGTAAAGAGTGAAAGCATATTTATAGGTATGTGTAGGCACACATTTACACAGTACCAATTATATCTAATCTGCAGTGTCCTATTGGACAGCCTTATATTGCCTGCAGTTTGTCTCAAACCACATTCCCAATTTCGTAATCATCATAGGGTGCTCTGCTTTATCAGTATGAGGTCCACCACAGGTCTAGGAAAGATGGACAGGTCGCAGCCACCACCCGCCCTGTATCACTAGAGATGCATCAGTAGAGATTGCACCAATAGAGAGGTAACCAACCACCACCTAGCTGAAGTTTTAATTTCAAAAATTAGATAAAAATATTACCCATTTTAGAACAGTCTCTTTCAAGTGTGTAACTTTTCCACACTCTGAACTTGCGCAAATTTGGCTGGGAATACAGACAAACCCTGAGCCAGGAAGGCAAGAACTACCATCTGAGATTTCGTGTTAGCATTAAACTAGTGGGATCAGAGAAATTAGGGGTTGCTAAAACTTCAACGTGATCACTGAGGGCATAGACAAAGGATTTGGAGAGCCTCAGAGAGAAGATGCCTAATGAATAGTAGGCTGAGGATAATATTCACTGGGGAAAAAAGCTTTACTACTTCATCAGAAGAAAAATGCCATCCTGTGCTCTTGAATGGTAAAATATGCAAATGGCACCACTGAATCAACAAGTACTGGAGTGGCTAAATCTTTGCACAGAATCTGATTAATTTCTTCATTGTTAAAGGAATCTAAGCAAAAAGTCACAAAATATCTTTCTGAGAATGCAATTTAACGGTGCAGGTTACAAAGAAGGCAGTGTTGTTTTTTCAAAATACAGCCTCATTCCTTGTTCTTTGCAGTCAAGACAGCTATTTTATCCCATAAAATATGATTTGTGTCAGAACAATGGCAGATTTTTTGAAATCTATGATGCGGGGCCTATATTAAATGTCTAGGCATGAAATGACAAGAGCAAGACAGAAAATGCCATTTGTTAAAGACACCAACTGTTTAACAAAATATACAATGGAATAATAACCATAAAGAACATCTCCACAATAAATGTTCAAAATGAAAGGCTTTTGATTGCTCTTGCTTCTGAAAATCATGTTCATCTGAGTAAACATAATTCTCTTTGAAGACCAGACTATCCTTTAGCAAGCATTATTTTCCTGTCAATCAACATGTTGCACAGCCATGCAATTGCAGTGTGGCCAGAGTTCTCTGGGTACTGCATTACCAATGGCTTCCAGTTATGCCAGTGCTACTCTGGTTTTAAAAACCATGCACTCCGGGAATTAGCAGTTTTCATAACTGAAGATTTTAATGAGAAAAGATCAGGAGAGGAAAAAAATGTCTCCCCAGATAACTTCATGAAGGGCACCTCCAGAGGGATATAATACAAATACAAAGACAAAGCAAAAGGTGAAGATAAATATCCTTGTTTCAGTTTGCACATTCATTTTCCAGGCATCAGTCTAAGAACATTCATGCAAAAACCAGTGGGAAATAGCCTGGACAGATTAAGTGACTTCATCTTAATAGGACGAACTTTAGCAAAATCTTTGACAACTGTATGCCTTATATTGAGGGTTTTCAACTCGCCTAGCTAATGACAAATCCCAAAACGAATAAACCTTGAATTCCACCAAACTGTGGATTCTGATGGAAACATGCAACATGTTTTCAATGAAAGCAAGTAAAGTGGGGGATTCATAACTGTACCAGGAGTGTGGAGGTGTGGAAGGCACAAGCTCTGGCACAGTGATTTGAACGGCAGTGCTAGGCTCCCAATGTGTAAAACAATGATAGTTTTGGAAATTAGCAAGGAAAACAAAAGCTGTTAGAGGCCTTTTGGTTCAGAGCTTACCACACAGCACTGTTCTTTCAAGGGCAGTTTTCTTAATCCTTTCTCAAAGCTAGGTTTACATCTTCCCAATGAAGAGTTTATAATTTTCCCTTTATTATATTCATGTTCGTCTGCATTCACTGCATTTGACTGATATCTGATTTTCTAGTATTTCAAGTAAACTCCAAAAGCAGAAAGAGATACAGTGGGTTTGATGTCAGCTTTGTTTCGGCCAGAACTAGACTCCTACTTTTCACTGAAAGTCCTGAATTCTTTATTACAAGCAAGACTTACACAAAAATGACAATGTAAATTTCAAATGGATGTGTAAAATTGAAAAGTAGAAAACTGTGAAGACAAACATGAGGCAATACATCACTAAGACCTCCAGCTTCTTTTTGACATGTCATAACATCTTCCATAATGTCACAGCTGAATGCCCCCCCTACTGCAATATGTAGGCTTAAAAAAAATGATTTCAATGGGCCAGGCCTTTTATTTACTAAGAATGGAAGACACATTCATCTACTGCACTAAATAGACAGCCTTTTTCTTTCCTTTTTGGACCCTTCAAATATTGTGATTTTTAACTGTCCAAAAATCAGTGGGTTTTGTCAAGCTGTACATTACTTTCTCTGGTTCTCATCATCTATCTCCTTCCATTTTTAATTTCTTTTTCACCAAGGAGATTGCTAATACTTAATTCAAATGGAAATTTGGTATGATCACTTATAAATTGCTTTCCACAATCAGTTACAGAAAAATAACAGAAAGTTGAATAAAAACTGTCTTTTGTGCAGCTACATAAACTATGAAAATATAAATAAAAGAAGCAGTAAATTGAATATAATGAACAGCAAAAAATCATCAAAGCAACTTTCAAAAGTCTCGAGGAACTCAGCTAACCACAAAGTCAAGAGGTACTAATCCAGAAGCTCTACAGCTACAGGTATAATTTCTCCCTCCTTCCAAATGCTGACATACATACAGAAAACAGTGACCATTTTTATGTTGAATCTACTCACATAGCCTGACAAATAAAACTAATCTACAATACTAAGCAAATAAAGTCAGTGCATGCTGGTCTGAACATAGACTTTGTTCTACTGGAAAACACCAGATTAGTTTTCATTATGAATAGGGACAAAAGGAAAAGCTGAATTTTATTTTGCAAGGAAATTTAATAAAACAAAAATAATTGGATAAACTAAAATGTTCCAATTGAAAAAAAATGAATATTTCTGTTCAGATTTTGTTTTAATATTATGTTCAGTTAGACTATAGATTGTGAAAATTAAAAGTAGATTTAAATGAGAAACCACATCACTTCATTATGGATAAGAGTGAAAACAACATTTTCATCATCTTTCCCTAATTAGATTTTATTGAAAGCGATGTTTTACACAAAGCTTTTCTATTTATAAATAGAGATGCTTTTTCTAATGAGAAACGTCTATTTCAGAAAACCACAACTGAGAAAATAATGTGACTGTGTTCTCAGTCCACAGTGTAACTTTTAAAGGGTTAAGAATTTCATTAGGACCAAAATTCACACAGGCAAAAACCAACTTGCTAGATCTCACAGTCTGTTAGAAGTTCAGATATTAGAGACAAGCCAGAAATTAATTGCAAACTGTGTGTCCTGTACGCTGTATACACTGAAAAAGCAGTAAGCAGATAAGATAGTATTACAGAATGGAGACCATTAAAGGTCAAGGGTAGCAGATATAGAAAGAGGAAGGCAATGAATGCACTTCAGAAGGCATTTAGAAGTGGAACATTCACACTAATATGTTATAAGGTGAACAAAAAAGACGTTCTTATTCAGACGCTACTGCAGCAGTACATTATAGAAAGGAAAAAGCCAGAGTTCACACTAAGACTTTAAGTGTGACCAGTATAAAGCTGGCAAAACAGGAAGAAAAACCAGTCAGTAATGTATATCTTGCAGACAGGTCTTTATTCAGAAATCAGTTTGGGGAACTGAAAGGCTGCAGAGTCCCTGGTTATGCTCAATTTTGTATTAACCAGAAAAAACAGGAAAAAAAATCCCTTTCAGCAAGGATTTAAAGCAAGCAATGGCATGCAAAAATAAAGATCATCCACTTAGCCATTATTCATACATGCAGAATTAGTCAAACACTAAGAATAAGTAAAAAAAAATAAATAGTGGTGAAGCTGATAAATCTCAAAATTTGAATATTTATTATGCGTTGTATTATGCACACTTACCCACCCAATATTAAAAACTGCAATCCAGTGAAACAAAGGAAATTGTCGTACCACATACTGTTGTAAAATACTGCTTAGAGCAGTCAGAGCTGCGAGACTATGTTGTTTAATACCATGATAAAAGAGATCACAGGTGAGGATGATAAGGAGAACGAACTGGGGGTTTCTGCAGGGGCGGAGGGGGCAGAGGGGTTAGTTCCAAAGGATTGGCTACAAGCAAGTTGTTCTTTTTCAGCTGTGGGACAAACCCTGACAACCTTGCTGCCTTTGAGGATGGATATAAAACATACTTGATGCCTACTGGTCAGTAAGATGCCTACTTTAGGCAGCAAAGAAATAAAGAAATATTAAGCTGGGAGACAAATTTTTCCCAAGCTAAGTTCCAGCACGAGACAACATGACCAGAGGCACTCAGCCCTTGAGACCTGGAGTGTTCAGGCAAAGAAACACTCTTACCTCAGGTTTTAATTTTTATCTGATTTCTACCAGATGGAATATTTCATAGCCTCCCTGTTCACCTAGATGCTCTGTAATGCTCACACACACAAAGTATGCAGATTACGGGACAGACTAATGCCTCTCTCCACTGAAATTACTGTAATAGCAAAGCCATTTTGCAAATGACAATGTAAGTATCAGCTCAGTTAATTCTGGAAAATTAACGCCCCAAATGAAATGCAGCCTCAGAACTGAGGGAATACTTCTTATACTTTAAAGTCTTTTTATTCTTAATTTATATATATTGCTTACTATGCTGTTACTATATATACATATATCATCAGACAGAATCACCATGGCTGGAAGGGACCTCTGAGATCATTGAGTCCAACCTTAAAAAAAACAAAACAAAAAAACCCCAAACAAAAAAAACCCACAAAACACAATACCCCACCACATCACACCCACCCACAAACCAACAATCTCGGGCACTAGAGCATGCCCTGAAGAGCCATGTCTACAAGTTTCTTAAATACCTCCAGGGTTGATGACTCCACCACCTCCCTGGGCAGGCTGTTCCAGTGCCTGACCACCCTCTCAGGAAAGTAATTCTTCCTAATATCTAATCTAAACCTCCCCTGCCACAACCTTAGACCATTTCCTCTGATCCTGTCAATATTCCCTTGGGAGAAGAGGCCAACACCCAGCTCTCTACAGCCTCCTTTCAGGCAGTTGCAGAGGGCAATGAGGTCTCCCCTCAGCCTCCTCTTCTCCAGACTAAACATGCCCAGTTCCCTCAGCCTCTCCTCATATGATTTGTTCTCTAGACCCCTCACCAGCTTGGTGTCTCTCCTCTGGATGCGCTCCAGCACTTCAGTGTCCTTCCTGTAGTGAGGAGCCCAGAACTGAACACAGTACTCGAGGTGAGGCCTCACCATTGCCGAGTACAGGGGCACGATGACTTCCCTACTCCTGCTGGCCATGCTATTCCTGATACAGGACAGGATGCCATTGGCCTTCTTGGCCACCTGGGCACACTGCTGGCTCATGTTAAGCCAGCTGTCCACCAACACTCCTGGGTCTTTTTCTGCTGGGCAGCTTTCCAGCCACTCTTCCCCAAGCCTGTAGCATTACCTGGGGTTGTTGTGACCAAAATGCACGACCTGGCACTTGGCCTTATTAAACCTCATCCCATTGGCCTTGGCCCATTGATCCAGTCTGTCCAGATCCCTCTGTAGAGCCTTCCAACCCTCAAGCAGATCAACGCTCCCACCTAGTTTGGTGTCATCTGTGAACTTACTGAGGGTGGACTCAATCCCCGTATCTAGACCATCAATAAAGATATTAAACAAGACTGGTCCCAAAACTGAGCCCTGAGGGACACCACTGGTGACCGGCTGCCAACTGGATTTCGCCCCATTAATCACAATTTGCTGGGCACAGCCATCCAGACATTTTTTTATCCAGTGAAGGGTACACTTGTCTATGCCATGATTCACCAGTTTCTCCAGGAGAACGCCATGGGGAATGGTGTCAAAGGCCTTACCAAAGTCCAGGTAGACAACGTCCACAGCCTTCCCCTCATCGAGAAAGTGGGTCACGTGGTCATAGAAAGAGATCAAGTTGGTTAAGCAGGACCTAGGACCTCCCTTTCATAAACCCATGCTGGGTGGCCCTGATCCCTTGCCTGCCCTGCACTTGCTGTGAGAGCTCTCCCAAGATGATCCTCTTCATGATCTTTCCCGGTACCGAGGTCAGGCTGACAGGCCTATAGTTTCCCAGATCCTCCTTCCAGCCCTTCTTGTAGATGGGCGTCACATTAGCCAACCTCCAGTCATCTGGTACCTCTCCTGTTGACCAGGATTGTTGACAGATAATGGAGAGAGGCTTGGTGAGCTCTCCTGACAGCTCCCTAAGTACCCCTGGGTGAATTCCGTCTGGCCCCATAGACTTATGTGTGTCCAGGTGCATAAGCAAATCATTAACTCCTTCCTCCTGGATTACAGGGGATTTGTTCTGCTCACCATCCTTATCTTCCAGCTCAGGAGGCTGAATACCCTGAATACCCTGGGGGTAGCTGGTCTGCCAATTAAAAATGGAGGCAAAGCCTTCTCCTCGTCCTTGGTCGCAATGTTTCGCCCTGTATCCAGTAAGGGATGGGCATTCTCCCTGACTCTCTTTTTGTTGACGTATTTATAGAAACTCTTTTTGTTGTTCCTTATATTAATGGAGAGGTTGAGTTCCAGCTGGGCTTTTGCCTTGGTAATTTTTAATCTGTATAACCTAACAAGATCTCTGTACTCCTCCTGAGTTGTGCCTGTCCCCTCATCCAAAGGTGGTTCTGAACAGGCTAAAGTCCACCCTCTGGAAGTCCAAGGTGGAGGCTTTGCTAACCCCCTTCCTTACCTCACTAAGAATTGAAAACTTCATCATTTCATGATCGCTAAGCCCAAGACGGCCTCCGACCTCCACACCTCCCACTAGTCCCTCTAGTGCAAGACTTTTGCAGTATGAGGGGTAGAATTTCTTTGTGTTTTTTATCCTCTGTTTTTCAGCATGAGGATAATGCAATCATTTGGCATCCTTGAAAAGCAAAAAAGCTTTGGATCTCAAGCTCTGGATCACAGAATCAGCTAACATGAATGCTGAGAGCTACCTGAGAAAGGTGAACATCTTGCAGGGTGAGATGGAGATCAGACGCATGCAGCAAGGACAGACTCAGTTTTCCCTAAACTGGAGAAGGGATGGGAAAGCCACACGCACCTCCAGGCAGTAAGTCATTCATCTTACGTGCCTTTAAATTGCCCTGCAGAGGTGCCACTCTCACTCTGCAGTGATAGATGGAGGCCAAATCATTAGCATGGACGAAAGTACCTGACTTTTTGAAGGCTCAGAGTACTTTAGATTGATCCTCTCCAAAAGACTATCATAATCTGCAGAAGAGGGACAAGGAATAAAAGCTTCACAGGACATTAGGACATTACCAGAAGAATAATAAGGATGGAAGAACAAGGTGACTGGAACAGTGATGCAAGTTTGCTGGTTGTTTGCTTCTCAATGTGTTGACATATTTCTATTTTTGAGACATACAGAATTGCCTCATCCTATTTATGCTATTAGTAAATTGATATTATTTATGATTAATAACAATTAATTAATTTTAGTCTGAAAGTTTGCATATGCCTCTCATTGTATCAAACTGTACAATCGTTGAGCAGAAAGGGCAAATTCTTTCCTCAGACGGATCCTTGGAGGTTCCTCAGTCCACAGGGAGCTAGACACAGGCTTTAGCCATTAAGAGGAAAGCATCCATAACACATTAAACAAACCGCAAGAATCCTCCAAAGGGGCTGGATCTAAGGCAAAATCAAGAGGAGAGTAGAGAGCCTATATACCTCAAAGATATTCTGAATTGCAGCACATTTTGATCTGTGACTTACACAATGCAAAGAACACTAACTCTTTGTTCATATACCACTTAGTATACCCAGCTCTTGCAGGCAATGACATCAATTTTAATTTATTATCTGCTTTCTGAGCAATTTGATCTTTTCTCTGCTTCAAGGCTGTAGTAGCTGCTTTTGATACTTAATGTTTGAATCATCATAGGGTTTTAATTGTCATACTAATTGCAATAACTCATGTCTTGTGTTGTCTTTTTACTGAATTCTGGCTCCAAGTCAATCTCATAAATGGATGAAATGAGCTCTCTTATTGCATTTACCTGGTTGCAGGACATTAAAAAATGCTTTGCAGAAACTCAAGTTCCTAATATGCAAAGACCCTCACGATCATTTGAAGATCTGAAGATCCTATTCAGGGCTCATCAATTATTAGTTGAAAATTAGAGCGACGAAACAGATTTTGTTATGGAATCTCTAAGTCTGCCAATTCCTTCTGACTGAACTGCTTGATAGGAAACATGGAACATTATAGTCAAAAGGAATTGTAAGGACAAAATTAAAAGCAAATGAAGAAAAGACAGAGGATGGAGTCACAAGCTCTTTTTGCTGCTAAAAGTACTGGTAAGCAAAACTACATCCTACCTCTTAGATGATAATTTTCATTTCCTTCTTATCTCCACTTCCTTACAATTTTCTTTGCATGAAATTACATTATTGCTTTAGTTAGGATCAAAAGTGAATCTTCTTTCTCTCCCTTTAGGTTTGCTCTGGTTCACTGGTTCTGTGGTTCAGAGAGGTCTCAGAACAAGTGAATTACATTTCAAGTAGGGCTCCTTGCTTGGCCTTGTACATTCAACATTTTCTTAATAAGCCAAGCATTGTAACAGAGGCCATGCTTTGTTAGATGACAAGAGGATGTGCAGGACAGCAAATACTGGGAGACATTAAAATGCAAGATGTTCTTGAGAAACTGGATAAATGGTCTGGAACAATGCAATTCAATAAGCATAAATTCTAGCTCTAGACTAGTGTACACAAATACAACATGGGAAACAACCAACCATGGGCAGCAGCCATGCTGGCAAAGATCCAGGGGATGCAAACAGAAAATGATTCAGCAATGGTCTACTGCTTTGGAAATTAGCGCTCCTTATACTGGGATATACAAACAGGAATATAATCTCTAAGAGGTATGAAATAATACTCTTTCCCACTTTTTTCACCAACCATGGAGTCACAGAAGGTCTGACATGTCAGGTGTTGGATATCACCTTTCAAGAAAGATGTAGATTAGCAAAAGAAAACCCAGAGGAGAATGCTGAGTAAAGTCAAAGAGATTTGATCTCTGAAGAAAAATTGAAAGGATTGGAATTTTTTTATCTATCTGGAGAAGAATGCTTGCACAGCACAAAAGAAAATACATTCTCTACAAATCAGATGAAATACTAAGAGTTTATATTGAAGCAAAGGGCTTTGAGAAGTTTTCAGTGTTTGGTTAAGCCAGCAGAATAAATTTTTCTGGAGGCTGATGAAAACTCCACCAGCACAGTCTTAAGCCCTGAAACCATCAGAAATGTCATAGGTAGAGGGATCTTGGCTTGGAGCTAAGAACCCCCAGTCCAGATGGCAGACACAGCTCAACTGAATAGCCTGCAGTCTGCCTGTTATGTGTCATATTTTTGTTCAATAAATAGATATACTAAGATTTAATAATTTAATACTTTGCAAATTCTACATTCTACACATAGGCTTGGTTAGTCCATAATTTCCACATACTGAGTATGCACAGTCAACCTTAGTTGGGAGAGGGACTTTCTGTATGGCACGTGTGATTATCAGACAGCCCTGTCAGCATTAACATCACCGCACATGGTGATGCTAATGAGGGAGACCAATGTCCTGCTAACCTCTGTCCTTCATTTGATGACTTCCCCAAGTCCTCTCCATCCGACTTTCATGTGGCTTTTGAGGGGTGGTCAATCAATCAGATCATTGCTCTTTCCCTCACTCTTTCACCTGACCCTCCCCCTGCTTCATTTTTCTTTTTCTATCCTACATGCCTTCTCCATTCTTTCTATTTCTAGCATTTTTCAGAGCCATGCCGCCTTCTTTCAACACAGTTTGCATCCATTTAAAATGTGTACTTGTGCTCTTAGCTTTCTCTTCAGCTCTCGCAGCTGGAGTTTCTTTTGCCCCTGAGGCCTTGTCAGAGATCATCACTTTAAATGCCAAACATGGAAGGACTTCACAATCAACATGGACATGCCAACAACTCTGGTTATCTCACTTACAGAAACGATCCTGCACCGCATCAGTCAGCCCACTTAGTTTTCTGTCACTTGATTGTTGTAGGTTATGACCAAGCATCTTCAGGCAGAGATGTGGCCCTGCTTCTTGGCACTTGACAGAATTGATAGGCATAAACCTAAAGCAAATCAAACCCGCTATAATTCAATACTGTTGAAAGAGGTGAGACTGGGTTCTTTGACTGCTAGTGGCTTATGAAAGAGCAATTCTTAAATATTATTGTATTTGAAAGACATCAGTTAATACCATATAATATACATTATTAGCTATTGATACACTTGCTTTGTTTAGGGAAATCTGAAGAATAAAACAGATTGCTGTTTCCATCAAAACACTTCAAGCTGGATTTAATAGTGCTGAAATGCTAATTGTGAATTGTACTTCACATCATACACTGCAGACTAATTTAAAAAGAGGAAAACATATTATGTTAAATACCACAAAGCATGCACTATGAGTCATCTAAGCATATGATGAACTGGAACAATACCAGCAGCACAACATAAAGCAGCTGAATTTAAGCTAGAGGGAGTACAATACCTTTTGATCAGGCCTAGTATATGACTGAGAATATATACAGCTGCACATACACCATTAGATTTCTGGCAAAGAAGACAATGTGAATGTTTTTTCTCTCTCCCTCTTTTTTCCCCCTGTGCAGCCCTTCCAAATATATTTGCATTAAGGCATTAAGTCACTAAATAAATAGTCTTGTTCGTATGAAGAATAGCAGCTTCAACATCAGTTTCCCATGCTCTGCTGTGAAGCTGACCATACTCATATTACACAGATGCTTGCTTTTAGCATCCTAATGAGAACTTTCAAGAATTCAATGACTATTAAATTAGCTTTACTGAATGTTATCGGAATGCTTCTGAGGGTTTCGCATTATCCTATCAGCATAGGAAGGAAGGAATAACACACTGCCAATCCAATTATTTTTCTGTGTACTTTTTGCATGGAGGGGAAAGGTCAAGCACATGATTTTTTTTCTCAGGCTAAGAAGAAGGTGGTAGCTGTCATCTTTAGGAAGCCAGTACCAGTTCTCTGGAATTTGAAGAAAGCCACTTTTGACTTGTCAAAGCCTCTCAGCCCTTTTAGTAACCACCAACTTTTAGTAGTCACTGTAGCATTTCCAGAAGCACTAGCTCCCTCTGAAACAGCTACCGAGTGGACACACAGCCATACAAGATAGTCCTCAGTATCCATAACATGGAGCTGGAATTCAAACAAGTTAGTTTAGCCTCCAGCTCACATAGCAGCAAATCTTCTCCGAGGTCTCCTTGGAAGAAGCTCTAGAAAAGCCCATCTGGCTTCCTCCCTCAGCGGGGGTCTGAAGCCCTCTCAGAAGTGAGACACCTGGGTGTGGAGGTATGGTTACTCACAGGCAAAAGAAAGAACTTTCAGAAGAAAGCCCAGAACACTGGTCCCTAGTCCTTCTGTCCAATAATTGTCCATGTTTTCCCCAGTACCTTGGAGCAATGCCCAAAGCAGTATTACAGTAGTGTAGGGTAGTGTACTTCCGTTATAGTTCCATAGTTATATATGTGAATGCTAGACATTTTTAAATAGGCATTACATGGACACATCTCCTTTCTCTTAGCACTCCTCCTTCACATGCCTGGATACTCACTCTTTTCTCTAAAATATGCACTAGAAAGCTTTTTGGTTCTTTACTATTTTGATTTCCATTCTGGTAGTTGTGTTTCCTGAACTCTATTCTAAGGCTCAAGCATTAACAGGCCTCCATTGGCTCAAAATAGTATTCAGTTTCTGAGATGTGTAACAACCCTGTTAAGAACTGAGCCAGCAACTAGAGTAGAGATTTTTATATATAAATCTTCAGATGTCCCACTGCGCCCATCATTCATCAATAGCTCAGTCAACTGCCCTGCTATTAGAAATGGATGATGCCCACAGGGATCAAAGCACGGGGACTCTGAGTGCATATTAACTGAATTAAATTGTAAATGTATTAAACTTCCATGAATTCACAGGTTGATTTTAACTTGTTTAGCAACTAAACTTCTAGTGGGTGAGTATAACAATACCCACATACAAATATATACCCACAAAAAGAGGGAATCAATACTCTCAATACATTGCAAATCCAAAAGAACCAAACACAATTAAAACGTGCTTAGCTTAGCAGAAACACAGAAGAATATAATTATTTCTCACAGTGCTTTGATTACCGTCTGTGTTAAAACCTTTTCTTCTGGAAAAAACTTAGCTGTTCAGCAACCATAAAGAACAGTAAATAAATATGTGGCAATAGTAATTTAGTTATTCATATAACTGGAAAAATGGTTGCATTTAATGCTTCAGCATACACGGTGCCTTAAGATTGCCTTTTCTTATTTTCTGAACTAAGCCAGGAAAGAGTTACCATCCAAACATGTCAAATCTCTGGGTACACGTAGTATGTGGGGTTGTGGGTGTGGGGTTTAGATGGTGGGTGGTGGTTTTGGCTTTGCTGTTTTGTGGTGGTTATGTGGGGGTTTTTTGTTTGTTTGTTTGTTTTTGTTTTTTGGGGTTTTTTTTTGTGGTTGGACTCGATGATCTCGGAGGTCCCTTCCAACCACTAAGATTCTGTGATTCTGCGATACTAATTTGCAATGCAAGGTCCTGTACCACTGTGCTGCACAGCAATAGGGGACCTCAGTGACACTACTAGGCGATAACACCCAGCACTGTGCCTGTGAAACAGCAGCACTGAACACTTCATGCAGGAGGTAACAGCCAGAGGTTGCTACCTTCTCTCAGCAACAGCCACTTTTGTGTCAGGCGGGTACCATCCCTGGCACAGAGCAAGGGGGAAGGCAGCAGATGTGCTCCCATCTCCCATCCTCCTGAGCAAAGGTAGGACCTATCCTGCTCCTTGCACTCCAAGATGGAGATTTCCATGAGCCACCAGCTGTCACAGCACCGAGAGCTTCTGCTGATGGAGGGCAACACGCAGCAAAGGGATGTTTGGTGTTGCTCAGAGGTGAGCAGAAACCACAAAGGTGGGAGAGAGCGGACATGACTCCAGCCTGGCTGGCCTTAAACCTGCAGCTGCTAGGTCAGCACCGAGAGGAGAGCATCTCCCTCCCTCGCACTCACGTCCTCACTGCCCGTCTGTGCGCTGTACGAGAATATGGCTTGAAGAGCCACAGAAAAGATTCCTGTGAACAAGTGACTCAGACTGTACTCTTGGTGGCTGATGAAAAATGTTTTTTTTATTTCAAATGGGCCAATCGGTGTTGACCAGTATGGATCACAGAAACCATGCATCAGCCAGTTTCATAACACCAGAAAATGAACCCACTTCAGCTGAAGCATTGCAGAGAAGTCTCCCCACTGCTAGTAAACTGGAGAATTAGATAGACACCATGTCTTTTAAGCTTTGCAAAAACAGGACAGTTGCCCAGCTACTTTCCTTCATACTTCTTGTACATTCATTTTTTTACATAGAAGAGAAAGATTTTAGGCTAAACTCTGCAGGCTTTTTCAAAGTCAGCCCCCTGGCTCTTTCCTATTTTTATTTTTACTCAGCTGAGCTTCCACTGACTTTGATTTTAACCCAGTAAACTGGACTGTGAAGAGCTTTGCGGGGACCAGAATATCTCAGAATAGGGGCTTCTCACTTTCCCTCCTCCTCTGCTCCACCAGAGTAAGCGGCAGCAGCACCAAACAGCTACTTTACCTCTTGTCACCCCACAGCAGTGATCAGTAAAAGCTAGAAAAGGCAAACAGCAAGGCTATTATTTGAGAAAAGAAACTGCAAAGATGCCCATGGTCTATGGTCTGTGGCGATGACTCATTCCACAGCACAATCTAATTCCAAAACAATTACAGCAAAATCAAAATCCTTGCACAAAGGAGAGACGAAGCACGAAGTCTGGACCTCTGCTGAGTGCATGCCTCTATAAAGCTGACATTACTGCAGAGATCGCACTGTCATTTAACCATAAAGCACAACTGCCCATGCCCATTTGCCTTAAACTCCTCCATGGAAAATTAAAGGTAAAGAAAATGGAAAACAGGGCAGCAGGGGTTCAAATGTGAGTACTTGTGCACCAAATTTGCTACAGCAGTTTAATTCAAAAGGAGAATTAGCACTCTTTTCCTCCACTGCAATTTAAAATATATGACTCACTGACCAAAACCAATAGATTATCATATTAATTGGTAACTTTTATGTTCATTATACAGTAAGAGAAGACCACAGTTCCTCTTAATATGTTCATTACTCAGATAATTATTCAAAACAATTATACAACACAATTATCCAAACAATTATCTAGGAGGAAGATTATCTCCAGATGCATCACCAGCTATTCTATGAAGTGCTCAATATTTTTTTTTCAGTTGTATTGGCTAGCTGTGATTGATCAAGTGAGTCATACATTGTTCTGTCAATTCCGCATTGGGAATTACTTCTAGAGCAAATACCCACTAATTCTAACTTCAGGTGGTGTAAATATCACACATGTGAGCTCGCGCTTCACATTCATACTCCGTGGCAGAAAAAGTCTGAACTAACCAAAATCTAATCCAACCTAAATGCCACTTGACTATGTATGGCACTACCTGTACTTTCTCTTGAAGAAACATTTGCTAACAGTAAAAAGCAAACAAAGCCAATTTCCGTGAAATGTTCAGATGAATAGTCAGATTTCTTCTCTTGATCTGAAACTAGTCACTAATTTGGTAGCAAAGCTATTCTAAAAAATCAGAGTTTTCCATGTCACTGCAGAAAATTAAGTGGTAACTAGAACGGTCTAGTACAATATCGCAAATTGTCAATCATGCAAAAAACCTTAAGCTTTTACTTAGATTTGACTTGATGGGGGTCTTGAGCTTCAACAAGATTTTCAGCTTTTCCTGGGGTTTTGAATTATCCTAAGAATTTAAAGTGAAAGCACAGTCAAAGCAAGTAACTTTTACCTGTGCTTGTGGGCAAAAGGAAGGGAAATGATAAACCAGGCTTCATCATCTATTAACCCTGAGTAAAAATTTAACAGATTAGCTGTTCTGAGTCCATACCAATTCCAATGACATGTTTTATAATTAAAGTTTCAGGACATGCTACAAAAGCCCTAAGAAAGCATATGTCCTGAATACGTAAATTCTTGAGCAACTTCACTGCCAGCTCATTAGTATTTCTGTATCATTGTAGTTCTAACATCTTTTGGAAGTTTCAAGGGTCATTATGCCAAGGCTCACTGAGGTCCAGCATGTTCTCTGAATTAACTTAAGCAGCAAGGTTTAAAAAGCCCATGAAGTACATCCCATTTTATTGTTTTAAAACATCATATATTAAGAGGTCCCAGTTTGATCATTACAAAGACTTGTCATGGCTTACCCTAATAGCACTTTCTTCAAAATATTCTTGGGCTTTATTTTCAGATTATTTTCTCTTAGTTGGACAGGTTTGACAGTACAGATAGGCAACTAAGCCCTAGGGCTAGGCATGAGTTTGACTTCTTAACAATATTGTACCTACAAAGAACAGCACACGAAAAGACAAGTTGCTCTGTGCTCTGCAGCTTCTATTGACTTTAAACCGCAAACTCATATTTCCTCCTCTGCTTTCATAGAAGAATTTAATTGGTGCCAAAGTGAAAGATCCCAGCATGACCTGTCTCCACTATAAGCCACTCCAGCTGCGATTGTGAGCAGATTTGTACATTCAGACACTGCTGCAAGAGAGACCTTCCTAATAAGCTGAGTTTTTGCACTGATGGGGAAAAAAAGAAGTGCTTGGTGGGAAACAGGGAAAGCTGAGACTGCCCTTACCCCACCCTTAGAGTCAAGCAAAGCTTTAAAGCCCTCACTAAGGACCAAATGAAAACAGAATAGGACTTGACAATTTACTCACCACAGAACAGTTAGTACAGATATAGGCACTAAGAACTTGTGTAGGATAGGTGTTAACCTATAGGTTATTAACCTATATTGCATAGGCATTAGGATTGCAGTTCCTCACATATTTTTTCTGCCTTTCTGACCAGAATTCCATTAGTGGTATGGCAATTTTGCTGTCATTGGGTTTTTGGCTACATCAGGACCAAATCTGAGGTAGCTTTAAACTACCTGCTGCTGCTTATAATGAAAAGCAAGTCACGCAGCCCCAGCATACTATGTTCACTACCCATTACTGCAGGGTGGGCACACTTTATGAACCGTGGTGCTGCTGGATGGGCACCCCTGCTTTTCAGACACTAGCCTCTTTCCTCTGAGAGCTGCAAAGGGGGTGCTCTGATTCAAATGTCCCCATCAGTGACATGACAACATCCACACTCATTACACACATAACAGCCTGCTCATCTTTCTGATTTTGACTTTACAAAGCTTAATCCTTGCATGTTAAAAGAAAAATTTAATAACAAAAAAAACCTGCAAGTTTTTCTAAGTATTTTGAGCTAGATATTAGGAAAAGAGGTTGACTGTTTTTCAGTACCGCCAATGGATGGCTACAGCATGCGGATAAAGAGCAACAGAGTGAAGAAAATATTGGAAAGAAACACCAGTCCTTTAAAACAGTACTTCAGATGGAGCCAAATGTGGGCATATGCAAAATGCTCTCAGTGTCCCAATAGCCTTCTAAGGAAAAACTGAAGCCTACTGAGAATAGTCTAGCTAGGAGAATTTTCCCAACCTTGGGTACTTTTCTACTTACCTTTAGAATACCACAGACACATAAAAATACGTCACATGCACATCTGCCCAGAGTAATGATTTCATCCAATCAAATGTGTTATTTTGAAGCTAGGAAAATAATGACCAAGCAGAAATACATAAGCAATAGAAACTGCTTTAAAATTATATGTGTCTTCATAATTAAAGCATAAAAGTGAATGATTTCCCATAACTTCAGTTTGAAAAAATTGAGTATCACCTCCACACGCTCAGACGAGCGCTTTCTGCAATCAGTAGAACAAGAAAGGACAGACAAAGCCAGCGGTGAAAGGTAGAGCTGGCACACGGGTATTATTTTTTTCTTGCTTTTTTGTGCAACTGAATTGCTCCAACTCCAGAGTTTGCTTCTTTGTTACTTAAGGCTCCTGCCATGCTCACGCCTTTCCATCTCGGTCAGAAGCCTACCTGAAAAAGCCCCTCTTCCAGTAATGATACTGCAAAGATGGATAAATCAAATTTCTATCTCTTAGGTAGAGGTTCTTCCCCAAGGTAGTTTGTCTGAAAGCAAGAAGTTTCCACTTTGCACAGTGGGAAGTAGTTCATGAAAGGTCCTGCACCTGGGTCATGGCAATCCCAGGCACAAATATAGGTTGGGTGGAGAATGGCTGGAAAGCAGCCCTGAGGAGAAGGACTTGAGAGTGCTGGTGGATGAGAAGCTCAACATGAGCTGGCAGTGTGCACTGGCAGCCCAGAAAGCCAAACACATCCTGGGATGCATTAAAAGAAGTGTGGCCAGCAGGTCAAGGGAGGTTTGATTCTGCTGCTCTACTCTGCTCTTGTGAGACCCCACCTGGAGTACTGCATCCAGCTCTGGAGTCCTCAGCACAGGAGGGGCATGGATCTTTTGGAACAGGTCCAACAAAGAGCCACGAAGATGATTAGAGGGCTGGAGCACCTCTCTTGTGAAGACAGCCTAAGATAGTTGGGATTGTTCAGCCTGGAGAAGACTGTGGGTAGACCTTATAGCGGTCTTCCAGTACCTGAACGGGGCCTACAGAAGAGATGGGGAGCGACTCTTTATCAGGGAGTGTAGAGATAGGACAATGGGTAATGGTTGTAAACTGAAAGAGGGGACACTTAGATTAGGTATCAGGAAGACATTCTTTTCTGTAAGGGTGGTGAGGCACTGGAACAGGTTGCCCAGGGAAGTTGTGGATGCCCCATCCCTGGAGGTGTTCAAGGTCAGACTGGATGGGGCTTTGAGCAACCTGCTCTAGTGGGAGGTGTCCCTGCCCATAGCAGGGAGGTTGGAACTTGATGGTCTCTATGGTCTCTGCCAACCCAAACCATTCTGTGATTACTAGGACAGAAACAAGGTCTTATTGAGCTGCTATACTGTAAGAGAAGGTAAAGTAAAATAATTTGCAGGAGAAGTCCAGGACAACATTAATCAAATACAAATAATGGACATTGTGCGTTTGTGTTACTCCCAAAGTGCGGAGAACACAGTTTTTGAAACTTCAAGCACAGATCTGGAAAGAGTGAGAGGAAAAAAAAGTCACAAATCAGAAAATGTAAACAGTGATTATAATATAAGTCTTTTCTTTAGCAGGATCTTTGAACAGAGAAATAGCCATGTAGGTTAAAGTAGGTCAGACTATTTTTTGGTAAGTCTACAATGTTTTCCAGACAAGCATTCATTTAAATGACATTTTAAAGAGGGTCCTTCCTTTTCAAAAGGAAAACAAGGAAGATAAAATGGAATATAAACGCTTCCTTTCTCAATTTGAAAACTGACATTTTGATTCAAACATTTCCATGCAACAGAATTATAAGGTTGTGACTTTGTCCTAGTGTGGAACAAAAATAGATGTATAACCTTCAAAATACAATCATAAAATCAATCTTTTTCCTTTGATCAGCTCCCTAATTGGTGGAACTTGTATCATATAGCTTAGGAAGCTGTCAAGAAATGTCCACAATTCAAAGACACTATGAAAGTAAGGTATTTTCTTTTAATGTAACCTGAATGATTTTGTAAAAACCTTGGTTTGATGGCCACTTTAAATTGCTGGTTTCCTCCATGTATGGAACTATAAATCCTTCTTACTACTAGATGTTTGTGAATAGCTACTGATTTCAGATCCAACTTCCTCACTTTTAATTAGCAAAAAGAAAAAAGAAAAAAAAGTTGCTATTGGCCATACCACAAAAATCCAGTATTTTCATTAACTACTATTCTGTACATGACAACAGAGTTGTAACTGCTGTTGGACAGGCTTTAACTGGAAGCTCGGGTTTGCTTTCAAAAAGATGTATTAATGGTGCACTGGACATAAAGGAGGTAAATCACCATCTTCTTGGAAGACCGAATTTGTGATGTTGGCAGATACGAAATGGAGGTTCCTTTGGTCTGGAAACCAACAATGTGAAACTTATGATGGGTCTGAGCTTTTTCAGTGGCTCTACACTGCCACACCTCAGCTTAGGGACTCCTGGAGTCCACTTGTAGAGCCACATTACTATTCTGTAATGCTGTGCTATCCCTACCTGGAGGTCTACAAATCCAATGGAGGCAACGTTTGGCACAACTTGAAAAGGTGTGGCGAGAAGCAACCTAATTAGGCAGCCTGTCACTAGAGGGCAATGCAACACTGCCGCTGTTCCATTCCTGCCACCTTCTTCCTTTTAGAGCCTGTCTGGCTCCTGTTCTCTGTGAGCCTCATGCTCCAGATGCATTGGGAGCAGCACCTCAAACCTGCCAGCAGCCAACGCTACGAACCAGCAACATGAACTTTTGGAGATGAGGCCTGTGCTTTTGAGCATCATGCGCAAACCCAGTGAGGCTCTACTTTGCAGTGTAAATGAGACGAACCTAAGGTAAGGTATCTAAGGTACCTCAATCTAAGGTAAGGCACTACTTAAAGATAATCCTAAATGGATTAAACAGAGGGATGCAGGATTTTGCAAAACACGTGTAATGTTCGGTGTGTAATTGGAAGACTGTTAACTAGGTCAGGAGACATCAGTATATAACCAAACCTCTTGGCAACGTGATACTGTAGGATAGCATAGGCAGTAACAAAAGAGAAAGAAGAGCTCAAGAAAAAATTCAATCTTCATATAAGCAAGCAAGAATCCCATTTAAGACCAAAAACCGTATCTGAAACCACATATATTCACAATCAGTTTTGTCCAGACAGCAAGAAAACAACCAAGTTTTGCATGAGCAGAGTCCAGAGGGTATGTCAACCCTTGTACTCGGTGCTGAGGTAGAACAGGTTTGGTGCAACGTCATGTTGTTACAAGAGTTTGGTCTAATTCACATTATGTAAAGAAAACTTATTTTCACAGAAATGGAAAAATTTCTCTTTTTAATGCAGATTAAAATTCTGTACTCAGCTATAAATCAAAAATTAACAACTTTATCTAGGTCAGGGCATTGAAGATACATTAAAGTTTTATCCTCATTCACTAAATTTTAATTTTAATGTGGCATGTCTGACATGTTTTGTGGGAATACTTAGAATCCATTGACATCCTTCTGTCATTGGTATCAAAGCCTCATCTTTGAGACTCTTGTTTCCAGATACCTACCCGTTGCTGGATTATTTTGTCTCTGCAATGGTGTCACAATCGATGGCTGTGTAGGCATTCACATGCATGTACCTTTTTGTCAGCTAAAGTTCACACCCCACAGAAATAATCACCTTTAGCTATAGAAACACAGGTTTCTATGTAGCCACTTAAAGGTGAAGCAATAACTCAGTTTTTTATCCCTTCCAGCCTTTTTAAAGTCACTGGAACCGCTTGCCTGTAATTAAAACTCACAAACAACTCTACAGTTTAATTTGCAAACAATATTTTATTCCAGGAATGGGTATGAGAATAAAAAGTATTTGCATACCCCTGCCATCACTTTTTATGACTATTTATGGCAGAAATGCTGATGCACTAATTGATAAAACTCTCTGTGGATCTGGAAGACATCTAATCATGGAGTAGATGCAGTACCAGGTGATTTATCTAGTCAATCAGTCCTAAATTATGGAAGATACAACATAGGCCTTTAGTGTTTGAGCAATTACCAGGCTTAAATACAATTCTGTTATTGAATAATAGTTATGACACATGCATGAAATATCAAAGTACATTCACGGATCATTCACTAGCAAAAATTCACTGTCAGTATTTCAAAAATACAAATGGTAAAATGCCTATCTGTAAGGCAGATGCAAATGGGTTCACATCAACTTGCTGGAAATTAATTTGACCCAGAAAAAAAACCCCAAAGTTTTCTTCTGTTCATATTACCAAGCAGCAGCCAAGGTGTATCCTCAGATCTCAGACTGGCTGTTAGCACGGCGGTGACTGAATGAAAGAAACACCCTGTCAGCCTGAGCAGCTAACTGGTCCTGGATTTATGCCCAAGTGTGCAGAGAAGGGAAATATGTAAGAGATATTCACAACACATGGCAAAATTACAAAGACATATTCTTTTTACTTGCAGTGGCATTCCGTGGCATGTACTCGCTGCTGTCGTCCTGCTTACAGATTTCCCCCGATGTACATGGGTTCATCTGTCCTGTTTCACAAGACCCCAGCCTGAAGGTGTTGCACTAGGTCTGAACTCACCAAAATATCACACCACCCTGCATTTCTTGTCACGGTCCTGAAACTTTTTGCTACTGAAAGAGCTTTAAATCTACTTCTTCTGTGATTTTTGCATATAGACCAACGTTCAGGCACCAGAGGCCTCTAACAAACTGGGCTGGGATGAAGAAAAGGAAGGATAAAATACATTCAATAATGTGTGTTCTACCTGATTGAAATAACTTGGCTGTGCCCTCACTGCATCTCTGACTTTCAACCCAGCACGCACTCCATTCTGTCCCAACCTGCCCACAATACTCTGCACCAACATTTTAACCTGAATTTACAGAAAACGGTAAATGCTTTTCCTGTCACACTGTCACCCAAAGCTTCCTGCACTGTTTCCTCACTTCTCTCCTTCCCAGAATCACAGGATCACATGGGTTGGAAGGGACCTCTGGAGATCATCTAGTCCAACCCCCCTGCCAAAGCAGGTCCACCTAGAGCAGGTTACACAGGAATGTGTCCAGGCGGGTTTTGAATGTCTCCAGTGCTGGAGACTCCACCACCTCCCTGGGCAGCCTATTCCAGTGCTCTGCCACCCTCAAAGGAAAGAAGTTCCTCCTCATGTTTAGGTGGAACTTCTTATATTCAAGTTTGTGCCGATCTCCTCTTGTCCTGTCACTGGGCACCACTGAAAAAAGACCAGCTCCATCCTCTTGACACCCTCCCTTTAAGTATTTATAAGCATTGATCGGATCCCCCCTCAGTCTTCTCTTCTCTAGACTAAAAAAAGCCAAGTCCCTCAGCCTTTCCTCATAAGAGAGATGCTTCAGGGCCCTAATCATCTCTCCTTCAGAATCACTGCTTAGTATGGGGAAACTGCATGTTCGCATTATCCTCTTCTGTAAGGAATAAAAATGTGATGATAAAATTCCAAGAGTGCCTAGAAATGTTTCTGCCCATTAGAAATACTGGCCTGGTTCTACCTAAAATAGTCAGCTGGGAAGACCAAATGTATGTACCTCACAGCCATAAGGCTCTGGATTATTTTATTTACAGGTACTTGGTACTGACAATTGACCTTCTAGTTCAAAGTTTAGATGCTACTCCTGAACCAAGCTACAACTAAGACCAGAGTATTTGTTGTTCTTGACAAGTTAGGATTACATTTACTGAATTTTAGCTTTTTTTTTTTTTTTTTTTGTAATTGAATGCTGTTGCAAAATGTTACCGCTTTTTAATATTAGCCTTCTTTATCTTTCTTGTTGCAGGTCCTTAAGTAACATTACTTCTTAAAAAATAAAGCTCCTACTTGTTTGCTTTTTCATTTCTTCAGCCAGATTTCAGCTTGCATTTTCCTGAACACCACAACTATTCATCCAGGGGAAGGACTAAAGGACAGATTTCCTTCTGACATTCTCAGCATGCTGCTGTGAAGACTTCTGGCTTCAAGGACCCATAGTGATGGAAGATGAAGGCTTTTTAAAGGTTCAGATTCATGAGTAAATAACCAACACATAAAGTTCAAAACAGGTTCAAAATTTATATTCCCCTCCTCAGAAAATTACACCAATGAAATAAGAGTAAATCTGTCAGGACCACTGAACATACACCTATGCTTTTACATACAGAAAGGAGAACAAAATTATTTTCAAAGGAGAAAGAGAGAAAGAAAGAAAGAGAAAAAGAAAGAGAAAGAAAGAGAGAAAGAAAGAGAGAAAGAAAGAGAGAAAGAAAAGAAAGAAAGAGAGAAAGAAAAGAAAGAAAGAGAGAAATAAAGAGAGAAAGAGAGAAAGAGGCCTTTTTATAAAGCCTAATTTCAAGGGTATTCCAGGATCCATTCTCCCTTATTTGTGTTTGGAATAATACCGTCAGGCAGGCAAGTCAGCCAGTTCTGGAAGTTGGTTTCATTTAATTACTTTCTACATAATTCAAGATGGAAGCAAATTCTTTTCTCCTTACTCACACTTTATACCAGAGGTAAATCACTCCTTCCCTCTTTACACCCGCAGTAAGTCATAGTATTACATTTTGGTAGGTAGAGTGGAAAACTTTTTCTACACTTGCTCATGCACCAGGGTGTTTGATTTAAATTATCAAGGTATTTAGGTAGACAGCTACCTCAGGCACAGTACATGTTTCGGTGCCTACAGGACTCCAGAGGTTGTTCACATGGAATCATAGAATGGTTTGGGTTGGAAGGGACCTTAGAGGTCATCGAGTTCCAACCCCCCTACCATGGGCAGGGACACCTCCCACTAGAGCAGGTTGCTCAAAGCCCCATCCAGCCTGGCCTTGAACACTTCCATGCCTTGAGTCCGTTCCCCACCTGGGAAGCCCCCTGCATCAGGACTTAAAGCCAAGCCATGCAAATCATAAGCTAGTTCCCCAGCCATGTTTCTCTTGATCTGTCATGCAAATGCCATCTTCACTGAAAAGGCAGAAGGAAAATAGGAGTTTAAAAGATATATTTTCATTCCAGCTATGTTCCTCATTGAACAGCTGCCAAAGTTGCTCAGTACACAGGATCATCTTTGCAAGTAGGGGCTACATAGCAGCACGGTGGCTTTTAAACCTCCTGACAGTAGCAAATTGAGAAACACTTTTCAAGCATGTCCCATTCTTGCAGCTGTGGGCAGGGGAGAGTTCCAAAGAAGCAGTAATACAGTGAGCCATATGTGGGCCACAAGGAGTGCCCTGAGCACCAGTACCAGAGTAGTCCCTGAAGCCAGGAAACCAGCCAGAGCAAACAGAATAGCTCGGGACACCACTTTGTCCTGCTGACCCACACTCCCCACAGAGCCCTGCCCATTCAAATATGCTGCTTATACTCCCTTAAGTCCCAGTACCTATTGATGCTTGTGTCTTTTTAGCATTTTGCTATTTCAAATACCAAGGATATTTCCAAATTCCAAATACATAAGGACCTCAGATGTTACAGCAAAGGAATGCTTTGATGAATGTTGACCAATATATGCAAAAGAGTGAAGAAAAAAGTCCACAGTTTCTTTTAGGCATCAGATATGGCACTTTGCACCAAGGAAAATCCCCCACTGAGTTTGTAATTGCCTAGTAGAAGAGGAGAATTCAAAAAGGAACTCAAAACAATAATTTCAAACTTTGCTGATCTGTGATATTACTATCAACAGTTCTCCAACTTTAAAAAGGCCCTGAATAGTATATAGTAGACCTAAAAGGAAAAATAGAAATGGAAAACTCCCCAAACTCCCTCATCTTCACATTAAGATGAATTTTTGCAATAAATGAATACCTCTTTCACATTTAATTTAGGTCTACCCATCAACATGGCTGTTATTATTCACAGCAGCAAAGCTCTTGCCACACTACAGCAGAAATAATAGCTGCATCTTCAGATTCTTTTTTCCCCGAGAATTCACAATGTTATTCAAATAAGCCCAATATGCCATAGGTACAGCAGACAAGGCTGCTTTTAATGAAGGCCTATTTTTATTTCTGTCCCAGCTTATATATAACATGACTGGAATTTGCTTGTTGAAGAAAGGATCACTAATAGCATGCCATCTCTCCTTTACATGCACGACTCATGACACCCTTGGACATTTTCAATATTCATGTTGACATCTATATTCTACCAAGAAGCACTGTGCCATTTACTAAACAGCAAAGGGAAGACAGTGTCCTTGATGTTTCCATAATACATGATATAGTGTTTCCCTGAGAAAAGAAAAGCAAAGCCAGAAATAGATCTATTGCCAAGTAAATCAGGAACTATGGAAGAGCTATCAACTTCTTCATTTATGCCTGTCCAAAACCTAGCAGAATGGGATGCCACTGCCTGGCTTGTGACTGGGACTCTGATCCTGTTGCCACACAGCTAATGCTGATTGAGATATACCATGGAGTCTTCTCTCCTGCATTGCAAGGAAGTGAATCATAGCATCAAGTAAAGCTTTTTCTGATCTGATTCCACAGCTTAGTCTTTCAAAGGGCTTCAGTGAGATGCCTAGACCACGTGCTGTTACAATGGGATCTGGGTGTTCATGTCCCCAAGGCCCACCTGATCGCTCCCTCCTCCCTTTCCATAGGGATATTTTTATTCAAAGTCCAGAGGAGGTTCCTCTGCAAAACTATCTGAAACAAAGTTGGATGTGTGCTTCCCAGGCTACTTTTTGAAAAACATGCAGAAGGAAACAAATGCAAATATTTTCAGTCCTCGTATTCACACTCACACATAGAACAGTAGAGAAAAGTTAATCAAGTGATGCAAGTCGCTCAGTTACTATGCTGTACTTAACAATTTTCACCTGTGTTGTGGACAGCCTCTAAATGTACTTAGATCTCTTCAGCTGAACCTCTGTAGCACATTCAGTATTACCAAACAAATTATTTGGAATATATCAATAATGCAATTATTAATGTATAGCTGACCTTCCAAGACAGTTGACAGACAGCCATGATGGAAGATGTAGGCAGAGTCATCTTATTTTAATTCGGATCTTCTGAAAACCAAATGGGAAATTAAGGAATGACCTGAAAAAGGACCTTCATGTGAATAATCTCTGTGTAGTCACCTGGGAAATACCTGTCTCACTGGTTTCAAACACATTACCTTTTTTTCTTTTTACAACAACCATTTACGGCTGTTGCATTTAGGTGGGAAGTAATCACTAAATCAGAGAGGAAGAAGGAAAATGTTACATAACCCAGGGAAAGAAAATCTACAGCAGAGCTCTTTTACCCCTTCCCTTTTACCCACCAGCCAGGAGCAGTTTTGGAAGCACCCAAGACTTGCAAGGAAAGGCTAAAATACAAACAAGACTTAGATGGATAGGTTTTCTTTGATACAGCTGTTTTAGCTTTATAGTTTGGGAAGAGATATGAAATACACCAGGTTCTGAAAAAAAGGGCTATTTTGAAGCATGTAATGAGGTCTTATCACACTGCCAGGAGGGAAGAAGTTTCTTCCAGAAGCTGCTTCTCAACAGTGGAGCAGATGTGCATAAACCTTAAGGCTGCAGCCCACTGAATCAGTGCAGGAGAGGCTCTGCCCCTGGGTGCACTGTAGAGGTGAAAAAAGTGAAATACATCACTGAAGAGGTAGGGCACCTGGAAGACTCTGAAGCTTTTTGCTCATAACTTGCTGAGAGATAACCTTGCTGAGAAATACGAAAGCCCTGTAGACTGCCTTTTATATTGTATGTGCAGGTATTGTACATAGCCAAAATGAAGAACCTACCAACCTCAAAATAATGTTCAAGCTAAGTTCTACTGAAGTTAAAATTGTACTGTTTTTCAGATTGACCTTCTATGAAGTTAACTTTTAGGATTGTTGAACTCAGACTTTAATACTGAACCAATTAGGTATTCCATGTAGAAAAGATTTCAGCCTGCAGTGCTGTGAAGCTGGGATCCCCTTTGAGCAATGATCTGTTTTAAAATAAAAATACAGACATAAAAATCCGTAATATTAAAAGGAATCCAAATCTAAAATTCTTTTTTAAATAAAGCATATGCTTAAAATTTTGCCACTTACATAAGTTTTAGGCCTTAAAAAATAGTATACTCATACAATAAAAAGTACGTTTGTGACATGGTTGTGACATAATAGCTGTCTCTTAGTTTATTCAGAGTAACCACAAATTATTTTTTCTTGTCTGGGAATGTCTTATTTCTATCAGTATAATTATAATGTTATGCATCACTTACATGCACGTATAACAGCAGTTCCCAAACGCTGATCATTTTAATCATTTCTACTACAATGCAGAGATAAGTGATTAGCTACTCATTTCTCTGATTAAAGTAGGTAGCAAGAATATTTCACCAAGGAAAGAGGTGTGAAAGGTATGTTGATAATGAAAAAATGTGGGTGCCCTGAATGAATTGCAATAATTTTAATATTTTATATTAATCAGATAACGAAATTACTGGCATACTTTTCCCACTGCTCACTCTGACACCATACTGATAGGTAAGCTGCTCAAGACTTACGTATGAGAGACTTAATACACCTAATAATAAATTATAATGAAGTTTGAACACAGATATGTATAAAATAACTGTGTCTCCACGACATTTCTTACTGCGGGAGGAAAGGCTTGAGTCAGCAGGACGCTGGAGAGCGATAGTAATGAAATGAAAATGAGCTTTCCAACTTGAGAGACGTGAGAGAACTGGGGTTCTAACTCCCAGTGAAAGCCAGCAGGCAGAGCCTATAACCCTCCTGGCCCTATACAAAGTCATAGTAAAAGAGATGCAAGTCCTCTCCCAGCACCACATCTGGAATGGAACGATGTGCAGAGAACAGATTTATTCTAGCTTTGGGCAGCATTATCTCCAGGGCTTCAAGCCTCTACTGCAGGGGGAGTCAGCAGGAGGCTGGAGAGCGATAGTAATGAAATTAAAATGAGCTTTCCAACTTGAGAGACGAGAGAGAACTGGGGTTCTAACTCCCAGTGAAAGCCAGCAGGCAGAGCCTATAACCCTCCTGGCCCTATACAAAGTCATAGTAAAAGAGATGCAAGTCCTCTCCCAGCACCACATCTGGAATGGAACGATGTGCAGAGAACAGATTTATTCTAGCTTTGGGCAGCATTATCTCCAGGGCTTCAAGCCTCTACTGCAGGGTAGGATAGTTAGCTTTCCTATTAAAAATGGGAGGCTAGGGTTTGAAGCTGAAGCTGATTTTGTTTAAAGAAACTTCACTGGGTCTTACAGTTAAGTGGTATATTAAGACCTAAAAGCATTTTAACTAAAACCTTGGGCTCTACTGTAGAATTCAAAATACAGACCTTCTGTTCCAGCTCAAGCAAATGAATGATACAGCAGTCTATCACTGTTGAGAAATGCTATTTTCCGGGTGCCTGAATACAGCCCTTGGGGCAACTAATTCTCTTTACCTCTGCCTGAAAATCCCAGCTTCAACAGATGCATCTCTGCTAGTATTTTAGCTGGGGTCAGGAGTGCACTTTCAAAGAGACTCTCCTGAGCATTACCCTTTACTTTTCACTGCAGGGCAATCTCAGAGCACACAGACTGTGTTCACTTAGGATGAAACTAAGCTGGGGTGCACTGCATGTTGCTCCATCTGCTCATGGGTGTTCATTCAGCGGGACGGAAGTGTATCTCTAAGAAGGTGATGTCGTGGATGTTGGGTCTCCTGTATTCTCTGCTTACATCTGCAGGATGATCCCAACCTGCTAATTTAGACATACAACAGTGCACACCGTACATCCACTACTAATGCCAGCCTGTACATCACAACCAGTAAGTTGGGAAAACCAACTTTTGAGATGGAATTTCTTTAACTGAAGCAAACATTTGAGCAAATGGGCGTTCGCAGAATTCCAGTATTACCCCTCTTCACAATTCTAAGCTTGGTAACAGGGACAAAGAATATAATATTTGGTCACCAATGCAAGTGAGCTAATTGATGAGGCCAAGATTGGAGACAGCTTGGATAGACTGGTGGAGTTTGAGGGATATGGGTCAGATGAAGAGCAAAGTCAGGGCACTGAATTTTAGGAAAGCCAAATTCCAGCTCTTCAAGGAGTCAGTCAACAAGACCCCATGGGAAACTGCCCTGGGGGACAAGGGAGCAGAACAGAGCTGGCAGATCTTAAAGGATGCTTTCCACAGAGCACAAGAGCTCTCAATTCCCAAGTGTAAGAAATCAGGAAAGGAAGGTAAGAGATTGGCTGAGTCGAGACATGAAGGTCAACCTAACGGGCAAGAAGGAAATGTACAGGCAGCAGAAACAGGGACAGGTATCCTGGGAAGAGTATAGGGATGTGTCCAGGTTGTGTAGGGATCATGTCAGGAAGGCCAAGGCACAGTTGGAGCTGAACTTGGCAAGGAACACAAAGAAAAGTCCCTCTCACTGTAAGAGAAGATCAGGTTCATGACCACCTGAGGAACCTGAACATACAGAAATTTATAGGACTTGAGGAGATGAACCTCAGAGTCCTGAGGGAATTGGCTGACGTTGTTGCAAAGCCACTCCCCGTGATATTTGAAGAGTCGTGGCAGTCAGGTGAAGTCCCTAGTGACTGGAAAAAAGGAAATATTGCACTCTTTTTTAAACAGGATAGAAAGGAGGGCCTGTCAGCCTCACCTCTGTACCTGGGAAGATCATGGAATAGATCCTCATAGAAGCTATGCTAAGGCACATGGAGGACAGGGAAGTGATTCAAGACAGCTACATGGCTTCACCAAAGGCAAGTCCTGCCTGACCAAGATATTGGCCTGCTATGATTGAGTGACCACATCAGTGGACAAAGGAGGAGCTATGGACGACATCTGTCGGGACTTCTGTAAGGCCTTTGACATGATCCCAAACATTCTTGTCTCTAAATTGTAGAGATATGGATTTGATGGGTGAACTGTTCATTGGATGAGGAATTGGTTAGATGGTCACATCCAGAGAGTAGTGATTAATGGCTTGATGTCCAGACGGAGATAGGTGACAAATGGTGTCCCTCAGGAGTCCATACTGGGCCCAGTACTGTTTAAAATCTTCATCAAAGACATAGACAGTGGGATTGAGAGCACCCTCAATAAGTTTTTAGATGACTTCAAGATGAGGGGTGCATTTGGCATGCTTGAGGGATGGGATGCCATCCAGAGCGACCTGGACAAGCTTGAGAAGTAGGCCTGTGAGAGCCTCATGAGGTTTAACAAGGCCAAGTGCAGGGTCCTGCAGCTGGGTCAGGGTAACCCCCAGTATCAAACAGACTAGGGAATGAAGGGACTGAGAGCAGCCCTGCCAAGAAGGACTTGGGGATGCTGGTGAGTGAAAAGCTGGACATGAGCCAGCAATGTGCACCTGCAGCCCAGAAGGCCAACTGTATCCTGAGCTGAAACAAAAGAAGCGAGGCCAGCAGGTTTAGGGAAGAGATTTTCCCCCTCTACTCCACTCTGGTGAGACTCCACCTGGAGAACTATGTCCAGCTCTGGAGACTACAGTACAGGGAAGACATAGACCTGTTGGAGCAGGTCAGGAGAAAGGCCACAAAAATTATGAGAGGGCTGGAGCACCTCTCCTGTGAGACAGGCTGAGAGTGTTGGGGTTGTTCAGCCTGGAGAAGACAAGGCTCTGGGGGGACCTTATTGAAGTCTTTCAGTACTTAATGGTGGCTTATAATGAAGAAGGGGACAAACTTTTTAGCAAGACCTGTTGCGATAGGACAAGGGGTAATGGTTTTAAGCAAAAAGAGGGTAGATTTAGACTAGATATAATGAAGAAACTTTTTACAGTGACCATGGTGAAACACTGGCACAAGTTGCCCAGGGAGGTGGTAGATGCCCCATCGCTGGAAACATGCATGCTCGGGGCTCTGAGCAACCTAATGTAGTTGAAGAGGACCTTATTGAAGTCTTTCAGTACTTAATGGTGGCTTATAATGAAGAAGGGGACAAACTTTTTAGCAAGACCTGTTGCGATAGGACAAGGGGTAATGGTTTTCAGCAAAAAGAGGGTAGATTTAGACTAGATATAATGAAGAACCTTTTTACAGTGACCATGGTGAAACACTGGCACAAGTTGCCCAGGGAGGTGGTAGATGCCCCATCGCTGGAAACATGCATGCTCGGGGCTCTGAGCAACCTAATGTAGTTGAAGATCGTCCCTGCTTATTGCAGGGAGGTTGGACTAGATGACCTTTAAAGGTCCCTTCCAACGCAAACTATTCTATGATCATATGATTCTATGATTCCATAAAAGTAACTACCATTCAGATATTCCCATAGGTTCTCCCACACAGAAGAGACAAAAAGACAGGCAGCTTTGCAGGAAAGATCTTTCAGTGTTAAACATTCTTTCCTAAAATTAAGTATATTCTTTGTAACACATCTTAGCCTTACTTAAAAGAAGGTGGGAATAATGAATAATAAATAAAAATATTTATTTCTTAAACAATGAAATATTGGAACACTGTATCAATTTCTTTCCTTTTTTTTTTTTTTTTTTTTTTTATTTACCTTTTTTTAAAAAGGATCCTTTAATAAAAGCATCCAATGTCCTTTTTTAAAAAAAAAAACAACTCCCTTTTTTTTTTTTTTTTTGTTATTACCTTATTTTCCATTTCATTGAAAATCTGTTTGATACTTGGAACCAACAAAGAGGCATACATCTGTTGAATATTGATGATTCATATTCAAGCTGTGGTAGCTAATTACAATCCATTTTTCATGGTACCATCACAGATTACCATGGCTGATTCTTGGTCAGTCATGACCTACTTAATTAGCAGGAACTTGACTATTATATTCTTTGATTTTTCATGTATTGTATAGGGTATGACTTTCAGCTCTTAGGATCAAACATACTCCCTCACCAAAGTATAGCATTGAAACCAAGTTATAGTCATCAAATCACAAGCAGGCAGCTTTTTGCAATGCTCCACAAATGTAAAAATGAAAGAAATAGTCACAAACTGAATGTGTTACAGCATATGAAAAGCTGACTTGCTCCTCTAAAAGCAAAACACAATGTAACTGAGGAACTTCACCATAAAAACCTTCACTCCTGAATAATTTTAAGAGTATTTTTAGATATTAGTGTGGGTGTGGGGGAAAAGCCCTCATCGCTTTTAAGTCTGCCTTTTGTTTAAGCCACCATTTCAAGAGATGATGTTATGCAATAAGAACTGACAAAGGAAAAGAGTCTAAAACCAAGTGATTCAACTCAGTTATAGTAGTAGAATTTCATACAAAGTAGTGGAAGAATTTCATATCGTACAAGGTTCTGTCTTAGAAAACTTTAGGAACATTTAGATATATAGTTTAGTAGATCATTGAGGTTTATGTTCATATTAGATGAAAATATCAATATAATTCTTTCTTTCCAAATTATTTCCAAATTATTTTCTCTTTACCAGTAAGTCTCAAGCCATACGCTGTTATTACTCCGTCTTAAATAACAAGTCATGAAATACAGGAATCTTGAATAGACGTTCTTGCTACCCGCTTTAGATTAACTGCAGCCCTTTGTGTCATGCAGCAGGCACTATATCAAAGAAAAATTCCATTTGTGTCCAGGAAAGTGTCTGGACTAGTACCCGAGAGGTAGGATACTATCTACAAAAGAGGAATAATACAGCAAAGGAAAGCCAACGTTTTTTCCACAAACCTCAAAGAGAGAGTTTCTAAGGGAGCAAAGACCATTTACTTTCAGTGCTGCTTGCACTCCTTAGCCCTCTGCTTAAGACTCCCAAAAAACTTACACATGCTGGGTCACATCAATAGGACTTTCCAGACCAATGTCTAGTTTCTGAGGACAGCTGTTAGCAGATATTGGGTGGGAGTGTAAGGACAGAGAAGACACACGGTCATGCTTCCCTCTCATATGCTGTCCTCACTTCCAGTAGTTTAGGGGCCACTAAACTAGGAGATTGCATCCACATCATCATGTTTAATAGGCTGTCAGTCACCTTCTTCCCATAAATATCTTTAACTGGTCTTTAACCCAGTTACATTTTGTGCACTGACAAACTCAGGCTTCAGTTTATGGAAGAATGCTTGCTGTGGTTTATTTTAAACAGATTTCACTGGGTTTCCCCTAGCTCCAGACCTTTGAGAAGCAGTTATAGGAGAAAGGAGAAGAGGGAGGATTGAAGGCAATAAAATCACTGTCTCAAGCGGTTTCAAATCACAGGGTTTCCAATCATATTTAAAACTTGTCCACTCTTCCCTGTGTGTACTTACCTGGGAACCAAATCTTATACACCAACATCCGTCTTATTTAAAGTCTTCATAAAACAGGGCTTAAATCGTTTGCTCTGGCTCTCAGTTGGAGCCTCTACTGCAAAACATCATCCCCAAAACAAGACCCTTATCTCTCAGGAAGGGGTGACTTTGCATATCTGAAACACAGGTATGGCAAGAAAAGGAAAAGCCACAACAAACTAGAGATTACTGGGGAAAGATACTCTACTGGGAACTTGGAGCTACTAAACATGGCAAACACGCTACAAGTTTCTGAACTTACTCCAGTGGAGCCTGCATAACCTGATGTCACTGGCTGAGTGGAAGGTTTAACGTCTTCTCATGTACCCAGCCAGAAGTCTTCACAGGGAAATCTCAGTACACCACAGATATCATAAGTCCTTAAGAAAGTGCTCTCTTAGGACAGCAGAACCTTAACAATGAGAAAAATAATGCTTTGGAGTTTTGTTCTTCTTCTGTAAACCTGGCTGCGGAAGTTCAGTGCCTGTTCAAAATGCAATAAGCTAATCATTTATCTATAAACTTCCAGGATCAGATCTTTTTTGCCAGGAATACCAGGAGCTGCGGGAAGATGCCCAAGTATTTTAATGTTATCGGCTCACTGCCTATACTCACCTGTCAGGTGCTGCACCATATTTAGCATATTTAGCACCATATTTAGTCATTGCCATTTTTGCATATTCCTGAATACCCTGCAGCTGCTTCTCTGAAAGAGTGAGTCATCCAAAACTGTTAAATCTGGAAGGCAGTCTCAGTTTGACTCTCAGCAAAATCAACACATACGATGAGCCCTCAACACTTGTGAGGAGGACTTCAAGGGACAAGACCCTAAAGTGCTGCAGGGAGGCAAAAAGCAAAACAGCTGCAGGCTTTGCATGGCATGGGACCCTAATAGCTCCCCTCTAATCTCCTGGGGGCTAACCCAGAGGGCCAGTCAGCACCTTGTCATGAGCTGCAATTCAGCTGTGATATGGGACCCTTCCCCTGAAATAGGCTTGAGGGGTAAGAAGCATCCTGTCGCCCCAACCACTAGCAAACTTGATGTGATCAACACTCAAGCTATGCAGATGTCTCCATTCTGCTGTATCCAGACATGTATTATTACAGTTATACTACACCAGAATCAAAATTTATGATTAAATTTCATCAAACTAGGACAATACAGTAAGCAGATATGAATGTTCTATACTTCAAATACTATATACAAACATATAGATACATGAAATTACAGCATTGTGCATATGAAGCTTCTCTCTAAGGAAGGTGCTTGCAGATCAGTAAGCATATTAAGAATCATTTAAATTCATTTCTAGTTGATCAATCTTTATACCATTGAGAAAATATAAAATTGACTTTAGCTGGACATAAATTGCTCCTATTCAGGATCCTCTTAAACTCCAACAGCAAATAAATTGATATTTGGCTGCAGAAATTCTTTCCAACAGCAATAGCAAATAAACTGTAGCAACACATATGAGGATGAAACAGCAAAGTTAGATGCTGACATTTCCTCAATTTTTTGCTGTAAATGATGTATTTTTAAGATTGCCAGTGATTATTTTCTATTGATTGGTGTTCAGTGGCTTCACCTACAATGATGTTCTCAGAGACTATTTGAATTTTGCCTGAGGACGTCCCAGGAGGTAGCTTTATTTGATTTTAAACTTTTCTCTCCTGCAGAAAATCTGATTTGCATAGTAGATACTCTTTCGAGTGGTAAATGTTATTGTCCTATTATTACTTTACATATTTCAGGTTTATAACTGAACTACTGAGTGACGTTAAGATATTTTCTGTGTTTCAAGCTATTCCAATTCTTTGCTTCATAAACTTCTGAAAATAATAAAATCTTGTTTTGATGGAGCAGCTTCTAAACATGAACACGAGGTAAAATACCAAAAGCAGACCTTCAGGCTGTTTGTGTAAGCAGTAGAATCACACAGTAAAACCAAGAATTCTCAGGACTAAATCAACACTTTTTTTTATTTTTATTTTAATATTTTAAAGAAAAATTTATAATACTTAGAATGTACATTTCAGGCTACCCACTAGACACCACATCTTTCCTTCACTCTCGCATACTTCATCTCCTCCCCTTCTCATTCACAATTCTGAATTCAAAATTATTTCATCACCTATGCCCTTTTTTGTTGAACAGGAATGAGTCTAGGCAGCCAAAGACAAGCTCAACTACATTTATGCATTCAAATCTGCTTTTTACAGGAGCTTCTGCTCTTTTGGCATTGGTACTGTTCCTCGGTTCCTGTTATTCCTAAAATATTCCTTAGAGTCTTCCTGTGCCTGGCACTGGTCAGGCCTGACACACATCCCCTTGGGGTCTGGAAGTGGTCAGGGGACACAGGTTCTCTCCAATGAGATTCTTGTTGCAGAACAGGGGAATATAATTCACCAGTTTTGAAAAACTAGAAGTGTCAAACTTGGGAAGTTGAGTGGTGATTCCATTACTTGAAGAAGGCAAAGCTGAGAGTTTCATTTTACTGAATGTACTTATCTATAGCCCTGCAGTTCTTAAGAGCTTGGAAAAGCTGTGCATTATCATTTATGCAGAGGCTGTTCTCTGCCAGAATTTGAATTATTCAAGGTGATTTCAAGGCACATGCACACACAGATTCTCATGCACAATGGAGGAAATAATGCAAGTGACCAAACAAGGACCTTAAACATATCAGTGAAATGATGCTTCAGAGCAAATGTGAAATTTTCTGTACTGATTTAATCAACCAGCTCTTTCTAAAGACAGAGGAATATTAAGAAAGAAATCTATTGTTTATATTTATATATATTTATGTTATATTTCATATATTCCCTGAAAATAATTCTTCATCAGACATGAAGATCCTGCTTGAATGATGAAAAAATAGTAATTTGGAAACAATGTTGAAAATGCCAAAATTCATCACACAAACTATTCTGAATAGGGAATATGACCAGTTGGAGTTTCAAAGCAAGCATTTCCTGTAAGTTTTACAAGCATCTTGAATTATTTAAGCCACCAATTGCTGGGATACCTTTTCATAGTAGATCATCCACTTAGAAATACATAGCGGGCTACAGCATCCCCTACACAGGATTTTACATCACGGACAAAACTTTTTGAGTTTATCTGTATTTCCACTGTAAAATAGATGTAAAATAGACAGCATTTACCTCTTTCCAAGAATACAGCTTCATCCATACTTCTCCTCTGACACCTAGAAATCATACATTTCTCATTCTCACTACCTCAGGTCACACTGTGAGAAGTTGTAAATCGCATCATAAACCTCACTGATCACGAGGGTCATACAACCATAGTAATACAAAAGCTGAAAATACATGTTCTGCTGATACTGGTGCCAACTGCAGCATTTTCTTAATCTGGGAAACCTTATGCACTTTCAAGGGATCTGATGCTGCAGGTGCTGCAGACCCTTGAAGACCCACTGCCATTGATCATGTCCCTGCAGGGCTGCGGGTCCCTGTGTTCAAAGGCCATTCCTGGTGGAAGTGTCCATGACCAAGCATACATACCACACTGCAGTGACATACAGCTACCTTGGAAGCTGAAACTGGCATTGCACCATAAGCACAGAGCTCCTCTCAGGTTAATTTAATCTGCTAATGTCATTACACTGCTTTTGATAACTCAGCAACTCCATTTCAACCCAGTCCGTTTACCTCTAAGCATTGGCCAGTTGTGCCATCACTCTGTGAGGACACAAAGCATGACAAACCCAGCACATGTCTAGAAACATCTAACTAGGGAGATGCAGTGCTCAGTAGGTATCATGCCACAGACTGCAAAGAAAACACACAAAGAAAGACAAGTCACTGTTTTGGCATTTCTCAACAACCAGATCACCAGAAATGCAAGGCAGAGCCTGACTGAGAGCGCAAAATATCTGGAGTCTTTACTGACCACCCTAGAAAGACAGATGTCCTGCCTTGGAGATGTCCTGACAGGTGGTGGCTCTCAGTTAGATTTATTCAGGCAAAATAATGATAAACTGATGCTGAGATCGTCCTTGGAAAACACAGCAGTTTAAAGGGGGAAACATCAGGCTGAAACCAAAACCCAGTGGAAGTGAAAGGTAAGGGAGTGAAAGAGCAACATTTCATTAAGGAACATGGTAAAAAACGCATGGTATGTCAATATTTACTTATGGGAGAGCTTTGACAATTGCATAGGTCAGGGCACCATGTGCTCCCAGTAGGTCAGAATCATCCGGGGCTCCCCATGTTGGGGGCAGCAGGGCAGGGCTTGGCAGATCATCTAGCCCACCCCATCCATGAGCAGGGCAGCTGGGGGACAGCAGGGCAGCCCCAGCCCTGGGCACTGGGGACAGGGACAGGAATGTGCTGAGGCTGGGCTGGGGGAGCTGGAGTTCAGCCCTGCTGCAGCATCGCTGGGGCAGAGGCTGATGGCCCCAGGGGCCTGATGTGGGGTCCTGGGCCAGGAACAAGTAGGGGCGGCTCCAGGGGGGTGGGGGCAAGGACGGGCAAGACTGGTGGTGCCCTCAGGGCCCTGACAGCACGGGATATTATTTATGTAGCTTGAAGCCAAAGGATTAGATAATAAAGCATAATCTGGCTTTCTCCACAGATGAGTGTTTTTTGCTTTGATGCTAACTGACGCGAAGCAGTATCTCCAAATAAGATTTGTTGGTGAACATTTGGGCTGTTTTGAAGAGTGCTGGTACTGAGTAAAGCTGATTTAATGTTTTCTCTTTTGCACAGACTTCCTTCCTTTCTTGCTACTGGGCTGATGACAGGGCCAGATCTAGGCATGAGAACAGTGTTTCTAGTGTCTCATGTATCTGAGGCAGCATATTGCTACCACCAGCAAAACACATGGCCTTGTAGGCTGGCTGTTGAGCCTGAGGAAGATACGTACAGGAAAGCAGCTATTGCTGGGGAAGGGTGGGAGGGAAGGCAGAGGAGATCTTCCTAAGAGCAGCACTCCTAAAACCTCCAGAAATATCTTTTCACAGCTTGCCAGGGCTTTCCCTCTATGCTCCCCAACCAAGATTATAGAATCATAGAATGGTTTGGGTTGGAAGGGACCTTTGAAGATCATCTAGCCCAACCTCCCTGCCATGGGAGAGACATCTTTCACTAGATCAGGTTCCTTGAAGTCCTGCCCAATGTGACCTCAAATACTTCCAGTGATGGGTACCTGTAGGTAGTAGGTGCTGCCTGGCACAGATTCAGTTCTGCCTCTGGCTCGGTCTCTTCAGGACTGCAAAGTTTATCTTTTAACTCAGTTTTCTGGTGAATCATAGAATCATAGAATTGTTTTGGTTGGAAAAGACCTTTAAGATCATCAAATCCAACTGTTAACACTGCCAAGTTACTACTAAACCACATCCCTCAGCACTACATCTACCAGTCTTTTAAATACCTCCAGGGATGGCGACTCAATCACTGCCCTGGGCAGCCTGTTCTGATGCTTAATAGCCCAAGTGTGAAGGTTTGGAACTGCTGTAGATTTCTCCTGTTTTCCTTTAATAACTTGTTCTCCTACAGATTATTAAAATGTCCACTTTAGTGAGTAGAGCAATGCAACAGCAGTGGATCTGCAGAGAGAAACAGATGTTGCTAAGCACCTGATGCCTAGGCTATACATGTTTGGGGATTTTATTTCAAACTAACTACAGGCTGGTACCAGGGACTGAGTGCTCATTTGTGGCTGACATACATTAAGCACACACCTACAGCCCACCTTTTAGTGAGTTTTACCTGAAGGGAACCCATTCTGCATACTGTAACGTAGTGCAGTAATAGGAATCAGCAAGCAGTAACTGGGGATGGGCTTCAAAAGGTCACTTGATCCAAAGAAACTGCTAATAGAGATGCATTCTAAAGGTAATCCATTAGCAGTGTCTACTTTTTTCACAGGAAAAAAAAAACCAAAACATTACAGTGGTAGACCAAAGAGAAAATTTCCCGACACTCTCCTCCTGTCCTTACTCAGTTCCAGGCCAAATGCCCCTATCTCAAATGTGATATTGCACTGCATTAAATTGAGTTCACTTGGTTAGGGGACGGACTAAAGTCCGAGGATTATTTATACCCAAGGTGGCAATTTGCAAGGTGCTATTCTCCCCATGCAAGGCCAATTCACATTGGTCACCTAAATTAATTTTGCAGAGACAATGCTCTCCAAGATAGAAATAATTTCTAGTCATTTAGTTTTCACCTGGCGAATAAAGGGAAATTTAAACCATGAAAATACCTTCGGCAAACCCATGCTAAGCAATTGCATTCTTCTAGCGTAAATGCTTCCTGCAGTAGGGTGATGTTGCTCTTTTCTTCATCAGTAGTTTGCAAAAGCTCTCTCTTAGCTTGAACTCCAAGCATTGGAGTGCTTCTAAGCATCTGAGAGTTTTTACCCTGTAGGATTTTGTTGTACAATGCAAAGATAAAACAGTACTATTCTTGCTTATAAGAAGGCGGCATTTTACTGAAACTGTGAAAATCCACTTTTTCAGATAAGTGGCTCTATTTTACTGTGTATATGAAAAAAGTAAAAATCAATATTCTGCATTTATTTTTGTCTTTTTTTTTTTTTATTTGTATATGTGGAAATCTGTTGAGATTACTTGTTGTTCAGCGGCAGTGTAAATTTAGCAATCACTTTTGTCTGAATTCCAATCTGGTATTATCCTTCCATTACTTTCCCACGTCCCGTGTAAAATGAATTACTAGTGAAGTAAGAGGCAGAGTAAAATGAGAATTCTTAAAGTGCCTTAATCATAATGAGAAATGAAAACGATTTGCTATGCCAAGCGGAACTAGACAATCACATAAAATGTTCTGCATCTTAGCACTTAAGGAAAAAAGTGTCAAAAATAAAGTTGGAAGAGTATTTTTAAAAAAAATTAAAGTATTCTAATGTTTTGAATTAATACATTCACTGGTACATTTATGTACTCACTGTGGTAGGGAGAAAAGTTAAACCAAAAATCTCTGTCATAAATTCATGCAATGAAGAGCATTAGAAAGAAACTGCATGTCAAATATTTCACAGACATTTAAAAAATGCTATTTTTATCCTAAATAGAGGACAGCTGCAGCTTTCCTCAGAGCAAAAATGTCTTGAAGTATATTACACTATGGTTAAAATCTGTTTTCAATGAACAGTTTTGCCTTCTGTCACATTGAATAGTACCTTTGTACTGTTTGTAGTATTTATATACTAATATATTTTCCTCAATTTGTTCTTATGTAGTATCTCATACAGACCAGTTAGTCTCACCTCTGTCCCTGGGAAGGTGATGGAGAGACTCATACTAGATGTCATCTCCAAACAAGTTGAAGAGTGGGGGGTTATTGGAAGTGGGCAACACGGGTTTACCAAGGGTAAATCATGTATGACCAATCTGATAGCCTTCTATGATGTCATAACCGGTTGGTTGGATGAGGGGCGGGCAGCAGATGTCATCTACCTTGACTTCAGCAAGGCTTTTGACACTGTCTCCCATAACATCCTCATTGGGAAACTGAGGCAGTATGGGCTGGATGAGGGGACAGTGAGGTGGATTGAGAACTGGCTGTGTGACAGGACCCAAAGGGTAATTATTAATGGAGCAGGTTCAAGTTGGAAGCCTGTAACCAGTGGAGTCCCCCAGGGGTCAATACTTGGACCCGTGCTGTTTAATATATTCATCAGTGACCTGGACGAGGGGACAGAGTGTATCCTCAGCAAGTTTGCTGATGATACCAAACTGGGAGGAGTGGCTGACACCCCGAGTACTATTCTTGCTTATAAGAAGGCGGCATTTTACTGAAACTGTGAAAATCCACTTTTTCAGATAAGTGGCTCTATTTTACTGTGTATATGAAAAAAGTAAAAATCAATATTCTGCATTTATTTTTGTCTTTTTTTTTTTTTATTTGTATATGTGGAAACCTGTTGAGATTACTTGTTGTTCAGCGGCAGTGTAAATTTAGCAATCACTTTTGTCTGAATTCCAATCTGGTATTATCCTTCCATTACTTTCCCACGTCCCGTGTAAAATGAATTACTAGTGAAGTAAGAGGCAGAGTAAAATGAGAATTCTTAAAGTGCCTTAATCATAATGAGAAATGAAAACGATTTGCTATGCCAAGCGGAACTAGACAATCACATAAAATGTTCTGCATCTTAGCACTTAAGGAAAAAAGTGTCAAAAATAAAGTTGGAAGAGTATTTTTAAAAAAAATTAAAGTATTCTAATGTTTTGAATTAATACATTCACTGGTACATTTATGTACTCACTGTGGTAGGGAGAAAAGTTAAACCAAAAATCTCTGTCATAAATTCATGCAATGAAGAGCATTAGAAAGAAACTGCATGTCAAATATTTCACAGACATTTAAAAAATGCTATTTTTATCCTAAATAGAGGACAGCTGCAGCTTTCCTCAGAGCAAAAATGTCTTGAAGTATATTACACTATGGTTAAAATCTGTTTTCAATGAACAGTTTTGCCTTCTGTCACATTGAATAGTACCTTTGTACTGTTTGTAGTATTTATATACTAATATATTTTCCTCAATTTGTTCTTATGTAGTATTTGAAACATTTGAACGCATGATAATGAAATCTCAAGTAATATGAGATTTTCACAATGTATACAGCTTGAATTTAATATATATTTCCTAATTTGTAGTCCATTTTTAAGTCCAAATGTTGAGCAGGTTGGCTCCCCCACAAGACAGAAAATTATTCAGCTAGGTACATTCTGAAGAAACTACTGAGTTTGGACTCTCATAGATGGAGTAAGAAGAAAATCAAAAGAAAAAGAAACACTGAAAAGTTTCTTTAATCAAAGAAACGCTGATGTCTTAAGGAACTTTAATGTTAATTTTGCATTCATTTTCTGGCCAGGCTCCTACTGGGTCTTGAACATATCCTGTATTCTCATGTCCTCTGAAATCATGTTCTGAAGCATGAAATCTAATGGTGTCAAGCAAGGGAGGCAGCGTTTCCTCACGTGCAGTATAATAGTTTACATGCAGCTCAAAGGGGGAAGTTACTCTCCCATTCCTCAGTGAAACTTTTATTCTGGTGTTAAAAGTTCAAGAAGTGTAGCCAACTTTTGAAAAGAGCAGAATTCCATTCAATTCACTCTCCTTCTCAACCTTCTACTAACTAACTTGTTTTCCATTTAAGTCTTGTGGAATTTCAGAGCATTCAGGGTTGGGCTTTTTTTTTTTTTTTTCCTAAAATAAATAAAACTGAAAAGCTGTGTCAGACAGGTGTGTCACCTTGTGATTCTGTCAAGCACCAGAACTGTAGAATAACATAAATCAATACCAGTACAGACATGAAAAGTGGAGGAGGACAGTTTGGTTTGTTATACTCATTTCACATGAAAACCAGCAAATTAGAAACAAAGCAAGTGACTATTTTAAGAACCTTTTCTGATTGCTGAAGATCTGTGTGGAATTTGCAACAACAAAAAGTTTTCCACATCTAAATACCCAACTTTTAACATACTTTTGCTAAGTGCACCATGATAGTCTTCCACAGACCTCTCTCCTGACATTTCCAGGAAAGTTCCCAAATACACAGTTTCACAGCAATGTGCAACTACCTGCATAAAATTAGGCAGCTGTTAATTAATGTGTGATTGCCTTTATCCCAGAAGGTTACCAGGAATTTCCTAACAGGATGAACTCAAGGCAAAGCAGCACAGAAAAGCAACTGAGATTAACCGAGGTCATCAAGAAACAAATCTGCTGATTGAGACTGCTTGTGCTGCAACAGAGACAAACTTTGTTTCCTGCAGAAACGTAAGATTACCGTCCTGCAGCCAGAAAACACAACCCTGTGTTGACAATCTGCCCTATTTCTCTTCAGTGTAACCTGCTGTACATTATAATTTGTAAATTAAAATTACCTCAACCAAAGAGGCTCGAAATGCAGGCATCCTCCTTAACACTTTTATCAGGAGATAAGAGGTTAAGATAGCTCCAGCAATGTTAGATCTCAGAGCAAATTTTTAATCCACTCTCACTTTTCCTAGCGAGAGATAGGTTTTCTCATGTAAGAGCTTTTCCCCTGACTCTTACGTACATTAAGTAACAACCCAGTGTTCCCCATGCAAAATTTTGCATGGTGATGTGCAAACTCCAAAGAGTCTACAGCCTAATCGAAAGGACACAGAAGGTTATTTTCAGAGCAGTACCTCAAAAGAATATTCAGAACTAACCAGAACTCATGTCTTTTCAAAGTCCTTGGCCAAAATAGATAGTTTCTGTATATTTTACATAGATATGAAAAGGAAAGGGAGTTCTAGTGTGAGAAGAGAGTCTGCAGAGAGGAAGGGACAGGTTGTTCTCAGCAGGCTTGAATATGAACAAACTCACAGGCAAGCTTTGAACCTTACCTCGTAATTGGTGTTGATATAAGAAGAGTGACTGTGTGCAAGAAAGGAAGATGATGCCCCCATCCCTGAGGCATGCACTTCAAACCTGATTGAGAGAAATTTTCCCCTTGGCACAATCATTTCTACTTTAGTGAAACCCCAGCGTAACAAGCATTTTATATGCACTGCAGAGGGACTGGAATACTAATTTCTAAATGGAAAATGATAAACATCTTCCTATATTTAGGCTTGTGGCTGTGAAAGGGAAGGCAGGCATGGCTGGAACTCCAAACAGAAATGTCTCTGCAGAGATGAAGATATTCAATATCCAGTAAAGACACAAGTTCTTTATGACAAATAAATCCCAAACAACAGATTTTTCTGGTACTGGAACATTCATTCACAGAAAGAACCTTTAAAATTCATTACTTTTGATTTTGCTTTTGGATATTTAAAAATTATTACTTCCCAAAAGGCAGAACACATTTGAATAATAAATTCCTTAATGTAACTATATGATTATGTATAAATATTTGCCTATCACAACAGTGTGCTTGAACTATTGCATCTTTAAAATTATATTAGCTATCCACATATGCCAAACTTGAAGTGAGATTAATATAACCAAGTGTCTCATTAACTTCCCTTCCTGCATTGGGAAAATGAGCCGTGAACAAATTTCAAAAGCTATGAGAGTTAATTTGGATAAGCAGCCAAAGTGTTGGTCTTCGCCCGATTTATCTCTTGAATCTGAACCATAAGACCCATAAGCCTGAAACTTAGCTTAATTTAGCAAGGTTTTCCTGATTTCTTAGCTTGGACGGGAATGAATGAGAGTTCATAACATCCTTGTGCCCTAGGCAGGAGATGTACAGGCCTTGCAAGACTGGACTTTTTGTCTGAGATGTTTTTGTCAGCAAAAGAAGTGACTTTTCCACCATGCCAGTGTTCAGGACAGAAAATCACACTTTTAATGAGCCTTTTTATATTTTTGGAACGATGGCATCATGAACTACACCTCTTCTGCCTGAGTATTTTGAAAATTGCAGTCTAGAGAGGCACAAGGAAGACGAACTGCTAACTTCACCTTTTGAATGTTTTTCAATGACTGTTCCCCGCCGCTCAAAAAGTTAATCTCACACACCTCTGGTTATTGACAGATATAAGTTTCTCTTCCTTCTCTCAACCAACATAGGGATGCTGACCATGAGACATACTGGTAATTTGATCATGAGCATGCTGTCCTCACTGTCATCTAGTTCGGGGCCTCACAAGAGGGGTGGGCAGGGCACAGCTTAAGGAGGGAAATTACAACTTTTAGGCTTAGTCCCAAGAGAAAGAAGAAGGGAGACCCTCCTTCTGGGACACACGCTAGATGAAGGGATGACAGCAACCGCAGGAAGCAGTGTAAGCAAAATGATGAAAGCCCAGTTCACAAGAGGCAGGGCTGCAGCACAGCCACAGCATACTGCGGGCAATGGACAACGCACAGTCCAGGGGCTGGCTGGGGTTCAACCACCCTCGTCTGAACCACCCTCAGTGTTATTGCAATAATTTTCACTGAATTTCACTGAATTTCTAGAGTTGGAAGGGACCACAGAGATCATCTAGTCCAACTCCCCTGCTAAAGCAGGATTGCCTAGAGCTAGAGCATGTTACTCAGGACTGCATCCAGGTGGGTCTTGAAAATCTCCAAAGAAGGGGACTCCACAACCTCCCTGGGCAGCCTGTTCCAGGGCTCCGTCACCCTCACCGTGAAAAAGTTTTTCCTCATATTCAAGTGGAACCCTTTCTGTTCCAACTTGTGCCCGTTGCTCCTCGTCCTCTCACTGGGAACCACTGAAAAGAGTCTGGCTCCCTCCTCCTTCAACCCACCCTTGAGATACTTGTAGGCATTAATAAGGTCTCCCCTCAGCCTTCTCTTCTCCAGACTAAAGAGTCCCAGCTCTCTGTCTTTCTTCATAAGGGAGATGCTCCAATCCTTGAATCATCTTTGTAGCCCTACGCTGGACTCTTTCCAGCAGTTCCCTGTCCCTCTTGAACTGGGGAGCCCAGAACTGGACGCAGTATTCCAGTTGTGGTCCCAGTGCTCCATGTTTGTTCCCAGAGACATTCAAGAGTGTTTCCGTTATAATGTGCAGGTGTGATCCTTCTAGACAGTGAACCCTTCTGAACTGAAATAGACTAATAAAGTCACCACTGACAATTTAAAGACACCCAAGTTTTATCAGCTGCAATAAAAAGAAATCTGTCCACCTAAGTCTGTAGGGGTTTCTGTTAGTACTAAAATAGATTGGAAACTTACAGACTATTAGAGAAAATAGGACTGTTTTCAAAGATACTACTTTTTCCTCAGAAGGAGCTCTTCACCATAAAGCCACATCCACTGGTGAAGGACAATAGGGAACCAGTTACTTCTGATTGATTTACCTGAACTTCATAAAAATGATAACATTTTCTCACTGAAAGAGCTTTACATCTGTCACTCACTTCTGCACTGGTAGCCCTCTGCACCCTCACCTCTGTTCTATGCTTGGTAACTTTTCTAAACATGATGCAAAATGTATTTGACAGAAACCACTACTTTTATTTAAAACCAATAGAAATCCACCCTCTTCATGCCTGTGGATATCAGTATTGCTAGCACCTAAGTAACAGAGTAAATAACATTATCCTGTAAAATTCAGTCTTAAATTGATTGTAATTATTCAGGATGTCCCAAGGCACTTTGTGGGCAATAAGCAAAAAAGGAAAATATCCTTGCTTCTTAATGCATATATTGAAATTCTAGTATCTTGCCTTAAAACAAATAAACTGACCAACCAACCGACCGACCGATCGGAGAACAAGTCTGCTGAAAGGCACACACAAGTTCCTTTGCTTTCCAATCAGGTTGACAGTAGTCCTAAACAAAGAAGGTTCATTTTTTGAGAGCAACTTAAATCTTTTGTACCAGGTTATACGTATAAACTAGCACACGAATGGATACACGCTTTTAATCTTCATTATGAATGACACAGAAAGAAAAGACTGATTGCACATATGTCCTTCCTTAAGATTATTTTTACACTAATTTTTACATGAATTTGTTCATGGCTCAAGCCATTTCTCTCACATGTCTTCAGCTAAACAGTCCTGTTGTCTCTTCATGCCTTTTGCAAATTAGACTGTCACTAGGTCATGCCTTGCTGTTTAGTTATTTTTAGCCTTCTCATTACACCTGGAAATGTTTGCAGTTAAAGTGCTGCCATCTGGAGTTGTTAATGGCATGCTGGTGGAAGTGTAATCACTGCATGACTTTGTTCTGCACTTCCCCAGGGTGCAGAAAAATGTGATACACATTTAATTTATGTTAGTTTGTGCTTACAGCTGCTCATCATCATATGTGATAATATATACAATTTGGTGCTCTCCTTCAATATCTCACCATCAAAAATTACCTTTGACATATCAACAGTTGCTACCATCACCAAAATACACCTGTAGACACTAAAAATAGCTTTAGGTGAAACCTGTTGTCTATTTTTTCTAGGAACTACAAATTCAGGAACCTTTGAAATCAAGATGCAATTATATTTGTCTTAGTAGGAGGTTCCTGTACAGTCTGTATTGCCACAAAGGATAATTTTGGGATTCCAGTTTATCTCTGCTTTTCACTCATTTTAAGCCTCAGAAAGGAGATTTTAGCTGCATTATCTGATTTGTCTCTGCTATGTGATAGCAGAGAATGAAGCATTATTGTCTTAGCTATAGCAATTTATAAACCAGGACCCTAAATTCTGCCTTCCAGGCAGGGGCTGGTTAGGCTTTGCAAAAGAAACTCTAATATAGGTACTTTGCTGTTTGTGTTTCATTTGTTGTTGGTTTCGGTTTTATTTAACAACAGCATTTTACCAGGGAACAATCAAAATCATGCTCACATTCAAAACAAATGGAGTCTTTTTTTCTATTTAAGCAAGTTATTCTGACTCAAAGGAGACTTGAGCTCCTGACTAGGAAAAAAAAATAAAAAAAAATTTGAATTGCAGAAGAGGATACAAGAAGAGTTTCGATATGCATGTAACTGCATAATTCATGGCAGAAGAAACAACACATGCAGCATGTAGCCTGTTGTACAGCAGACCTATACTTTAAGGTGCTGAGCAAATCTATCAGTCACAGCTCTCATCATTACAGAATCACAGAATCACAGAATTGTAGTGGTTGGAAGGGACCTCAGAAACCATCGAGTCCAACCACAAAAAAAAAAAAAACAAACCAGTAATCTTGGGCACTAGAGCATGCCCTGAAGAACCATGTCTACACGTTTCTTAAATACCTCCAGGGATGGTGACTCCACCACCTCCCTGGGCAGCCCATTCCAATGCTGGAATTGCCCATTCCATTGCTCAGATGTATTCTGCCTAAGTTTCTCACTTCAGGGAAAATTCGTCAGTTCTCATGCACAGGCTTGATTTCATCCCACAGACTGTACTTGGCTAAAAAAATGTTCCCTTGCTTGGGCTCCAACATCAGAAGCTCTCTTCTTGGTCATTAAGCATCTTGAAATGCTAGTCAAGCCTTAGACAAGTCTTGCTCACTCTCAGTTACTGGGAAGGTCTGGAGTGACTCTTCTCTCCTGATAAGAGTCTTGTAAACAGCCCAGAAGACAGTAGGATTGGCTTGAGTATAAATAAATATCTGCTACGGGAAAAGCTAGTGTTTTACAGAATGGAAGGGCCCTTCACATCCCAGATAGGGAGCAGGAGATTATCTGAGCTGCAACACTCACACAGATCCTCCTCATCCTCTTCTACAGTCGTGTTGCCCAAGAAGGGGGAACTCTCCAGCCCTCCTGGCACAACAGTATCCCTGATGGGGCTCAGCCTTCCCCTTCAATGCCACAGAGACATCCAGCATCTCTACACTTAGGAGGATATGTCACCTGTGGATTTACCAGTCCTCTCTTTCATCCCCTCCTTCTGTCTCCTCTGTCTTCCCCCCCCCCCCCCATTATTT
>NW_015091257.1:16259517-16331549 GCF_001431845.1 Calidris pugnax
GAGAAACACTGTAAACACTGTGGTGGAAAGGCAGCAGTGAAGAGAAATCCCAGTGCTTCGTTCTCAGGGGGAACCATGGAAAGCTGGACTAAAATTAGAGAGTTTTAAAAAGCAGGGCATGTTGTCAGGGAGCCAAGCTGTAAAATTTTGACCCCTGACTTTTATACTAAATGGACATGTCTGACAAGGAACAATTTGAGAATTCTACTTCATATATAACCTGTATGTTTGAATCACACCTTCAAAAATTCAGACCTCACTTAAAATTCTAAATATCAATCAATCTGAGGAACTGATAGTGGCCACGCATGGATGAAGGGGTACATATTTTTTCTAGATACTATGTCAATGTAGTTGCAAATTTCCATATGGTATTACACTAAAAAGCCTATCATTTGTCATGGTCACACAAAAAGAATTTGGAAAGCTGTCTTTGCAGTGGTTTTCCTAAATGAACTTTTAGTATCTCTCAAATCCCCCCTGTTAAAAAGCATGATGATAGTTCAAAAGAGGCACTCCTGAGCCTCTTACTTTTCCTGAACAGAGATTGCTTCATTCAGACTGGTGGGAGGAAAAAGGCCGTTCTGCAGATGTGATTGGCCGTGGAGAAGAAGGTGTTGGAAATACAAGTGAAAATGCAAGTGTTAATATTCTGCCAAGATCTGAACAAGGGAATTGATATTTATATTGGAGGATATGTACATGAGGAGAATGTTGGATGTGTGGAGAGAGTCTCTATATTTGGGTTGGTGTTTACATACCCTAGGAAAAAAAAAAAAAAGTAGCAGAGAAACTGGAAGGCTGTTCCCATTACTATAGTAGCAAGTTCTAAAGTAATGGAAAGAAGCATCTTTGGCCGAACTTCTTTTTCCACATTTGCAAAACACACACCAGTAATTCTACTATCTTTGGACTGCAGCTGCTGTGCTTTGCACTTGAGGCTTAGCTGAAAGAAAAGAAATTAAATGCTTCTTTCTGGGAAAAATGTAGGTACAGCATCTTAACAGCATACGATAGGGTAAGAAGGTTGTGTTACAAGACTGATGGCAAAATTTGGCTTTATAATTTTGATAAGAAAAATTCTACTTTGTTTTTGCTGTATTCTGAGTTTGTATTCTTAAAGGAGGCAGACATATAGTTTCCTTTCTGGTCATGATTTTGGGCCAGCTGTAAGATTTGTCATAGGTGAATAGTTGGCAAAATTATTCTCCAGTGAAATCATATATTTCAGATAATCACGAGAACAGTGTGACCACTACGGTTTTATTCAAGATACTTAAATGGATCTTTTTTTTTTTTTTTTTAACCTAAGTGCAAGAATACAGTGTAATACTGTGATTTCCTACTATCATTGGTTCAAAAAACAAGGAAAAGTTTTTATACACCAGGTGGAATCAATGACCTTGTGAGATCTATTTACTAATATAAGAAGCCATCTGAGGATAGAATATTTATAATAATTGGGAACTTAATTAGGTATCTGGCAGTGCTTAAGCAACTAAATTTCTTTTTTTTAAAAAAGCCAGATTGTCTACAGTCACCTCTCCAGTGAAATGAGAAAAGCAGTAGCAATGTTTTCTTTAATGAGTATTCAAAACTGAAGTCTTTTCTAAGAATCATTTAACTTTTACAAAAATGTTTTGACAGAGAAAAGGATTTCCTTTTGGGTTAATTTACATCAAAACTTCAACTATGGATGAAACCTAAAGGAAATAAACAAATGTCTCAGAAAACCGACTGCATCAAAGAAAAAGCTAAAATTGTCAAAAATACTTTTGAAGCTTCCTTTACAAAAACGAAGGCAGTGGGAACATAGCCATGTGTACCTACCCAAGTTGTGCATGCAGGAGATGAAAATGCTGTTGAACCTTCAGATCACAACAGGCTGGGCCATTGTCTGCTTCCACTGGAAAGATCAATATATCTAATATATCTCAGGGTACTAGGTGTAAGTACCCAGGGCTGGCAGGGGCAGCCTCTGCTGAGACCAGAGCTGCCGTGTGGTAGGCACAGCCAGGCTCCAGCAGACCCACCACAGGGCATAGATGAACCCCTCAACCAAGCTGGTGGCACCTCTGGGAAAAAGTATTTAAGAAAGGGCAAAACGCCACACAGCAGTGTGAGGAGTGAGGAAAATCAGTGAGAGAAATAGCCCTGCAGCCACCAAGGTTATGGACTAACTGCAACCCCCGTTCCTCAGCCCCCTGCACCGCTCAAGGTGGAAAGGGGAGGTGGGTAGAGGAGTTGGGAACTTTTGTTTTCATCAAGAATTTTTGTATTCGTTTCTCACTACCCAAATAAATTTTAACTGCTAATAAATCAAATTAATTATCCTCAAGTCAAGTCTAGTTTGGCTGTGATGGTAACTGGCAACCAATCTCCCTGTCTTTATGTCCACCCATGAGGTTTTTCACTTAATTTTCTCCCCCTGTCTTGTTGCGCAGAGGCAGTGAGTGAGCAGCTGGGTGGGCATCCATCTGCTGGCCAACCTGCCACATTTAGAGTGGAAGAACCAAAGAACACCTCTTGCTGCTACCTCCCAGCTTCCATCCTATCATCACACCACAGGTATGTCTTACCCTGCTAATGCAGGTCATGGTAACAGCAAGCAACATAAGCCATTCCTACAGCTGGACACCTCTGAGGAAAGAAAATTGCACTTTTTTATCAAGAAGCAGCTGCTTTTTAGTTCTGCACCGTGAGTACTACTGATGAGATGAACTTTTTGAAACCACACAGAGATCAGTACAGCAGGAGGTTAAGATTCAATGCTTGTTTTAACAAAGTTAGTGGGATACAGAAAAACTCTTGCAATATAATAAAAGCAGTTTTTCCAACAAATAGGTATAATTTGAAAATCTCTAAAGCACTAAATGGCGAAGATAAGGTCTTCTACCTGCAGATATGTAATCTAACCTTAGTAAACAGGTGAAAGGGTACAGTTTAATTTGGGTCTAAGATGTGTGTACGTGCTACTACTACACAATAATAAACTAAAAATAAAAATACTTCAAAACCTTTCTAACCCACAATCCTTTTGAGTAACGTAACATACCTTAGGGGACCCCTATGCTTTAACATTAAAAAGCACATCCAAATTGATTGAAACATGAACATAAACTGTACAAGGTCAGCCAGGCAAGGTGGAAGGGAGATCCCTCTTAATTATCAGGAAAGAAAATGTATTTTCTTAAAGAGATGTTCTGTTTATATCTAGGATATTTTATCCCAGTCCTTTCACCCTTCTTCACCCCAAACCATTTTTTACTTCTCTTTTTCAGTTTGTTTAATCCAATTTCCTCTTGAAACAATTTCTATTTATTGCTGATGCATACAGTTTGCTACGTAGTCTTCCTTTATTTGAACACATACACTCCTCTTCAATGGCCTGTCTACTAGTTTCCAAGCCTACGTGTCACCTTCATGGTATGTGACCTCCCATTTTTGAAGCAACTAGTCTTAAACCACGGAGAGGTATCAATCTATAGCATTCCTTCAGTATATTTCATCCCACTGTGAGATGCCCTCTTAGCCTCAATTTATCTATGCTGTCTAATATACTACAGCCTGTAGCTGGGTCTGTCTAATCTGTCTTCATAACTCATATCCTCACAGTCCTAAGCACTTACACAGTTCTTCACTGCAGCCTCTTCAATCTTGACAGCAGGTTTTGCAATATGGGAAAGGAATTGCTCGCAGCATTTAGAAGCTGGGTGAAGCTCAAATTAAATTATTACAGGTTTTATCATAAACTACAGACTCATTGGAAATAGTTTGAATGACTCCTCTGTTTACATATCCTTACAGAATTTAATAAAGATAAAACTATTAGAGTTCAGTTGATAGTATCTTTTGAACATTTTAAAGGAAAGTAAGGAAATAAAAATTATTGCAGACAGCAATTTGTTCAGTAAGCACCATCAACTTTTCAAGTGGATTCGAGTCTGTGTGGTACAAACACTGAAGAGTCTTGGAAAATATACACATATTCAATGTCAGTATGGAACTTTTAGAAAATGGGCTCATTTAGATTTCCAAAGACAGTAATGTCAGTCTTCCCACACAGTTACAATCATTGCAGTATTTCATGCAATCATATGGACAGACGCGGAAAAGTTCCTTTTTTGTTTGTGGGGCTTAAACAGTGCTGAAAGTTAGACTTTTCATCTGAATATGCAGCAAAGCACTGAACTGGTATTGATATGGCACTCACCATGGCAGGGGGATCCAGTGAAGCAGAATCCCAGACGCAGGAGCTGACTACTCTAAAGGAATCCAATACCACTTGCTTTAAAGTCATTAAAAGAAACAACTGCTCTGCCAGATTGGTTTTGGAAGATTTCTGGAGACTAGGAAGTCTTAGCTGTGGGTAATTCTTGCATTCTTCAACTAGTTGCTCATTTGCATTCACAGAGAATCATATTTCAGTGCTATTAACAGAGAAAACCAGACCCTCCCATCCTTACATTTGTCTCATCAAATAAGTGCTGCTAGACAGGTGGAAAGAAATTTCAGCACCATCCCCTTGTAACACCTACTTCCAGCACCACTTTAAGCCATTTTTGCACATACCATTATACACACTCACACACAAAAAGTGCACAATCACTTTTCAAAGATTTGTGTGCAAGAAAATAATGTGGAATGCCAAAGCAAAAGAGAAGACCCCAAATTGCATTTTATAGGTCACAAAAATATTTTGGGGTAAAAAAATCTGTTGTCGTCTTCCTTTGGCACTTTGGAGCCTGTTACACCGAGACAGAAAAAAGAAAAGGAATTTCTGAAAAATGCAGCAACTGCAAAGCAAGTTTATAAAAGCGTATCATTAAAACAAAGTATTTTTGATATTTAATCATATTTCATCACTACTGAAGTTTTTCTTCTATAGAAAGTCCCAGAAGAATGGGATCTGAACTGATTCCTTGACTGGATTCCCAGAAAAGATGAAAGCATAACCCGACAGTTATTGGAGGAAAATCAGAAATGGTAAGAAATGGAGTGAGGAAGATTTTGAACTGCGGTTGCACACACAAAACTGATGTTACCTGAGGCACTACTGGACAGCCCAACATATCACAGAAATCTTACATCTATTTCAGAGAGTGGCCTATTATTTTTGTCTTGTCTGTGCTTCACAGGCTTGTGGATGTTAGTTTCAGTGACAATGAAATTGCCTGTAATCTCTTCTGATTACACCAAAATTGCTAGGATTTGCAAAGAACATATTTGAATTCATACATCCAAAAAGTAGATCAAGCTTATAATTTGGGCACCATAACTTTTGTAGATCTGAGATCAGACCATTCTGACTGAAAGGTTCTGGGAGGCTATTTTTGGATACATCAATAAAAGACAGTTTCCCATGGAACTGTGATATTTATGTGGAGGAAAAAAATCGCTTCTGCCTGCATAGATAGGAATGTTCACTCTTTATCTGCAAGTGTGACATTTTCTACTATACATTTTGAAATAAAGGTTGTTCCCTTATGCTAATGTTATTCACCACTGTCAGACCTCTATAGCCATGATGTGTTGTATGAAAGTAATTAAGCAAGGGACCCTCTGCACTTCAGTCTTAGCTTCGTTGAACTACACCAGTAAAGCACAGTGATAATTTTCTAATAGTTCAGAAAGAGACCTAAATAGATATCTACCATAATCACAGAATGGGAAGTAGATACTGACAAGATTACAGTGGCAAATTTTACCACTTACAGTTTTTAACATAATACTATTTTTCAATGCTGAATTGTCACCTGAGAAAATGGAGAACTGCCTTGCTTGCTTTCTCTGTAGGGTCTATTTCTACTTCTGCTTCCGCTTGACTTCAAAGGTGATTCAATAGGATTTCCAGACCTCAATGGCTGAACAATCTAAACAATCCCTTGTTTCTTTTTTTGTTCAATATTATTTAATAAAACATTAATTTAATTCAATTTCTTGGGTGATATAAAATCAAGTAGCAATCCGAAAGCCTTTAATTCCCTCTTTGCTGATCCACAGTGTTAAATGAAATGAACCACTTTGGTTTCCAACACTACTACAGCACAACAGCTGTTTCTTTGCCTGGTTTTGCACAGGTTTTGAACACCTGGTTAGGCAGCTTTCTTCAAACAAAAATACAGATCTAGCTTTGCAGTGATGTGAGGAGAAGGGGCTTTTAGGATTCAAATAGAAATATAAATTCTCATGGAAGACAAAGAGATTTGTATTCCTAGTTCCCCATGAGAGTGTTTGAAGCTAAATTTATGCCTTCTCATCATCAGGACATCCTTTTAAATTCCTACCCTTTAACCAAAAGGTGAGGTCAGTGGCAGTAAGTAAAAACAGCTAATATCCAGCCAGAGAGAATCAAACAAACAGGGCCAGAAATCAATTTGCAGAATCTTGTCTGACAGGAAAATAACTGTACGTGTCTCCTGAGGTTTCTGGTTTAAACTTTATGTCAATGTATCACACACAAAGTCCTGCAGCATCTGACTTCACTAGTCTCCCTGTCCTCCCCGGAGCACTAGGGACCAAAACCCACATGCAATAACATGGTTGTCTTCACATTCAAAAGGCCTCACATGTTAGTCTATACTTATTGGAGTCTATACATGGAACAACTCCCTTCCTTCCTTTCAGGACATGACCCAGGTTTCAGCTGCAGCGCTGAGCTGTGCATGGGGCTACAGGAGCTGGAGAGATGAGGGCCATGCACTCAGGCTCAGTCCTGCTGTTTCCTTCTCCACAATACTCACCTAGAAGCCCATGAGGACTATGGTGGAAGCAAGGCGTGAGAGACAGGTACTGTTGTAGATTTGAGTCACTCCTCCTCAGCTCAGCAACACAGGAGAGCGGTAGTTTGGCAATGTATTTCCCTTGTGTTTGCCCTTCCTCAGTTCCCCATCCAGAGCAATAGTGATGCCAGAGAACGCTGAATCGTCTACAGAGTAAGTTCAGTCTGATCCTTTCTGACTATGAAGAATTTTTGTATATTAGAGTGCATTTGCCCACTGCTGGTTCAGTCACATAAATGACACAAACCTTTAAAAGTGAAATTACAGTTTCTCCTTTAACTTCTGCACCATCCTTTTCAGTATTGTGCTCAAACTTGAAGCCTGAGATTTTTTACATAATCAATCCACTTCTTAGCAAGTTCTTAATCACTGCACATGATTAAGATCTGGGCCTAGGTTTCATCCCAAAACTAGCACAGCAGCAGGAGAAAGCCTCCTCATACCAATGCTTCACCTATGTTCCATGGCATGGATCATCTTCTCATCCTAGAATAACACAGATCTCAGTGCTCTTCATCACAAAAGAAAGAAGGAAAGAAATGAATAAAACAATTCTACTAGCTTCTTATCTTTTAATGCAGTTTAAGCACCACCTACTTTGTAAGTTACTGCATGGTCTCTTTGATCTTTAATGTATAAATCTTAAAACCTTACATATTGTTACTTTAAGTTCTTTATTCTTTCAGGGGGTTTTGCTGTCTTTCTGTCTGCCATCCCTTTTTCCTTTCCAACATAATCCTTTAAATAGTCTTGCAAATTTTTTTCTGATGCTTACCGTGTATTTATATTATCTAGCATAACATATCTAGCATAACACAAACATACTTCTCATTGAAATCAGTGGGCAACAAGCACTTAAATCCCCTTATGACTGTAGCCCCCAAGGCTTAGAGGCTCCACCTACAAACTGGGTTCTGAACACAGTTATTATTCTAAGTGACAGTCTTGTTCCCAGAGCTTATCACCTGAATAGATAAGACAGCAGGAGGATAAGGTAAGGTTTATTCCCATTAGCAGATAGAAATAGAGACATAGAGAGTTTAATTATCCAAGTAGGTCAAAAAGTTTGTGTTAGGAGCACAAGTCAAGGTCATTTCTTCAGACCCAACATCTAAGCAATATCTAATCTCCATATAAGATGTTTTTCTCCCTAGCTTTAGTAATTCCTACTCTGTAGCTCAGATTTTGTTTATCTAAGTAGGTACACTGGAGCCTATTTGATTACATAAATTGAGTTACAACCTCTTCTAAGCTGGACCAATGCATGCAAATATTGGAGCAAGGAGAGGGTCACCAGTCCTTCACCTGGACACAGCCTCTTTCCTTATAGTAGGCCATACAAGGTCAGCAGGACAACAAACCATTACACATGAGATCTTGACTCTTAATGCTCATGATTGGAGCTGTTCATTACAGTCCATATGTCCAGTAGATGTTTATGAGCTCCATCAAACTGTTTCAGAAGTTCTGTGTGAAGGAGTTACAAGTTGGCATTTTCTGCCTTACTGACTGCTAAGGTTCTAAAAGATCCTCCTAGCATGACAGTTTCAAGTTGAAACAGCAGTCATTTCTGGATGCTCTTAACTTCTTGGCTGCTCTTTACTGCCTCCCTTTGCACAGAAGACTTTGCAAGTGCCACTATCCCACATTTGGACAGGGAGATTCAGGGAAGGAGCTGAGCTCCAGGAAGTTCTTTATTAGGTATTTTTTAAATTAACTGTAATGACTACTGTGTCTACTATGACTTAATGCTGCCGTTTCTTTGGGAGTCAGGCTGTGAAAATATGCATACTTGGCAGTAGAAGTACCTGGCAGTAGAAGTACCTGGGATACAGTTACGTATAGCAACTCTTTTATCAACATAAATTATTTTTGTTTTGAGTTAAGAGTATTTTGTGCTAGTTTAAAGTATAGTTTTGCCACTGAATCTGAATTGGGAGCATTGAAGTTACAGTATATTATTATTCTTACACTACTGTATGCATGACAAATAATTCTGGAAGCATTAATTACTTCTAAACAATAAGCTAGGAACCTTGCTTCTTCAGCATACCAGAAAACTCCCAATGATAGAACAGTGCAACCAGCATATTTACATAAGGATTACTTCCTCCCAGAAGATGTAAAATATGGTTTTGAGCAGACAAGAGTATTATTGGTCTGCAATATGCTGAGAATCTTATTAACCTGGCTGAGAAGATAAAAGGAAAGGCAATATCACAGTTAATGAATTTTAATAGAAAGTCTATATGTATTTACTCTTTTAAAAACGAAGGAAAAATTATTTTTTTCCCATGATTAGCCAAAAGACAATTAGAGGAGTCATTCCAAAACCAGATACATTTTTCTCAACTGACTGTCACATTTTGATATGCCTTTACTTCACTATTTTTGCTTTTTCCCTAGACGCAGTGAATCAGCTTATGACCGACTCAAGTGAAACAACAAACATCAGAAACCTCACCACTTTACAGTCATTTTGTCCTCTGTACTGAAACCACAACCTGAATTCCTGTCAGCAGCTTCCCTAGATCCCATTTAAAACATCCTGTTAACACACAGGTGTTTCTTCTTTATCCCCTGTGTTTTCTCTGCTCTTCCTTAAACAGTATTTGTCTGATCTTGGTTGAACAAGACTATTCTGCTAAAGTCCACATACATGGACAGGACTCAGTCTAAAAGAATATACTGGAAACAAAGAGGGGGAATAATCATAAACATAGAATCATAGACATAGACATAGAATCATAGACATAGAATTGTCTAAGTAGGAAGGGACATTTCAGATCATCTAGTCCAACCATCAACCTAACCCTGACAAAACACATCACTAAACTGTACCGCTAAGCACTACATCTACCCATCTTTTAAATACCTCCAGGGAAAGTGACTCAACCACTTCCCTGGGCAGCCTGTTCCAATGCTTGATAACCCTTTCAGTGTAAAAACTTCTCCTAATATTCAGTCTAAACCTCCCCTGGCACAACTTGAGGCCATTTCCTTTTGTCCTACCTCCTATCATTTAGGAGAAGAGACCAACCTCATTTCAGATAGCTGTAGAGAGCAATAAGGTCTCCCCTCAGCCTCCTTTTCTCTAGGCTATTACTGGTTATTACTGAGAGAGAACATATTAAAAAATCTGTCCTACAAGGACCTCAGTATCAGAAAGTTACTATTTGGGAAGAGGGGACAAGAAACACCATCTGTCAGGTCATAACTGTAAGAAAAGAAGACCCTGTCCTCAGCCCATCAGTAAGCATACGGCCCCAAAACACATTGAAGATTGCCTCATTTTCAGCCCCAGTTCATATTTTGTCACTTTGAGCTGGTGTGAGCATTCACTTTAGTCTTTTTGCGTTTATTTGCAGTTCAACTTGTAGTGCTGATGTAAACCTCTCACCCTCTTTTGCCCCTTCAGATTGCACTCATCTCCTTCTGTTCTTTTCATGCCATATCCTTAAGAGCTTAAGATTCATAGGTTGTTTCTTCTACAGCCTTCTAGGCAACTCTTTTCCTATGAAATGTTTATACAACCTGACTGAACACGGGAACAATTCATGGTGACACCTTCCCCAGTGTCTCCTATTCATTACTGGGGATAACGGTCTAATTTTACTTCCATTAAAAAACAGATATCACCTATAAGAAACCTATTTCAGAAGGCAAAAATTCTAATATATTTGGGTTCACTTACAGAAAAGTATGTACCTGTAGCACAGCAGTTAATCAAGTGAGGATTTACAGTAATTTAAGCAATGCTTTATAGCAGAAATTTCATTTGTGTTTGTTACAATACTTAATCAGTTTTCAGAAATACAAACTTCTTCCTGGCTGAGCTGTCTGAATCTTCAGGTTGATGAGCTTCAATGTGAAATAAATAGTATTTGTTGATCAGAAAGAGAAAGCCCAACAACAGAGAAGACTGGCCTTGAAAACTATTCATGCCATGCCAGGAGGTGTTATATCCTCTATATTAAGAACAAACGTAACACCAGGTTGCTAGTGCAGCAAGAGAGTAGAAATGTCTCAATTGAAGTGAAATGTTAGACAGGCCAAGGTAACTGACACTCTAAACAGCACTCCCAAAAAGTGGTTCAAGCACCCCTCAGGCTTAATTTGGATTTAACAAGAGTATTAAATAAAGTTTCCTGGAGAGTAAAAAAGAAGTTTCAAAACTTGAGAACTAAATCAAGAGGCTGCCTGTTTAATACTAGAGCTATGGGAACTGAAGCAGGCACTCTTAAATCTGCAGTGGACTGGCCATGCTATACGTTTCAAGGCAGGGCAGGTTTTGAACCTGCTAGCAGAAAGGAGGGCCGGAGAAAGGGGCTGGTGATCTGTTTCTGAGAGACCACAAAAATGGAATCTGAAGCAGTAATGTGTGACCATACTACTCCTATACTGCTGTCACACAGCAATCATGCAATAATTAAGTGAACAATATGTGCCAAACAGATTAAATCAGGACTTCCATTTTTCTTATTATAAGGTGATAATTTCTTATTTCTCATCCCAAACAGAAAGAAAACGCAAAGAGAAAAAGCCACATCAGATGCCTTCCCTCAAACTCTCCTGAGAAGACAGAGAAAACTGTCATCTGAAATAGGTAAGAACTAAACCACAAAGAGACCCTCAGAGACAGTATATAATCACCCACCAACAATGCTGAGCATTTCTTCAGAGATGAAAAATGAACAGCCACCCACTCCTGCCTTAGGCCTGTAATTACCACAAGCATCATGATAATATAAAGCAGTGACAGAAAATGTTAACTGAGAAAAGAATAAACAAGGACAACTAATGCTCTACTCAGCCCTGAAATGAGTGCAGAGTGATTGGAGAGATCACTGTTGCAGCCTCTGTTGGGCTTCCATGGTCAGGCACTTTTCTCAGCAAGGTGCAAATGGCCTTCAGGCAGTAAGAAAAAAAAGTAATTAAAAAAAACAGTTTACAGTATTTATGAAATGAGTTTTCATCAGAGAGGCAGGAGACGTAATACCAATGTCAGCGAGCAATAAAAAACAGATGGAACTGAGCACCTTCTCCTTGAGCAGGGGTGGAGAGATGGTCCAGGAAACCCCCTGAGGAGCATCTGGGACCATCATCTCACCAGCTTCCCAGAGAGAAGGGAAAATGCTGGGCAACTCATCCCAAATCCTCACACTGGGAGGCAGCAACTAGGTAATCCTCCCTACAGTTACAACACACCCTAATATCGGAATGGGTACAGTATCAGCACTGGCTCTGTGTTGTGAGGAACATCGATGCTGTTCTGTAGCTGCAGGCTGACAGACCTGTCAAAGGATTCGCGAAGGCATTTTAGCATCCGCAGCATCCATTGATCTTAGCTGGACTTTTGGCTAAAGAACTGAGAAAATGAGGCCAAAGGACAATTTGTGAACAACAGAGATATATCTCCAAATGAAGGAGACAAATGTCTTGCCCAACCTGACGACTGCTGCCTTGTAAAATTTCTTTTTACAGTGCACTCTGTCTTTACTGGTAACAAAGGCTCTGAGGGTTTTTTTGTTGCTTTTTCTTATTTGTTTGTTTTGGGGGGTGTTAAACTGCAATTTCATAGATCAATAAGAAGTCGTTTTGCTACGTATCACTCCGTGTGAAGGGGTGGTACAAAAATGAAACCGACAAAAAAAAATAAATTTGCTACTTAAAGATGCCTTCTTAAAGTAATGAAGTTGAGAAGCTGCTGCAGTTACCAGTTGACAGATGTGTAGCTCTGAAGAAGAGCTAATTAATACAGTCAAATAGCTGTACCTTCTGTTCCTTATTATATCCAGTTGTGGACAACGCTTCTAGGAATATCTCATTTCCTTTGTCATCCTAGCTGACGGGGGAAAATGAGCTCTGATTTAAGATCCTATTTCCCAACAGCTACTTCACAAGCTAGCTACTATACTTAATCAACAATGAGGCTATAAATACGCACACCTTGTTATTTCAATGTTTCACTTGATGAAACATAAGAGGCCACTAGTGGACAGCTAGAATAAGAATGAAGGATTACTGCAGTAGCTCCTGGATGACCTGATATAATGCAAACTTGATGATAGAGTCAAAACTGGGGGGAGGGCAATATTTCACCCTGCCAGGTTGCAGTGACATAGACCACATCAGGGCCATTATCCATGATGGAAATGTAGATATGTTGCAATTTATTAGGTAAAGACAGGCTGTTTAATGAGGAAACAAAAGAAATGACAGATTGAAACAGCAGAGTCCACTGCTTCTGACTAGGCGGACCATCCCAGAAAAGAATGGCTGACAGACATTTATGAAAGATGTGACACCCCTTTTCCTCAGCCAAGTCTGACATATAACAATCCAAAGGGAACTTTTGCACCTGAAATATTAATGAGAGGTATCTGAAAATAGAAGATGAGAGCTGGCTGCACATGAATGAAAATATTATGATAAATATGCCACCTGTAGGTAAGCTATATAGATAAAATGTAACTTCAGGAGTAGGTTACAAAAGTATTCACGGGTGACAATATATTTTCTACAGAAAATGAAGACAGATTGAACCAAAGTTAATGTCCAGAACATCTCTTCAACATGCTGTGGCATCAACACTCAGCACCGTTGCTATAGCAGAAGAGAGGGTGACAACAAAATAGAGAGAGAGAAAAAGACCAGTGAAAATGATCCGCCTCCTCCCACACATGCCTTTATTACACGGTTTCGCTTCAGAATGTGGCTGCCCTTCCATATACATTCACATGAATTGAGGATACAGGGTTTCAAGGGACAAAGTAAATAATCAGGCTACAAGAAAACAACTTGCACGGCCTTAAATTTGTTTTAGCTAGAACGAGCTGGAATTTCTTCTGTGAAAAAATGGCAACTGCTTAAAAAGCCCCACCTTTAAAAGGGGAACATCAGGTTCAATGAAGTGTTTTTTACCCAAATAACGTATTACTTTCTTGTGAACCCAAAAGTAGAGAGAAAAAGATTTCACAGTAGCCAGTCGCACAGGGATGTGATTCAGAATACAGACTGGAACACAGAATCTCTCCAAACACTCCCGAGTGTGCTAACCACTGAGTTACAGGCAGCTCTCTTCTGATCCATGCTGGGAAGAAAATACATTCTCAACTATTTCAAAAATTCAGGCTATTTCAAAGAACAGCAGTGCTATCATCCAGCAAACCCTGCTCTCCAGTCTCCAGATACCGCAAAAGGATCAAAGCTATTCCAAAATTCGCGTTGCCTGTGTGGCACCACATCATATATTTGCAACACTTGCATGGACATTCTCTAGAAAATCAGCAGTAACCCCTCTGGAAATTAATTCTTTTCTCCCTGTACCATAAAAGAGCACAACACATTTTAATCCCTTTTTGGTGTATGAAAATCCTTCCCTGTTGGGATTTAAAAGAGAAATTAATCCCAAAACAGTGATTCCAGTACGATTCACAACCCTCCCATAAACTCCCCAGCACTGTTTCAGGAGTAATTGACAACGCAGTTACATTGTTGGTGATATAAAAAGGGCTTTACTGCAGTATTTCTTCAGTGTCTTATGACTTAAGTGCAGCAAGTATTTGCTGAAGCAAATAAAACTATCCAGTAAATCCTCTGTAACATTTTGGGGTGTGGAAAAGAGATAATATTTTCAAAGGGCTGCTACTGTAGAGTTGTCTTCATGACCCACCTGGGAAAAAAAGGCCATAGCTAAATTGGATAAGACTACTTCACTTAGCTCCCCTGCAATAAGGACGAAATCATCACTGGGCTACAACACACTGAATTTTAAACTCAAGTGCATGGAAAGGATATTTTGAGGGGCATATATATTTTTTTTCTTTCACGCTGATCAACAAGTCAAGCGCTCTATCATCAGAGTTCATGATCATAAATGCGAAGTGATTTAAAGCCCAGAATTCACAAGAAGTCACAGGAAATTTTGCTTTCTTACCATTACATTTTTAACAGGTTGGCAGTGTGGCAGAGCCTCGATGCTGAGTTACAAACACCACATTTAAAAATCCTCCCTGCTCAGCACAGAAGCATGACGCAGAGAAGCTGGGCAGGGGCTGCTCTGCAGTGATCCGGTATCTGGGCCAATACCTAGATCGTCTGCAGACTTTTGCGTCTATTAAGAATAATAAATATTTAAAAGCTCCACCACCAGCTCCAATGGGAAAGAACACAGAGATCTGATGTTCTGATTTGGCTTCTTATATAGCCAATCTTGAATAACACCATGGCTGTTGCAGCCAAATGCATTGACATTACCCGTCGTTGAATTAGCAGATGATGTTCTTTCTGATGATCATTACCAGAAGATACATAACACTGCACGGCTACACCTATTGAGCTAAAGGGCTGGGTTTAATGGATGGAGTGGTATTGTCTTCAATGGAACCATGATATCCTTAATTTTTTTAATTTTTTTTTAAATTTAGCTATGAAGAGTCCTTCAAATGTGTGTACTACTAAACCTGCCCTTAAAACATTTAATATAAAAAGCTTTCAAATTTGTCATGCTTCTCCTGGTATTTAAAATAGAAGCAAAAAAGGGCCCCTCTATCCAAGCTTGGCCATACCTAATTCAATTTTGCTTGCATCCTGCTAAGACCGTCCCACACCCTTGCAGACAGGATGCAGTTAACTATTAGCATCTGCCAGAGTGAATCAGCAGGATCTGTGCAACTTCTCACTGCAGATTTCCAAGCACTGCAAATCAAGGAAGGCAAGAGAAAAATCCCTGGTTATATCCTGGTTTAGGCAGTCTAAGTGCCTAACAAGAAGGTGGGTCAGTTTTTCTGAAAAAAAAACCCCAGGATAATTAGCATATGCCAGAGATTGATAACATTTATTGCTTCCTTCTAATACATCACAGGGCCACTAGAAAAGCCCGGTAACAACAAACAATTCAAAACTGTTAGGTTATAGTTACTTTTTCCTCTCAAGTACATAATTACCATTTTTAATAATTTAATTAAATGTGTTATACATAAAGGAATTGATTTTTAGTTTGGAATAAACATCTCTCCTATAAACTCATTGGAGGGTTTGTTGGTTTGGTTGTTGGGGTTTTTTTTCAGTTGGTTTGTGTGTGTGTGTTTTTCCAGTGGAATATTTCTAAGCACAGAATTAGAGATGACTCAGAATTTTTATGAAGAGATTTGGGATAAATATTTGCGATAAGACAGAAGGGACAAGTTTACTGCAGAGTCCCACAGTTTTCTAAAAAATGCTAATGCTGGAGCTTGTGAAACTCTGGCCGTTGTATTAGTAGGCAGAGGCTGGGAATACTAATCACAGAAAACTTGCAGTAAATCTGAGAGACAAACAACAGGGTCAGGGACTGAAAATTGCTGTCAGATAAGCTCTGTGCCAGAAATGTTTTAAAAATGGTAAAAAAAATGTTGCAAAACTGCCATGACATAATGGAAGAGGGCATCACTTTCTTCCCTGAGAAATCTGTTCTCATTTGGGCATGAATCACCACATACTTGAACAGGAGAACCTCTTCTCCAAGGATGTAAATTACACAAGAACAGTATCACTCACGCAAAGCACGTGGATCCAACCAGCAGCAACAAGTCCTTCATGGAATTGCTTCCTATTCTGTTCATACAGCAAAAGGTGCTGAACCTACATACACCCTTAGTGGGTGAAAAGGAGAAGGTTTTGCACATACGTGACTTTTTCCCTAAGATTTACTTTTAAAAGAGTATACCCACCACGTTGTTGGAAAACCACAGCAGAATACAGAGGCAAGGAAACAACATGAAGGTTATAGTGCATCTGAGCAGTTTGAAAATAGAAATGCCATGGCAATTACACTTACAATGAAAACCATGGCAATTAAATCACTTTGGTGAACACAAATTAATTATTACAACTTTCTGCACGGAATCACTACATTGAAAACAAATGAGAAAAGTTCAGATTTGTAATCAACAGAGAAAAAGAAAGGATATAACTGTTAGCTTTAAATTACTTCTGTCGTTGGGCAGATGAGTTATGCACTAGTACAAGGCACCTGAATAAATAATTTGCATAATTTCCAAAAAAGCATGTGAAATTATCAGAAATGAAGAAGACTGTGTGACTTTTTTACATCATTTCAAGGTAATGGGCAGGAAAACAGAAACTGCAGGCTTTACTCTTAGAGCCTTGGGGAAAAAAACAAAGTCAGCAAGAGAACTGTTGGATGATTTCGTAATTAAAGCTGAAGTCCTTTAAGCTGAAGTCTTTACTATGACAATTGCATAATTTTTTTTAAAGGACCAATAACTTATTACTCCGGCTGACGCCCTCACTGCTAGAAACCTGCACTTCAGTCTGCAATTCCCAAGCTTCATCTTGCAATCCTCCGTTGCCAATGCATCTCCTAAATTCATCATACTTACTGTGAGGCACTTCTTGCTACATAGGCACTATGTCTACTTTTAAACGTCCTCTGCAGTGAAGTAGATTTCTTTTTTTTCTCTGCTTGCAAGACAGACTATGATGAAGTGGAAGAAAAGAGCCTTGTAGCTTTCTTCTGAACTCTTCCCACCTAGCCAACATACTTGTTCAAGTGTGCGGACGACACAAGTGCACAGACTATTCTGGCAGTATTTTCATTAATGCCACAACAGTAATAGCATTGCTATACTTCCATTCAATATGTAGTCTACTGAAAATTGCTAGGACCTCACTTGTCAGTTCTGGTACCATCCTGAAACTCACAGTCACTGCACCTCCTGAGACCCTGAGCTATTGCCCTCAAGTCTGCCCAGCCATGCCGGCCAAGCAAGTGCTCCTCACTGGTGGGTGTCCATGCTCTCTGGCTGTGATTCACACTACAGTTTGGGGAGCCTAGCTTCTCCCATGATGACCCTGGTACTTCTAAATAACTCTTCTGCCTCTGCTTAACTCTTCATTAACTTCTCATTCACTAAAATTTCGTCAGCAATTATTTAGCTCAATGCTGGTAAATATTTTTTAAAAATTTGGAGAGAAGAATGTGGGCTTCCTTACCCTACCTTCTTCATCTCCCACCCTCACAAACTGAGCCATTTCAAACTAAGCATCAGAACTTGCTTGTTGAAACATCTTATTACATTTTAATTCATTTAATATATGCTATATTGATTTCACTCGGCAGTAATTATTTTTCTAATCAGAATGTTGTTCTGCCAAAAGTCAGATGTTTTACTGGAGTCCGTGACAACAGTGTTGCCTTTATCAAACAGATTTGTAATTTAATTAAAACTGATATCAAAGAAATAAGTGAACTGTTTATTATAAAACCGTGTTGAATGACATTCATTAGAGTGAAGGGATTACGGTTTACATTGATTGTTATCAGACTTTTCATGATTTGTTGAGAACTGATAAAAAGCTAACCAATTCAAAGCCACCTAGCACAGCTTGTTAATTTATAAGCACACAGGCAGAACGTTGGCTTTCATTGTGTCCCCCGTATCTTCTGTACCACTCCTAGAGCTGCTGAACTCAAGTGGTCTGGAAAGCTCCTCAGCCAGTTCTTTCAGCTCTCCTGGCTGCATGGTAAAATTGCAGGGTTCAGCTGGAGGAGCGGGTGCTCACCACCAACGCTGCTCACATACACCACCACATTTCCAAGCACTTGCTCTTCCCTCTGGGTACTGACATTTGAATTTGCGCATATGCCGACCAGGTGAAGGCATGAAAGAACGGTACACCGTTTCTCTTCTTACCAGGGAAACAAGGCACAACATATTTCAAAATTTTCCAGTGGAACTGAACTTCCAAAATTCAAATCCGTAAACATTTTCTTTCCCTTCCTGAAAGTAGCTGTAGAGCAGGAATTAGTTTTGAAAAGGAAAAGAGGGGAAAAAAACCCCACACAAAAAACCCAACCAAAACCAACCCCCCCCCAAAACGAAACCCCACAGCAAACACAAGAGGAGAGAGCAAGTAGCTTAGAAGGAGATGGGAAGGTAACAAACAGCAGCTCTGCAGCCCCCAGGGAAATGCCCCTGATTGAATTGGCATGGCTATTGACCTCCCAGTCAGGGCTGAAGCACACGGCAAGGCAGCTCCTCCTCTGGGAAACAGGGGCCTTTGCTGTGCTGCCAGCCCAAAACCTTTCTGATAGCTCTCTCTTAGTCCTCTACAGCAGCTAGACGCTGCTCCATATTTCACCCTCACGGAGGAGTGTGACACTTGGTCTAAAAACCTTCCAAGAATGACGACATGCACATACACACTCCTCTGAGCACAAAAACCACCCTGAAGAGTAAATGCAGTAAATATGCCTCCTCTGATCTTGGGATTATGGATCCCGGCCAGGAACTGGAGTTCCCGTCAGCACTGATGAAAGATGCACATTTTACAGCATGAGCAGGACAAGAGGTGAGGGGATGCCAAATAAATCATGATATTCACCAGCAAAGGTCAAGGAAACCAAAAATCTAGTAAGAAACAAGCAAACAAGTGGCCTGAGTATCTCTACTGAATCAATAGAAATTTAGGCTTACAGCATGTTGTTATACCGTACCATTTTAAGGACCTTGATTGATTACCATCTCTCCAGATTAAGAGAGAATAGTAATGCCTAAGAATGGTTACGCAACTTTTAGAAGGCAACTCCAAGGTACAAAATATTTAGAGATAATGCTCCAAATCTAAAGTCTAAAACTGAATCATGGTAGACAGCCATTATAAAGTACTAATCACCGTGATCTATATGAGTATCTTTTTCTAAAATTCATGTCAAAGTAATGCATGCATAGATAGAGAGAACTAACCATAGCTTTCAATGGGCAAAAGCACATGGCCTATTTTGCCAGAAGGACAAGGCTAGTCTAAGATGTTCCAGAGCAGAAACCAGCAGCAAATGCAGCAAAGGTATCACATACTTTCATCTGAGTCCTATCTTGAAAATGATAGCACCATGCAGCTTCAATATCCAGAATATTCTCAGACCTTTATCCAGATTAGAGTATTACATTTGCCAAACGTCAAGGTAGCAAGAAAATAGCTATCCATGTCCAAACCGTTTGGATTCATGTCCAAAATGTTCTCTCAGTCAGGTGAGAGTTACGACTGATCACCCAATTTCTTTCAAGGTCCAGGAACAGAAATGTGTGCCTCATGTTCCCAAGGTTTTGAGTGGCTTTCACAATCATATGGCAAATAAGTGTTCGCTGCTGAGGGGCCAGTCTCAGTTCTTACCAAGTAGTAGCTGAGACTGCTGAGGCAACACAAGAGAAAGAGAACTTTCTCCATGTCCTGACAACCACTGTCTAGTGTTTCAAAACTTCACATTCTAACCACTGTACCAGTGTAACACATGTGGCTTCACCTAGGTACCACGGATCATCAAAACAGGGCAGTGAGGCTGAAGCTGTGAACAAGGACACTGGAGGATCTATTGAGAGATGAAAACAAAAATGTCTCCCTGCATTACCAAGAGCCCAGTTCTGCCATCTGATCAGTATTCCTCTCAGTGTTCCCTAAAAAACAACAGGCTTTGCCTGCTTTCAAAAGGATCACTTAAATAGGCTTTGTGTCCCAAAACAAGAATTATTTGCTCTGTTGGAAGCAGGAAGAAGGCTGATCAGCACACCACTCTCTACCCAGCTCCAGCCTCCAAAGGAATTTTGCATGGCCGCCTGCATGAGCACCCAGGGGAGTCCTGCACTTGTCACGCCAGCCAAGAAATCCTGAGCGAAACAAAGCAAGGTCAAGCTTTTCCTGTACGGACACTGAAGTCACCTTTTCAAAAGAATCAATCTCGTCACATTTTTTTCTGTGGTTCTCCCTTGCAACATTGCCGTGTTTTAACCGTTATAAGGAAAAAAGAAATAGCCTGTAGGCTGGGCCAGAGTCGCAATGGAATGGCAGCCTGTCACACTGGAGACAGGCGTGCGTACACTAAACCAAGCCCTTCTCCTCCTGGTCAGTCGGCGCTCAGGAGAGCACAGTCCCCAGCAATGACATCCTGTTTGACATCACGCTCAACCTCTGCCACCGTGGCAGGAGCAGTTCAAGAGCTCGCGGGTGTGTTTTGGATCAATGCCATGCCAAAGCAACAGCAGCAGGGCAAGGACGTGAGAGAGAAGGTGGAAATGTAGATCTGAAATCAAGACCAGCAGGGATAGGTGAGATTCCAGGGAGTTATTCCAACTCGTGGGTGACAGCATCTGCAAATGAAAGAGGTGATGAAAAACCTACTGAAGCTCAGTGAAGAAGCTCTCATTATAAGAGAGGAATAATAGAAAAATAGCCTTATCTGTGCCCTTTGCATTCCCTGATATAATCTTTCCATTTTTGATGCTAGACAAAGGTGTTTCCTTCTCTTTATTTCCAGCACCTAAACACTGGGTGGAACTCACCTGCAGCTATGTACATACTATTGCATGTATTATCAAACCAGATTGGAACCTGAAATTATCAACATTATCGCTGCTTTTGAGTAGTGTGGATGTTTTGCTCATCAAATGTCCCCTTTGCATCTTCCAATCTAGCTATGAATATTTAAAATACAGTCCTTTCTCCTCTGCTCATATCACTTTTACAGATCAATCAAACAAGCCATCAAGTGCTATGAAAACACCTTTGAAAAACTAAAGCAGTTTTCACTTTATTCTTCCAGTAAATACTCCTGTCAATATTGATACTGAATAGTTAACACTACATCATTTTAAGAGCTATTGTAGAAATTACTAAGCATAGAGAAAAAAAAGAAAACTTCAGCTTCTCACTGTTTCTGATTGTGGAGGTTCTGTTCTCTCCTGTTCTCTCCTCGTGTTCTCTCATGAGGAGGACTTCAACCTGTAGTCACATGTATATTTACTGACTATTCAAGACAAAGACCTTACTGGATTATCCACTGTGTTAAACTAAAGTGGCTATTGTCCCCAGAATATTCAGATGGGTTTTCTCTATTGTACAGATATTATATTGTGAAGTGATTTCATGACAAAATATAAAAATAGGATAAAAAGTGTATGATATATTTATCTGTAAGGTAACAGACACACAGCTGGTTTGTAGCAGACTACATTTTTCCTTTTAATTCCTAAAGCAGACCTCAGGTCCAGTACGCTGCTGTCTTCTAGTAAACATCACAGATTATCAAGGGTACAGTGCAAACCCAAGGGCTCTGCAGCAATGCATCCAGTAAAACATTTCCAGGCCAGAGAAGGAACCAGAAGGGAGGCATAAGCAAGCAGCCTTCCCCCCAAAGCCATATGCTTTCCCCCCAAAGCCATATGCAATTTAACACAGCATCTTTGCCATTATTTTTTTCCAGTTCTGTGTACAATGGAGTTAAAAGGAGTTATAGCCTTGTGTGGCAAAACCATGCAAGAGGAAGTAATCTTGTATCTGGTTATACTCTATTTTCATAGTTCCATATTTACTATGGCAATTCATTGTGTTTTGTGAGCCTACCGCCGTATGATGGATTTTTATTGCATTTAAGCTTCGTGATAAATATAGCATCTAGAAGACCTAATTATTACAGCCTGTATTCATTACCATAGGAAGGCACATTCCAAAATTGTTCAGGGTAGACAACTCCCCCATTCCCAGGTCCTTCCTCATTAAGCCACAATTAGTATGATAAATGGGGATGGTTATTTGGTCACAGGCAATAATGGCAATGCTTGCTCATCACAAAATGGGGAGAAATAATTAAATATTACAAGAAATGGCTTAATAATTAATAATAATACCTCAATCACCTGCAAATAAAGCAGAACTCCATCCAGGTGTTCATTACCGGCTGCAGTTCAAAGCCAACATGGCCTTAACCTCAAAATAGCTATCTGCAATTATGTAGTAGGCAGAAGGATGAAATCGTGCTTGTCCTTGACAGGAGTGCTGCAAGGTGCTTGGGACTGAAGATGTACAGTCAAGCTGAAGCTGGAGTTGGTAATCATTCTGGCTAAAGCAGCTGCAGCCCGAGGAGCCTGTGAGTGCATCCCCAATGGCTCCCTAATTCTTAAGTACCATCCAGGCCAGCACCTCCCTGTCCACAGAGTGACCTAAACAGCACTTGAGGCTCCAATTTTTTAATATACATTGAATTAAGGAAGATTGTTCTGAGACGTGTGGTCAGTGCTAGGTTAAATGAAAAAAGATTCACTTTTCTGGCAACTTCATTACAAATACAGCATTATATAATCTCATTTAATTGCACCCTTCACCTCTTTAACATCCTTAGCCTTCTGTCTCAAGCCATCTCTCCTCAGAAAACACCTCCTGCTGACTGAAACTGCCTTCCGATAATTAAGCTCAGTATCCTCTTTTCTCCCAGGGGTACACAAGACCATGTCAGTGTCATAGAAATCAAAGGCAACAGGGCTCAGCAGCACCTCAAGAGGGTCATCTAATTCGCCTCTTCGTCCCAAAGGCAGGATCAACTTCTTCTAAATTGTTCTTGACAGAAGTTCATTTAATCTGCTCTTAAATCCTCCGGCGGCTCCACAGCTTCCCTCAGCAATCCAGTCTGTGATCAGCCTCCTTTACCATTAGAAAACTTCTCCAGATGCTCAGGCTACATTTCCCTTACTGCAATTTAGCCCATCACTTCTTATACCAGTCTGTTGAAGGTAAAGCAGCATCGCGTAGGGGAATTTTACTTGACGTAATTTACTGCCAACCAACACAAACCTACAATCACTGATTCGGGCAGTGAGGAAAAAACCCACAGAAACCACCGTGCTAAAACCTACCTAAACATCTGACCTTCCCCTTCGTGCTCTCAAGAACCCTGATTTTTGCCTTTTTTTAAATCTTAGTGCACTAAAACTCCTCCAGTGAGGCAACGGGCACATAGGAGGCTGAAGCAGTGTGAATTACAGCTTCTTTCTAACACTAAATGATTCACGGCTTCCTGCCGTGCTGCTCCTTAGTTCCACTTTCCCAGTGTGGGTCGCCCATAAGTCACAGTCCCTCAGGGATGTCCCTGTCCCAGCATAGGTCAACTGTGGCTCACGTGTCTCCTTGCCCCAGCACAGGTCACCCACCGCTATGGTGTCCCTCGGGCACATTCAAGCATGCAGGTTTGTTGACCTGCCCAAGGAAACTGGGGCCCACGTGTAGCCATGACATTCCCCCTGCAGCCTCTCAGCACGGAGCCCCTTGCAAGCAGGCAGCCACACACTTTGAAAGAGTCACAGGCAATCTGGGGAGGAGGCGTTGGCAACAGTGCAACGCAACGTGGTCAGCTTCCCTTCAGCCTGAGGGCTCTCACCTCAAGGGCTCTTCAGCCCGCTCCTCTGCAGCTGGTGGTGGAGTAGAGACAGGTCCTTGCCTCCCCCCATAGTTGGGAGGAGCCTCTTTGTCTTTCTTTCCCTCTGTTCCCAGTGCTGCTCCTTCAGAACAAGCAAAGTGGGGTACTGGTATCGTGCTGCACAGGTGGGATATGACTTGTGCATGGGGATCTCTGGAGATAGCTACTTACAGCCCATCTCCATCCCCGCTGGAGCCTTGAGCTGATCAGCTGCTCAGAACTGCTCTTCTTATCAGCTCTGTTACTTTTGAAGTCATGCTTTCTTCTTTCATATTTCAGTTTCATTACTCCGCTGCTGAAAAGTACTTACACATGCACTTAAATACTTTCCTTTGCTTAATCAAAGCCTGTGTACTTGTATGCAAACACACTAATTGCAGGCGAAATTGCTCTTACGTAAGCCACTACCCAATGTTTTTCATGGAGTTGGAAATGCACAACAAAGATCTTTAAGCCCATTAAACATCTTAGAGAAAGCTTCTAACTTTAGGTGAGGAAATGTGTCGTAGGGAATTTGAGTACATTCTCATCAGTATCATCAGAAGAGAAGAATTATTTATTCCTGACAGTTGTCTTTTACAGCATGTCATTAGAACGATCCCTTTATAGAACCCATTCATATACATGACATCTTAAGTCATACCCATCCATCTTCCTCAGCAAATAGAAGACTATCATCCTTCTAATATCTCATTTTTTCATTTGAAAGGCTGTGTCAAGAATAATTTCACAAGCATTACCAAGCCCAGCTTACCAATCTCCTAGAATCTTCAAGCACTTTCTAGGACTACCTTTTCTTTCTTCCTTTCTGTCCCAACTCCACTCCTCACCTCCTGATTTTGCAAAAAAAAACCCAAATAAATGCAAGAATGCAAGACACTTCCTGAATCTAAGATGAAGGGAAATAGACCATTTTTACCAACCCAGATCACTGATAAGCACATGATTTTGTCATCAAGAAGCTTGTCTGACCAGATGGAATATACACCTCATCTGTTTGCTTTTCAAATCCCACACACAGAAATAATCTCTGAGTTAGAGAAGACTATCAGCCCATATAAGGACAGTTCTCTCTCTGAGATGCTTGGAATAGGCAACAACAAACCAGTTGTGAGTTGGTGACCAGCCTAGCAGAGGCTCTTTTCTCTGGTGCTATATTAAATTCTCATCCTAGTTAATATCTGATCTCGAGTTCTCCTCTGTCCCATCTTAGATCACTACAGTTCATTTTCTGCTCATATCATATTTATCTCTTGAGAGATAAATGTGCACAGCCCACATCTTGCTTTCCTCACTTATAGCAGTCAGGGAAACCCAGGATACTTCCATCCAGATTTACATCATTATAACTGTCTTCCTGCAAGTGACCAGCTTGTTCCAAATTCAACTTCTTTTACATTTTTTTGTGGGACTGCTCAGTAAACAGATGAGCTTTCCCTCTTTTGAAAGAAAATATTTCTTTATACATGGGTTCTTGACACAACTCTCACTGGTTCATTATCTTCACATGTATAATACACCTGCCTTCTTCAAGGACAGTAACAGTGAGACTTACCACTCCATAAACTGCATTTAGGTAGTTAGGGTCCAATCTAACATCAACTGAAAATAATGGTGTGGTATTAAATGAGACTTGCAGGATGTGTTCCCTTCATACAAAGAATATTTCATATAGTAATTGTGTTCAGTCTATGAAGAAACCCATGTACTGACTCACAAAGTGCTTCTTTACATACTGTAAGGTTCAGTACCCCAGCCTAACGTTAATTGTTTGCTTTGCTGGCACTGGATGTCAACATGCTGTCACTGAAGGAACACATTATTATGATAGGGCTTTTCAGTACAAAGATTACTTATCAACAGAAGACACAAAAAGTAAGAGAACCCATTCAAGATCAGTACAGTGTAACAGATAAAAGTTTTAATGCAGAAATCACGTCCTTGGTGGTGGAGGAAAACATTAACATTTTTCAGTTCTGCTGCAATATTAAAGAACTGAAGTTTATTCCTCATGCAGCTAAAGGGATCTCTTCATAGCTAAGCAGGTAGCACCCAGCTAAGAGACAAAGAAGTAAGACCTGTATGCATCTGTAAAAGTAAACCATCAGATTGGTAGTCTATTAGATGATGGATAATGAAATTCTAATGATGGATAAATGAAATTTCTTTCTCACTACCTCCTGCTTCAGGAGAAAAATGGCAGCCCAGCCTACAATCCTTTCACTCAGAACATACAAACAACAAAGCAGACACATGCAGAATTCATCTCAGTGTGTCTAGTACATGGCATTGAATCTGAACTTTCAGTCATCCCAAAAGCAATGGAAATCCTCTCCCTGAATGCACAGGGAAATCCTCTCCCTATACTTTGTGTATACAGAAGTCAGATTTTCTAGTAGGCCATCATATATATTTCTGAAATCCATGATTCAGTGGTGAGTTGGATTTTAATTATTAAAAACTAGTTAGAACTCCTTGGAGTAGTATCAAATGGAGGAGGTTTTCTCCCTGTTTTTAATGGCTGCAGAAAGTAGTGCCGCATGGTTGGAAATGTCCATTTTTCATGCTGGATACATTTATGGGAGTGAGGCCAATAAATAAACAGAACCAGGAGGTACAGGATTCTGTATATCTGAAAGTTATCCAACACATATAATAATTATGCATTTTTATCAAAAACCATAAGATTGAGAGCTTGCCCAAAGCAGAGACATCTTCTCGTTACTCACATCAGTAGTTGGAGCTAGTAAACCCATCTGTTTGAGCAAATCTATGTCCAAGTAATGCATGGAGCAGAATTTGCTGCTAAAGTTGCTGAAAAGGTGAAAATACAGTCCTTTGACTAATCAAAGACCCTGGGTCATTACATATGTTTTACAAGAAGATCCTTTCTGCTACCCTCCCTATTTTACCCAAATCCCACTTTGAGAACATTCATTTTCCAGTCTGCATGCTCTCTAGTTTTAATGAGATGCTTTGAGTGGGACTCTAGAGATGAAAACATAAGAATCTAGGTGTGGCAGGAATCTATGTTCCTGCTGTACTCTACGAAGTCTACAGAGGAACTCAGCTCGCTATCCCATAGACTGCTATTCTAAGGAGGACTGAGTCGCTCTTGAGGTGTTACCAACCCTGTAGACTATATGTTGACCATGCTGACCAGAGTTTAGACATCTTCCTCACAGATATATGTAAGCTTCTTAATCTGGAACTAAATCTCACTACACGTGGCTGAGCCAGCTGTCAAGGAACTTGTCCAGACAGCTTTTGATTATCTCCAACAATGGAGACTCAATAACCTCCCTGGGCAACCTGTGCCAGGGCTTGGTCAAAAAAAAAAAGCCTCAACGCAATTAAAAGGGATTTAGCTTTGAGTGGGACTCTAGAGATGAAAACATAAGAATCTAGGTGTGGCAGGAATCTATGTTCCTGCTGTACTCTACGAAGTCTACAGAGGAACTCAGCTCGCTATCCCATAGACTGCTATTCTAAGGAGGACTGAGTCGCTCTTGAGGTGTTACCAACCCTGTAGACTATATGTTGACCATGCTGACCAGAGTTTAGACATCTTCCTCACAGATATATGTAAGCTTCTTAATCTGGAACTAAATCTCACTACACGTGGCTGAGCCAGCTGTCAAGGAACTTGTCCAGACAGCTTTTGATTATCTCCAACAATGGAGACTCAATAACCTCCCTGGGCAACCTGTGCCAGGGCTTGGTCAACCTCACAGAGAAAAAGTTTTTTCTGTGGTTTTGCATGCATACTGAAGTAGGCTACTTTTGATGGGAACTTTTAATGGCAACAAAATTCCTTGACCAAGTACGTATGAGTGAGCACACCACTGCCATTTGTGATTTAAGATTAAGAACTACAGAGTAGTACTGCACTGCTACTCTTGCCCTTTGTGACTTCAAGAATAAGGCTGACTGCACTCATAAATACCCTCACATCTGTGAAGAGATGATCTTCATAGATCTTTATAAATCTATGAAGAGAACCGAGCAATCCACAGGAAAGACTAATGTCTGTAGGATAAAGGCAGTACTGTTTTATATAACCAGTTTCTCATGTGTATCTTAGTATTATTTCTTTTAAACCTAGCAGCCAATAGATTTTCTGAACCTGCAAAGTCATTTAACAAAAGTAGAAACAAAAAATGCAACGTTCTGATCTCATGTATTTACATAGAAAAAAAATTGAAAACAAGGCTAGGCTTCTTCTTCCATCTGTATGTCTGTGGCAGATAAGCATAGCTACATTCACTTAAGTAAGGCTCACCAGATAATAGCAGTTAAAATCTAGCCTGTGGTTTTAAGCTATGTAGCTTTTAAATCTAGTATATATAGGTTTTAATTCTGTTACATGGTAAGAAGATAAAAGACCAGTAATTTAAAAAAAACCAAATAATATCAACAAACATTCAGAGGGTTGACAGAATGCCTTTAGTGGCCTTATGTCTGCTAACACAATTTAGATATTCCAATATCTGGAATGTTCGTGGTGGCTAACAGGTACCGTAACAACTATACTAGGTCGCCCCAGTTATTTACATTTTGATTGCAAACAGCTTTTGATTATTTCCAACCTACTTTAATTAGCTGGCAGAGAGAGGGACAGCACAAGTGACACTGTTTCCATTTGATATACCATTTCACAAAACCCTGACAGCAGTCAGTGAAAATCAAGCCAGAAAAGGATATGCTGCAATAAATGTTGTACTCTATCACAAGGCACATCTTGTAATTTTACACAGCAAAGATGCTGTACATGTTGCAATAGAGAAGGATACACCTGAAAGCAAGAGCCGTATTTCTCAGCCAAAACAACTCTGGGTACATCTTCACCATTGTTTTCATGCGCCTGTTATTACTAGGCAATTGACTATGGCCCTGTCAAATACACCAAGAAAACAAGATGTTTTGCTAGTGCAGTTCTGCTTTGATGGATCTTGACTTTTATCTCCCAGCAAGGATTTGATCCTTGCATGTTCTTTTCTTTAGCTACTACCTAAGACACTGAGCCATGGCAGTATCTCACACGAACCTCAATGTATTTTGTAGATTACAAAAAACAGTTTAAAAATGCAAGAGAGGGTACCAGTGGCTTTTGCTGTAATAGGGGAGTGTGGCCGAGGGGTGCACAACGTGACCCATGACATCCATGATGACTGACCCTTAAAACATTTCTATTTCACTGGTGTTTGACTCTCATTTTAATTTTGCCATTCCTGGTACTTCATTGAAATTTAGCTGTTGCCTGCCAGTGTACCATCTCAATATGCTGTTTTTGTGATTGTGTCCATTCTCAATGTGCTATGGTGCTTTCTGGTCCTGCATGTCAAGCTGCTCCATGGAGAAAAGGGGGCTGGGTGTCAAGAAGCAGCAAGAGTGGGCTGCTCCATGGAGAAAAGGGAGCAGGGAGCCAATCATGGTGACAAGGCCAAGGGAAACACAATGGTATCACCAGCAAGAGCCCAGTCTCACCATGCTGAATGAGGTGACACTACAAGCCACCCATCAGGCAAGTCCTTAATAAGCCATCAGGCCCGAGGTCAAGAAATCAGTCAGGGCCAGATTCTGGTGCGTGTTCAGGCACACGCACAGCTCCAACACTACTGCAGCGTGTCCGAGACAGGGACTAATCTCATTCCCAACCACCAGTGGGAAGCCTCTGCAGAACTTTCTTGCCAGTTCTGCTCAAAGAGCTTTAGGATCAGCCAAGGCTTCTCAAATATCTTTCTGACCCGAGTGGAGAAGTTCAAACTCCTGGGAGAGGTGTGGGATCATGCTCCAGGCTCTGACACTGCCATCCCAGAGGCAAGGGAGGCTTTCCCCACTGTCTGCGTTGTTCCATACATTGTGGTTTCTTCTATGGAAAATGCTTTACAGCCTGGGAGACTGACATGGCTTCCTTGCTTAAGTCTCTACTCTCTGATTTGGCCTTCATTTGCTCTTTAAAAAAAGCTATTGAGTGAATTCCAATTTAGATTATTTGAAATAACAAGAAGATTTTAAAAGCAGTCCAAGTACAGGAAATCACTGTTGAAGGCCAAAGCTGAACTAGCAATTTCATCTTTAAAGCGGATTTATATTCCATCCTTTCAAGACTCCCAAAAAAAAAAAATGGCCTCAACCCACAAGAGCTGACATCAGTTCAACAGTATAACTTCTTCTTAAGCATCACATTGATGGTACAAGTGCGCTTTGAATGACAGTTTGGCCAATGAAAAATTTTCCTGTTTGTGTATTGCCATAATTCAAAACCTAACAGAAAGTTGCATAAATATCTCAACACTTCTTGTCACTTAGAATAGTATCTTTGTGAGTAAAGGGCATGTAATTTCTAAACAAAATTTGAGCACCAAAGGTAGCTTAAGGGACTGGTACAGGCAATAACGAACTCAAAATGACTACTCATAGATTAAACACTATATCCAGGAACCACCAATTTTAACCTCAGTAACTGTAGAGCAACCTCAGTTCACTAACTCAGTTACTAAAATAATTTGCACAAACAATCACTGTTCCTTAATTACTAGCACAACTTTAATAGTAAATGTGTAAAACTGTGGAAGCATCATCAATCTTAAAAAAAAAAAAAAGTTGCTATGGAATATTTGCTAGATTCTCCTTCAGTACTATAAATTCATTCTGCCTGCAAATTGAGTTTGGAAAAACACTGACTATTAAAGACAACTGTTTCTGTTGCTTTGAAAGAATTTAAGATGCAAGCTGTGAAAATGGAGAGAGATTTAACAGACTCTTCATCTGATATAGGGAGGTCAGCTTTGTGATGTTTTTTTGTTGGCAGTCTTGCATACAAATTTAAGAGGGACAAGAAGAGGCTCTGGATCAGTTTTTCACTTTGATTAATGCAGGTGGTATGGCAGTGGTGTTTACAGCAATCATTTAAGAAAACAATAGAAAAGCTTGTACAGAAACAAGTGAACTGTCTTCAACTAGACAGCCATTGAGGAGAATGTGAGACAGGAAAATATTAGCTTAGAAAGAAGGAAACAACTGCAGTAGAGAGAGACCCTTACGAGTTGTCAGGGTAGGGATCATTACGGAAATATAATATTAGCTTAGAAATAAGGAGACAAAACTGCAGCAGAGAGAGACACAAGTTGTCAGGGTAGGGATCATTACGGAAATATCATCTTAGGAATTAGTTCATTGAGAATGGAAAAATAAAAGGATAGAGGAGGAAGTTCCCGGACACCTTTTGGAAACTTAGCAGGCAATGGGCAGGGAGAGGAAAGGAGAAAGGATTCCGCTGAAGGACACACTGAAGAAGCAATCAATCACAGGGTGAAGAAGAGAAGCAAAGTAACACAGTCACAGGTGAAAGCAGCACAGGAGTCAAGAAGATCCTTTCTTTCCCCGTAGCATTGAAGGAAACTACAATCTGAGATCAAATGCTGATTTTTAACTTAGGTGCATAAGTGACGCTTTGAGAATGTTTTTAATAGAGCAGACTGAGACACAAAAGTTGTTTTAGTGTTAAACCGAAGTTGCATGAATTGGTTCATTTTAATTCTTTCGTATGTTGCTTTTTTTTCTTTCTTTCTGCAGCTGTGTGATGTATGGTAGTAAGGAAACTGTCCCCATTAGGTCTATTCACTCCACAACAATAATACGTACAGTTAATATGAATGAGCTAGAAAATAATGAACTTGTAAAATCTATGGAGGCAAGAAGTCAATTTTTTTAATTTGCTGAGGACTAGACTACAGAAGCATTTAACCAATTTCCCGTAGATTCTGTCCTTTTCTCAGCATGTCTGGAAGCACAGGCTCTTCCCTGACGCCTCAGGGGAGAGAAGCTGCTGAGCTTGACTCTGCCTGCGCTGCTGCAGCTACACCCACTCCTGTAATCTGTGGCAGCATCAGGGAGCAGCAGTCTCCCTCTTCTTCTCCTGTGAATGTGTGTGTATGCCCATCAATCCTGAGACTGAGCCCTCTCAAACGTGTTGCTGCCAGCGGTTAATCTAACCTTCACACTCTGGAATCTGGAGGAGACACCATGACTCCCTCATCACGGCATGTCCACCTTTGTTGATAGCTCCAGTTGTGGGGTCTCCTCTTATGACAATGCACTTCAGAAACTGTCACTGTTGTTTTGCACCCAGTATGTGTGTATATGTGTGTGATTTCTATGAAGTGCCTTCCTTTCTGGATGTGGTTAGTTATCTGCTTCTGGTGTTTTGCATCATTAATCATGTTACCATAGGAGGGCCTGTGTTCATCTCCCCATAAGTGCCAGTCTGGATTGATTTCCTTTCGGTGGTAAATTCCACTCACTCCCTCTAGAATGATCTCCTAATCTTCCCGTGATCTCTCTCTGGCAGCTGGCAGCAGTTCAGGTCCTTCTGGAAGCTGATGTCTCATTAAGGACACTTCCCTAAGTGTAGGTTTGTGACTAAGCTATGGCAAAAGGGGAAATCATTTTACTTTCTGTTTTCACTCTTTACTTAACAACATGCTGTATATATAGATTTTGCTCTGTGTATCAGCTCCTGAAATGTTTTAGTGCTCTTTCACATTTAGCAGTAATATAAAATAACAGCTGCTCAGCTCAGTGCTCCGGCAGTATTTCTATTACTTCCAGTGTCTGATCCAGCTATTCTAAAGTTAGTTTGTGTCTCTCAGCATTGTGCCACCGCCTGCCTTTAGACTATAGGCTTCTCAGGGCCTGCTGCATTTGAACGGTCCCTGGCCAAAGATCCTCACCTGCAACTCTTCTGAGACCCCCTGGTAACTTCTGCAATAAATCTAAACATGGCTTTTCTCCTGTGTCACACAGAGCGTGTCAGGCTTAGAAGTGTTTATTATACTGTCCTAGGAGAGAAATGTAATGTGTCTAGCTACTCCAGAGTTTTGTAAATCCCTTTCCCAAATCCAAGGAGGCATATGCACAACACGGCAACTCAGACAGACGCAGCAACCAGTGCTCCAAATTTTGGCTTCACTTCATCTCATTACAAAAAGCAGCTCATGTCCTGCTGTGGAGGAGGTGCAGGATTATGCAGGAGGTCAGCCTCCACCGTTCTGCTGATCCCTTCTGTCCTTTACTGTCTAAAAATAAGTTTTCAAAGCTCTTCTTAGGTCTAATGGAGGTTTCATAAGAAATTCTGAAACCAAGATCCATTGCTGGATACATGCTGGTGGCTGAATGGATCCATTTGCAAGTCAAGACTCTGATCAGGTAGAGATATATATGCTCATTCACTTTACTAGCAGGTTTTTAAATTGTAGATGTTGATGCTTGTTTCTGCACTTCCTGCGATTTCTTTTAAGTGACTTTCACAAAGGACAAAGTCAACTAATACTCAGTACTCAGCTTTTGTACAGGAGCTGGTGGTCACAAAAGGTGCAAAGCAATATTTCAGCAAATTTCCTTGTCCTCCCGCACTTCAGTGGGGTTGTTGGCTGTTGCTCTTGAACATTTGATTTCCAGCAGCAGCACAGGTGATACTACCAGTTTTTATTCCTACCCTCAGGCTAATAATTCATTATATAATAGGAAAGTAGCATAAGGAGATGCAAAATGGGGAAAAAACCCCAACATTTGGGGAAATATCTAATTCATGAGATAACAAAGGTTGGGTTAACTTTTTTTTTTCTAACCAAAAATCACATATTTCTATTTTCACATTATTTTCACAGCTGCTGCTGACTATGCTTATGGCAATTTCCACTTAAAAGAATAACCATGATTTTTGAAGACCTGGCCTGTATTAAAATGCTCAGGCCTAGCAATATCTGGTATCTGAGCAATACAATATTACATAAAATTCTCGGATTTTAATAACATTTTTGGATATGGATCAGTTAATAAACTTTGTTTCACTAACCACCTAACAGATATCCGGCTATGACTGCTTAATGAATGTTTCCCTGAAATGAAATCTGGAAAATTTCAGACTATCAGACTGAGGGAGAAAATAATTCTCTGTAAGAAAAATCCTGGGTTGCAGACCCAATTCTACATAGCTCAAGCTCACTTTATTTCCACTGGCAACATTTTTTCCTTTGAAAATCTTCTCATATAGCGTTGTGGTAGCCTTTTATGTTCACAGTGATTACTGCAGGTTTTCCTGATGGAAGTTGAAGGCCAACTGTTCCCATGCAGTCCAACTTCTGTTAAGTGCTACATCCCTCCGGCCCTATAGGTTCTGCAGGGAGTGGCAGGCACGCAGCCCTTCCCAGGGGGAGCCTTAAAATGCTTGAAAATTATCAGTTAGGACTAAAAGCCAGAGCACTTTGAAGTTTTGTCATGCAAAGATGAGTGAGTCCAACTGAAAATGTTATGCCCTCTCTCCCTGCCGTGGGGTGGTGAGGATGGAGCTGCAGCCTTGCGATGAAAGCCATACAATCTGTGCCAGCTGCCACTCGCTGCCCTCAGGTGCGGCCTATTTACTGTGTCAGGTGCATGAAGCCACCAACCAGGTATGAGCTATGCATTGGCTAGAAGGTGTGCAACATGCCCTGGGAGAAGATTGTGACACCTTAGGCTGCCATGCTCCCATCTTCCCTTCCAGGAGGGATGCTGCTGGGAAGAGGGGAGACAGGAGGCCCGTAGCCCACCGCTGTGCTCCACCAGCACCCAGCCATGGGGAGCGAGCCCTAGTGCATGAGCTTCCATTACAAACCTGACACAGAGAGATGTCAGTCAGCTCTAGTATGAACCCAAGCTGGACCAGCACAGGCTTCCTTCACAGTCCCATTGTACAGCCCTGAGCTTCAGCCAATACATCATCTTCCTCTTTCCTTCCTTAACACTTTTATAGCCCCTGCTACAGACACTGTTTCATAATATTAACTCAAAAAATAATACTTGTGATGATAGTGGAGTTTAATTGGCAGTGAGTGCAACTCTGGGACTAAGCTGATGAAAAGTGCACCACTGACTGGAGAGAGGCAGCCACAGCTATGGCAATGTAGTGTCGAGGATGGTAGTTCCTATGATAAACAACATGCTGCTTCCTTGCTGCTTCTACTGAAGCTTTATGTAAGAGCACTACTGATCAACTGCAAGTAAATGACATAATGGTTGCCACGCTGCTAATTTATTGGAGTTTATCAAGAAAATAGCAATGGTGCCTGTGGAAGAGCTATTATCAAATGTGCAAATGGAGTTTGCTATATTATTGCCAGGGCATCCTAATGCATTGGTAATGGGACAGTGGCAGACAGCCCCACTGTTCTTCCAAAATTATCTGTCAGAATAGCTCAGCCAGGCCAATCATATATATTTCTCTTGAGTTCACCAACTGGCTTTTGACAGAAAAACACACAAGGAAAGGAGAAAAAACCACAAACACATACACAAAGTTAAAGCTAAGATACCCTAGTTAGGGAATTAGCTTTATTTTTATGACACAACTGAAAAGATACCCAAAATGACCTTATCACTAAGCAGATGCCTTTCAATCTTGTCAGTTCAACTTGAGTGTGGATATTGCAGCTGCTGGACTGAGCTACAAAATGTCAAAAACATCAACTGCAGATGAACCCTCCTTGGTATATACAATTGGGTTGCAGCATCATTTTTGCAAAGAAACAAAACAAAACAAACCAGAGCTTACTATTTTATCACAGAATCACATACCAGCTGAGGCAGGAAGGCAGCTCTGGAGATCATCTAATGCAAAACCCTGCTCAGAGCAGGGTCAGCGAGAGCAGGTTGATCAGGGACATGTGCAGTTGCATTTTGAGTATGTCCAAGGATGGAAACTCCACAACCTGTCCGGGCAGGCTGTGCCAGTGTTTGAGTAAATTTTAAGTGGAATTTTCTGTATTTCAAATTGTGCCAAAAGAGAATGCAAAACTTGTCATTCCTTGATGAAAACTTGATTAAGTTCAGCAAGGCATCTAGAAGGAAAAACTGTCCTTAAGTGGGAAACAATACATGAAAACGAAGTCTGGAGGAGAAGCTTGGTACTGGGCTGCACACAGTTGCCTTATCTTCAGGATAAGATTCATCTCATCACTTTTGGTCACTACTCACCACAACAATATGTGACAACAAAAACATAACATGTAGGAGAGGAAGAAAGTTTTTCCTCCTTAACGGCCAACATTTCTAGAAGTTGGAAACTACTCAGCCATCCAGCTAGGAGTGTAAAAGCAGCATCAGAAAGATGGTTAGGGGAGGAGAACTTATTCAGATATTCTGGGGCACTGTGCTGAGAGGTTTCTTTTATTCCTATACCTAATCCTTTGTCATTCTCAGATAAGAGTAGCAAACTTTTACATAAGCAAACTATTCACATGGAAGTCATGTGAGGGAGCCGTTCTATAGCCATTCTTACTGTGCACAGACTATTGCTCTTAAATGTTGACCTTTTTTTTATTTTGCATGTTTAAGAGACAAGGAATTTATAGAACAACTTCACAAGCCTATTTAGTTTAGCTTTACAAGTCTTTTTAGTGTAGCTTTGGGATTGAAACACTTCAAGCACTTCAAGCAAGTATCACATGGCTTTCTGAAGTCTGCTACAAAAATCATAATACAATGCCTATTGTAGGAGAAGCATAACTAAACACACAAGGAAACAGTGGTTCATTGGAACTGGGACAATCCAATGCCTTCTGAAGACAAGTGTGTACTTCTCCGTGACTCACCGTTACCTGAAGTATTTCTTTAAGCAGCAGCAAAGTGTCGAAGTCAAGAAGAAATTTAATAGCTCGGCATATGAATTATATACTTATGCTGAGACACAGCTAACTGAAGCTGCTGGAAGAAAGATGGAACAGAAAGGTTTGCTCGGGGATTGAATGCTATAACCAGCTCAGAGGGGCTTGCTGTAGACATGTCTGTGCACACACATGGGAGAGAGGCAATGAAAGCCCATCAAAACGTCTGTGGTGGAAATTTAATTAGAGTAATCTGAAGTATAAGATGAGAGAAACTTTTACAGCTGCAGTGCAGGCTGGAAAGAGATGTGGAACTATAAGCAAAACTAGACTCCTACTCTGTTCAGAGAAATGGGATTTTGTAGGTGTTTGAAATAACAGATTTGTAGTGAAGAAAACGTAGACTCCATGTCAATTCCTTCTCCTAATGAAAAAGCTTGTAAGACCCTGAATAACGATTAAACCCTCAGGTCAAGGGTATACCTATCTGGACAGGAGAGAAATTGAAATGTTATTCTTGCTGCACCAAGGTGGAAAGAAGATATTCATTGAGCTTAATCAAAAAGTTAATCGAAAGTATTTAAACAAAACCTGGCACAAGGGCTAGAGGCTTTACCGGAGGAGTCTGGGAAACCTGAGGATGCCTTGAAAAGGGCTCAGCAATCAGAGCTGCAATTTCTGCTGGGGAAAAATATTTGAGGCAAGGTTGAAACCTGACCTCTGAATTGCTTTTGGTGGTTTTCGGAGGTTTGATTGTACATTTGCTATTTATAAGAAAGGGATCAGTGCAAATGCTCGAATTTTCTGGGCAATCCTGTAACTTTCTATTAAAAGCCAAGAAAGATCCCTTCTAAATATCCATTTTAAGTATCAAATAGTTTTCAGTAGGTGCTTACAGAGTTCAACTATCGATTTGCACAACAGATTTTAGTTCTGTTGGCAAAATCCATGTTATTTCTCACAGAAATGATCCTCAAAGGATACAGCTGCATTTTTCTTTGAAAGCCTCTCTATGCCTCAGATTTCATGGGTGATGGATAGCTGTCTACATTTCAGAAGAAGAGCTGCCATGCAGGAAGGTACCTTTCAGACAAGTCACAGAATAGCTGTTTGCAAAAGTGCTTCACAGCGCACTTGCAGCATATATGAAGTCTCTTCAGAACCACAGGTTTTTTTTACAAATAAGGTAAAACCAGAACTGAATTTCCAGATAATCAGGCAAAAACTCCATTTGATTGCAGAAGAGTCATAAATCAGGCAAAGGACTGCCCAGCAGCATAAGCCACTTGCCAGCAGACTGAGTTATCTACAACATTCAAGTCTCTGGCAGCGATTTTAACTAATGAATCCACTGTAATTAACTCATTAGCAGTTGTTCCAATGACTTTACCACTCTCAGCCTCTGAGGCTCCAGAAAGCAAGCTATTTTAGAGGCTGTAAATTTTGCTATAATGCACCAGACATTTGCACAAGGCTTTCCTCAGTCAACAGAAGCGTGTTCAACTGACTTCCAGTTCTTGGGAAAACAGAGCCTTTGTGGCAACTGTTCCTGGCAGAATAGATGCTACAGCGCTATTCCATGGCTACTCAGACTACATAGCAAGGCCGGCAATAAACATACATCCTTTTATGCTAAACAGTCAGGCCTGCCTTAATTTTTGGGGCTAAAACAAAACCTCCTACAGCTACAGCTGCGTTGGGGACTACAGCAGCTGGCAGTGCTGACTTTGTGCAGCAAAGAACAATAGCTGTATAACACACAAAGGTCATTATTGTGACAGAGTGGGACCTGCTCTAATAAGTTATGAATATGTAATACAAAACAGAGTTTGACAGGTGTTTTCTGCTCTCCAGGCTGTAATCCCGCAGGATGTAGAAAATCATACTCTTAATTGGGTCTTGCAAAAGCGACCTAAACCCACTGCTGTGCCACACCAAGCCCCATGTCAGTCCATGCTGCTCCTTCGCCAGGAGTACATGACCCAAAGGCTTCCCTGCAGAGGGTCACAGGCAGGAGCACCTTGTCCAAGTCCACACTGCACACCTTCAGGCACTGAGCCAGGACTGGCCACTGTGTGGACAACTATACAGCACCCACTGTCACCCTCACTTAGACCTCACCTTAATTCTCTGTATATGCCATCTACAACCCCAGAATGCTGGACAGACAACACTGATCTCAATGTACAAATGAGACATTCAGGTGGGACCAGAGGAAGTCCTTCCAACCTGGGCAGCCCTCAGAGTTCCCTGCCCCTCTTCACCAGGTGGACACCCTTACAATAAAAACATATTGTGGGAAAAGAGGAAGAAAAGCCACTCCACACCGGGAACCAGCTGTGCTTTCCATCTTTATCTGTTCAGAAAACATTCTTGCCAGTATGCCCCAAGAGCAACACATGCAACTCCCGAGGCAGGGCTCCTTGAAGATCCTCATTCCCACGGGGGTGCTCTGTTGCAAGTCTCTCTAGCACACACGTGTGTGATACAACCATCCCTGTCAACTCTGCTTCTACTGGTTGCACCACAGCCCTCAGCATGGAGGAGCAGGGGGACACAGAGACACTGTGACATATTTCCCTATGTGATTGATTCTAACCCATCTAACAGATCTAGAAAAGTCTAGCCTTCCCTCGGTACATATACCTAGTACAATCCTTTGCACTCTGAGGCAGGGGATCTGGACAGACTTGTTGCTTTGAGAATAACAACGCGTGTTTCAGCACTTAATAAGTTGTTTCTTGTCTCAGTTGTTCAATGCAGAACAATCTGTGTTTTATTTTTAAATATTGAGAGAAACAGAATACATTTTACAAATGATCTGTCATCATCTTCCAGTTTGGCAGATAACACATGTAGCTGGGTCATGGTTTCAAGAGCTTCGTCACAGTTGAATAGTAGTTAATCGTTTTCCAATGAAAGCTAGGGTTCTTAGACACTCACAACACACCAGACATCAGAACTGCAGGGCGTAGAAGAACACAAAACCAACTAATTCTGAAAGACTTCCGTGAAGATCATGAGAACTTGCAGTCCAGCCAGTGTCCGCCCAAGCCTGGGTACAGCTAAAAACAAGCACCCTGGGGTACTGCTCCATTTCTTTTAAATCTGAACCCTGCTGACTCTACAAGAGAAGTGGAGGAGGAAAGGACAGTTCTGTTATGCAGGCTGGAAGGAATGGGACAGCCCAATCAGGATACACCTGGGGTGCTGGTCTGCCTTTGGCTCTGCTTATGGCCACATTTCGGCTGCAGTAGTGATTACACACCTGGGGTGCTGGTCTGCCTTTGCTTGGCTCTGCCTATGGCCACATTTCGGCTGCAGTAGTGATTACAACTCCTAGTGCACCAAAAACGTGGCTCGTCCATGCTGAGAGGATGTAAGATGTGTCACTCCAAACACCCTTCCAGACAGTGTCCAGGACAGCAGGCAGCTCAGACACAGCCTGAATGCACTTGGAAGAGCCCGAGGCACCAAATCTCTCGTGTTCTTCCAGCAGAGCAGCAGCTCTCTGTTGGCAGACATTAGCTCTTAAGAAAGATAACCTTCCACCACTCCTGTGGCCCTGGCACTAGGTGACTGTCCATGTCATGGGAGACAGGACAGATGACCCCAGAACAAAGTAAAATGCAGCAGCAAGTGACAAGCAAGACAGGACCTCACTGCAGCTCTGTCAGAGTGTGCCAGACAGGTGAGGATACAGCTCTGAATCAGCAATCCCAAACCTGTGGTGTAGCTGATAGCTGAAGTAGCTGTCCTCACCTCCTCAGCATATTTTCATAGCAGATCGGGCCCCATCTTGTATGTTTGATGCATAATCTTTACCTCTGCTACTGATGTCCTCTTCAGTACAGACTATGCACTTGCCACAATCAACTGGTACAAATCTGCTCTTTCTCGGACTGCTGCATTACAGTTTTAAGAGGAGGAAAAGACTAAATTTGAAGCCTAATTATTTAAAATAAATTAGTTTCCTTGCGTAAGAGTTAGGGATGTGATTTAACAAGTTGGGGACTGACATTTAAAAATGTAGTGGTGAGTCAGATTGAAATCCAGGCTGCACCAAAAGGGTGCAGTTGAGAACAGAGTGAAATGCAAATGTAAACTCTCCAGAGCTTTAATTCTGGTTGCATTATTACTGACAAAACTCAGCCCAGAACTGACCCAGATTCATCTTGCCTAGCTTTATAAACATAGATGTGACACCCCATTTAAAAGCTGTTGTCCTACACACCACCTGTAGTTTACAGAGAAAAATCAAGACCTCTGGGGGAAATCAGCCTGATCTGAACCCCCGATCTCCACCGCCTGCTAGCACTTCATGTCTCCAGTATTCCCTTCCCTTTTAAAAGAAATCTCTGGACGACATCACCCCTGACATGTGTGAGGTGTAGGAGTCAGACTGCTCACAAAAATCTGCTTTAGACACCAAAACTTACTAGAATTTACCCTGTCTACTCAACTTTCCTAGCTTGCTGTCTTGCCAGCTCTTCTATTCTTCTATAATGACCACTGATGATTTCCGTTGTTTATGAGCATGCCCCAGCAGGTGCTGTTCTACACACATGGATATCACTCATATCCAATGCTGCTGTGCTAAAGCATGACGTTTATCTGGAACATAACTCCATCTGGTTTTGAGCACCCATGGGCACAGGATTCCAAATGAAGCCTCATGAATATCGTCCCTGGAGGTATTTAAAAGACAGGTAGACATAGTGCTTAGCAATATGGTTTCCTGAGTGTTCCTGAGTGTTAGGTTGGTGATTGGACTAGATAATCTGAAAGGTCCCTTCCAACCTAGACCATTCTATGATTCTATGAACCTTGTACTAACACATCCTAGTTTGTGGTGGCCTCCATGGCTACCAGGGACACTGCTGTGCTGTCCATGAGGGCCCCATGTCCTCTTCTGAAAAGCTACCCCAGCCTGTATTGTCATATGGGGTTATCCCATCCCAGGTACTGGACTTCACCATTTTGGCCAGCCAGCTGGATGCCTCTGAAGAGCAGCCCCATCCTATAGCCTATCAACTACCCACCCAGCCTGGTGTCATCCAGGGAGAGCTCTGGCTGTCTTTACTGTCCTCCAATACACCCTTCCATGCATTTCAAAGGCAGAAAAGTTCCACCTCTTCTTCTTTTTGTCTTTTTATGAAGGCTGAGTGATTCCATACAAAGGGGATTGTTAAAAAGTGAAATAAGAAGGGATGTGTGACAGAGACAGATTACTGTGAAAGTGCACTGATGAAGCTCAGAAAAAGGAATTGAGGAGGAGGACTCTTTCAAGTATTCCAGTGTTTTAAGCACACAGAGACAATGCAAGATTCCTATTTGTCTTAGGGCACATAAGTTTTTACTGGTTTTATTTGCTGGAAACAAAGCATAATGTGCAGTACCACAGTACAATGCTAGGGATCTGCAAGTTGTAGTCACTGAATAGATCAATAATATAAAAAAATGCAGTTTTAAATCAACCAAATATAAAATAACTTCTCTGAGGGCAAAGAACCAGAACAGTGTACAAGGTTGATGGAGCGTTAAACAAAAAGACTCAAGAGTTCTTTTAGTACAGTTCTCCAAGCCTTCAAGCTGCAATAAGTTGGAATTTAAAAATATACATTGTACTATGCTTAGCCTGGAAATTGAGAAAGATGATACCACTAATATAACAAAATAAATAAATAAATTGATTCTACTACCAAAAAAGCTGTGCTCATTTGACAATCTTTTCAGTCGATAAAAAATATGATTTCCTGGAGTGAATTCAAGATGAAGAGGGATTAAAGTGATAACATTCAAAAGAAGTGGCATTTGTTTATATAATCTAAAATAGGTTGGGATTAATGAGACAGAAGGAAGTTTCAAGACGACTTAATGCAAGCTATGGAAGATTTTAAGGTGCCCTTTCATGCTGAAGAGCAATGCTAAAACAGCACTCTCTAGTTCCATATTTCTCACCTTTAACTAATTTTCCCCCACAAATCTCCAAGATTGTAAGTAGTTACAGTTTCAAAATGACCAGGCTTGCAAAAATAGCTTATTTTTCAAAAAGGGTACTGTCTAGTTCCAGTTTCCCAACAGGAAATTAAGATTCTGAAATCACTGTTTGCATATAGAGCTAAGAAAGCATTAGCTGTTCTCATCCTGTACACCAGCTTCCTAGCTGGGGAAAACGGAGCCCCTCAGAAGATCTGTTTGTTTCTGGCTTTTCCCCCAGAAAGACAATAGCCCAATCATTAAAACACACCCACATTACACACAGGCAATGTAATTTCAGCCCCCTCACTGGTATTGAGCATAGCAGAGATTTGAACGCAGGTGCCACAGAACAGCACCCTAAGTGGAATGATACACTGTCATCATTAGAAGCAATTTTTAAGTGGCCTGTGAGCTGGGAACAGTAGCAGAGTACCCCCATATTGCACAGACGCTTCATCAGGACCTGCTGCGGCCACCTGCCTGCAGTTCATGGGGATAGAAACACAGGAGGGTTGGGAATGGGCAACCAGGGTCAGGCTCCAGATTTTGAGGGTAGAGCTGCATAGGAAGAGATTGGTTTCCTTAGAGTAAAGGGAAGAAAGTTACAGGGATGCTGGTCGGAAGGTACCTCTGGTGGTCACCCAGACCAGCCTCCTGACCAAAGCAGGAGTGCTGACAGCACCAGATCAGCTCTGACATGGCTTTATCTAGCTCAGTTTTGAACACCCTGAAGGGCAGAGAGTGCATCACTGCTCTGCGAAACCTGTCTCAGTGCTGCACCACCTTCCACCTTCATGGCTTCTCCTCATCTAGTCTGAGCCCTCCAAGCCTCAGTGTGGCCATTTATCCCTTGCCATATTACCTGTCTCCACCAAGAAGACTTTAGGCACTGTCATCTCTATAACTGTTCTTTAAATAGGTATACGCTACTATATACTTATACCTGCCCTTCAACTTCTTCACTGATACCCTCAGCCTCTCACTGTAGTTGAGGTGCTTTCAGCCCCTGAGCATCTTGATGACCCACTGGACCCTCTTCTGTATCTACAGGGTTGCTACTGCTGCTGTAAGGGATATCCAAACAAAACAGGAAACCCCACATTAGGTCACTTGAAGGTTTTGATCCTTTTCTTTCCCTTCCCTGAAATACTTCTTTTGCAAAACAAGCATATTACTACAAAGAGTTTCAGTGATACAAATAAACCTTATCTTATGAAAATTAACGTGACCTGAAAGCTGTTCCATTGATCCGTGACAAAATACGGGTTTATCCTCTTTACCTGAGGTGCCAAACAACGACAAATAAAGAAACAAAGAAAGATCTAAGCCTAGCCCAGTCCTTTTTTCTAGCTGATAACTGGGAAAAAAAAAAAAAAAGCACCTGTAAAGAGCAATTAATCTCCCTTATCTGAGCTGACTTAGCACGAGAGGCATCACCTTCTGGAGTTGTCTATTCACTTCATTGCCTGCAAATGGAGCCTAAGGGGACTGACTTAGGCTTAGACATCAAACTTAGGGTAGATGACTCCCATGTTACTAGCCTAACAATGTTTGCTAATAATATGCACACTAAACAGACGAGCGAAGTTCCTCTCCTAAATCCAAACTGGTTCTCTAAAGCAAGCAAGAGCAAAATGCAGTTATGTTTTGATATAACAACAAATAGTTACAAACCTAAATGCAAAGATGACATTTAATGGTGCAATTTGCATCACTCTCCAAAGCTAATGTGTGGCCATTACACTTTTTTTAGTACAGTGTAAAATGTACCGTACATGTTTAATTCAAGAGTTTAAAACCTACAGACTCTGAGAAGTTTAACTGCTTTCTTATCACAGTGCCTTTAACTCTATCCTCTTGCTTCATGCGTATGCCCTATGAAATTCCTATATATGATTATAAAAGGGACACATGACATCTCCTAATTTTATTCTCAATTACACATCATCATTTTGTATGACTTGGCAATATTATACTAATGAAGTGTAGAAATGTAAGCCCTTTTCTACTAGAAAACCACTCCAAAGCCCAAGCTCTAGTGTTTATTCATACCACAGCAATATCACAGCAGATTTCAGTTATGAGCATCACTGTTTTTTTCAAAGCTGACAGCAATGAGTGAGAGCGTTGTGAGGGGTCATGCACATTTCATGAATTTTGGCTGGGAGAGATAGATCAAAAGACATTTTGGCAAGGAAAAAGAGGACCCCTAGGAACAGAAACTATAAGAAAAGGACCTTAGTTAAGAATTTATCTGCTGCCTTGCTCCTGAGTAGAAGCAAGCAGGAAGTGAACTGAAACCTTGGCTTGCCCTCAAGCAGCCAGGAGGTATGATAGACTGCACCAGACCAAGACAACCAAGAACACACAGAGTGAGTGGGCCTGGAAGGAAAGAGGAAAGAGAAAGGGAAAGGGAAGGGGAAGAGGAGTACCTTCATTCCCATGCAGAAGCTCCTTCCTGAAGACACAGCTGTAGGATGAAGTGTCATCTGAAAGCCTTTATGCAAAAGGTCTGATTTCTAGATGAGATGCTTTTCAAAATCTCTCAGTCTTGCAGATCAGAGTGCTGCTACAGCATTGGATGACTGATATCGCCATTCTGTCAAAAAGAAATGGATAGGATCAGTGAAAAAATTTAAATCTTAACTATGACAGGTTTTTTTTCCTCTATAAAATGCATCATTTCTTTAAGCTGCTTCTGCTTTCTTTGAAGCTGCTTTTATTTAATTACAGAGTAAAAAATCCAATTGTGCAAAAACCAAAAGATGTTTCCACTCTAAAATAAATTTCAGTTTCAGAAACTAGTTCATATGATCAGTGCTTCCACGTGTCTCTAGGGGCTGTGCTGCAATACATCTTCCAAGATGTATTCCATTTTTTAGCCTCTTGGTAAATGTAGGGGAACACATTACAGGAATCTTTTGCAGTTCATCTCAGCTGTGAGCCCTGCATGCTTTGACCGGAGAAGGGAGGGGAACACACCCCCAATGAGAACATCTACAAAACAAAGCAGACCATATGGAATTGCAATCCTATGCTTTTTAACAGAAACATTGTAGTTTTGCCTGAGCCAAAAATATTCAAAGGATAAACATATTTAGCTGATGGGATGAGAAATTCTGGTGTGGCCAAGATCTTGCTCAGCCTTGATAAAATCTGAGCAAGGAGAGGGAAAGAGAGACAAATTCTCGTTAGCACTGGCATTGAAGATACAAAGGTAAGCTTTGGGAAGGGGGGGGGAGGAGGAGGGAGATGTACCTATCATTTAATAACAAACTTTTGGCAAAGATTCATATCCTACAATAATTTTAGCTATCAACAGAGCATCCCCTAGAGAGTGGTGCAAAGCAAGAATTCAAATTTCTTCCACTATGAGAAGCGAAGACAGCTTAGATTGCTAATACAGGAACCTGTAAAAGAGGTATTCACTTTCTTCTGTCAAAATTAAATGGGAGATTTATATTTGGTCTACCAAAGGTATTCTGGTTCGTAATGGTGAAAAAAATCCAGCAGAGTATTAGTAGTAAAAGTAAAATACCTCAAACCGAAGTCTAGGACTTAGAACTTTCCAGTGACATACCTCACAGTCACGACCTTCAGCTCCAGCACACTCTGCTTCTACAGCTCCCTTATCTACATTTCTATATAACGAGTCCAGCTCACAGAAAGCTAGTTCACAGAGCACAGTTTCAGATCAAAAACCATGTTAAAGGAACAGAATGTGAGGAAGATAGGACCAGGTGATTGACAGTGATTGCATTGGAAATTGGAAAGGTTGAGCAGCCCTTTCTGAAATGCAGATTTCACAGGACTCAGACACATTGGGATCTGATGCTGTGTTTGGCCCATTAAACAGCTTTTTAGGCCGGAAGGGATATCAGAGTCTCACTTCACAGACCATAACATTTCACTGTTTAATTCCTTCATTAAAGCAATAAGAGTTCATTGTGCTGTATCATATCTAGATTAAAAAGGATTTTCAAGGAAAAGAAGAATCCATAAAACTCTTAGATAAAGTTATTCCAGCAGTTATTTAGCCTTGCTGTAAAAAAATATGCTCCTTTTTGTAGCCTGAATTAATCTGGTTTTACTGTAGAGATTGAGTAGCATCACACTTTCATTCACTAGATTAAATTGTCATCCCGTATCAGAAATGTCGCTGTGTAGCAACTCTTAAACCACGATAAAGTAATGTGCTAACCTTCTCTTTGGCAAAATGAAAAGATTGAGCTTCTTCGGTTCTACTGACAGGCAGCATGTCCAGATCTCTGACTCTGCTGGAAGGATTTCAGAGGCGTTTAAAACATCAGCACCACAAGAGGACTCAGACCACAGCAGCAGTTTCCCAGTACAGAAGTCCTATCATCCCCTAACTCCTACTGGATATTTCTTCACTATACATATATAAGTATCCCCTGGTTTCCTTAGTCTCACATGGGACACAGGGTGGTTTCCAGTGTCTCCTGACTGCCTGATGGTTATGTAGCACAAAATGCCCAGTTAGGGATGGCAGCCATGGAAAAGAAGGGCCTGAAACACCTGAGCTGTGAGTACCATGAGGTACTCTGGCATCTCAGGTGGACACTGTCTTATGGAAAACTACATTGTAGAGTCAGAAATACCTGAGCTAGCTTTCAGAAACTCTGCTGTGACAGCACTGAGCTCTATGCAGCTAAATTTATCTTGTTTCTTGGCAGTCTGGAGCATAGACATACTGGGTAAGATTCATCTGACCAAGTGTAGACGTATAGATCTGAGCCAGACACCCTTGGCTCCTATATGGACATCTTATCTGAGAGCAGGTGTTACAAATAGATGACATGAGTCACGCCTTAAAAGAGCCTACTTTTCTCTGCAGATCACACAGGGAACCTAGAATAGCTTAGAGGTAGGCACCTCCAGGCTGTAGTAAAGTTTGCCAAAATGAATCCCACCCAGTCTGAGGACTCTCAAAAAACACAGCAGAAATTTTCAGAAGTCCTGTTCTTGTCTTTTTCCTCTTCCTCCTTCCATTAGGCTTAGTTTGGAAACACTGAGAGTTTGAGGGAAAATTGAAAAAAAGTTGTGGCAAACTTTTTCACTCAAGAAACTTTTCTGAGTACTGTACAAGACTATTGGCAGTGTTTCACTTCAAACCTTCATGTATCTAGAACTCCCGATCAATTTGATTTATTTTAAAAATCTCTAATGGAAAGTTACAATTTTGCAAATAACTTTTCTTCTTTTTCAAAACTAGCAGCTTTTTCTCTTTCCAATATTTTAGTAGCTTCTTCCCTTCTTTCTGTAGAACTTAGAGATAGGACTGGAAAAACGTGAGTGAACACTTCAGTGTTTGGATCATGACACTAATGCAATTCAGGGGTACTGCACTCAAGCTGGTGATACCATATGAATGTTGCTGAAAATGTATTTCGCTTTTATTATTCTTACAGTTGTTACCATGAAAGTCTTACACACGCACACACACAAGAATATTTAAATGGTCTTTTCATTTTTTATATAAGGGTCAAGGTATATAAAGTAACTTCCTGTTTTCCATTGTGGCTACATTTGCACAACAGACAAATCACATCCACCTTTATGTTCACTAGATAGAGCAACCAAGAGGCCAATTTCTCCTCTGTCAGAGACAGATCAGGAGTATTATGACCAGTTTCAATAGGAACGACAGTATAAGCATCTGTTCCTTGTTACTATCCTTACCAATTTCTCCTTAGTTAATGCAGAGACTTTCCTATTTCTCATTTGATTTTGGCAAACAATAATAGTTATGCCCAATCTGTTGCTTAGGAACTACATATTAGATACTTGCTGATCTCAATAACTGTTACTGCTCTTGTAATGTCTTCATTTGTCTGTAGACATTAGTAACTACATTACATATTGTCATTAGGATCTGGGAAAAAAAAAACACAACCTAAGAACAACTTAAAAAATACAAATGCAGGTAACACAACACTTATTTCTGCTTACAGCCTGTCCAGCATCATACTAATGAAATGGGCACAATGTGTAAATGGTGCTCACAGCATGAGATCCCAAAGGTTCTATGCTGCTTCTTCTTTTCAGTGACTTATATTGTAAAAACAAAGCAATCCATAGAATCATAGAATTGTCTAGGTTGAAAGGGACCTTTAAGATCATCTAGTCCAACCATCAACCTAACAGATAAAAACCATCACTAAACCATATTGCTAAGCAACACGTCTCCTCGTCTTTTAAATACCTCCAGGGATGGAGATTCCACCACTTCCCTGGGTGGCTTCTCCCAATGCTTGATAACCCTTTCAGTGTAAAAACTGGTCCTAATATCCCATCTAAACCTCCTCTGGTGAAACTTGAGGCCATTTCCTCTTGTTCTATCACTTGTTACTAGGTAGACTGACCCCCCACCTCACTACCTCACTACAACCTCCTTTCAGGTAGTTGTAGAGAGTGATACAGGGGGACGATCACTTCCCCAGTCCTACTCACCACACTGTTCCTGATACAGACCAGGATGCTGTTGGCCTTCTTGGCCACCTGGGCACACTGCGGGCTCATATTCTGCCAGCAGTTCACCCACATCCCCAGGTCCTTTTCTGCTGGGCAGCTGCATTTCACCCACACCCCCAGGTCCTTTTCTGCTGGGCAGCTCTCCAGCCACTCTTCCCCAAGCCTGTAGTGTTGCATGGGGTTTTTGTGACCCAAATGCAGGACCTGACTCTTGGCCTTGATGAACATCATACAGTTGGCCTCTGCCCATTGATCCAGACTGTCCAGATCCCTCTGCAAAGCCTTTCTGCCCTCAAGCAAGTCGACACTAACTTGGTGTCGTCTGCAAACTTACTGGGCAGACACAGCCCATGGTGCCTGGAGATAAGGTATTTCAAGATTTAGTTCAAGAGATCTCAAATCAGATCCTCTGCTACATGTCACTTCAATAAAAATAGAGGAATTTAAGTCCTCATTTGTAAAATGAGTATTTTATATAAAAACCTGGTTATTTTAACGCCTTCCTTTGTTGTTCTCCTAGCCCTCCTGGGATGCAATACTTTGAGAGAATCAGAAAGATGTAGGCACAGAGATGTCCTTCACTTGCCCATACCAATTATCCAATGTGCTACTGATCTCAAAGTTTCACTAGATGAATGAGTTGGAAGGGACTCAGAGATACAATGTTCCTCTTGTGCTCCTTTTCGTCTGCAAACTTACTGGGCAGACACAGCCCATGGTGCCTGGAGATAAGGTATTTCAAGATTTAGTTCAAGAGATCTCAAATCAGATCCTCTGCTACATGTCACTTCAATAAAAATAGAGGAATTTAAGTCCTCATTTGTAAAATGAGTATTTTATATAAAAACCTGGTTATTTTAACGCCTTCCTTTGTTGTTCTCCTAGCCCTCCTGGGATGCAATACTTTGAGAGAATCAGAAAGATGTAGGCACAGAGATGTCCTTCACTTGCCCATACCAATTATCCAATGTGCTACTGATCTCAAAGTTTCACTAGATGAATGAGTTGGAAGGGACTCAGAGATACAATGTTCCTCTTGTGCTCCTTTCCATTCTTCAAATCCATTTGTTTTTCATGTGCAGTGTTTTCTCTTAATGGCCTATACAATATCTATACCTGAGAGAAGTAATATGTTATCCTGTACTACGACACTATTTCTCTTTTCCCCTCTTTGATGAAGATGACCAAAAATGTTCCTGCTTTAAAAGGTGACCTAAAATACAACAAATTCTCAATACTGCTCTAAAAGAAGTTAAACTGACATCTTGCCTTTGAACTAGGATGGAACATCACTGGTAAAATTTTCATTTTCTTGGGAGTATATTTAATATGAAGTTTTGGTGGGTTTTAGGTCTTTCTCAGCATGCAAAAACATAAAATGCAGTATTTCTGAGGACACTGAATCAAATGCATCTTTCGCATCTTGCCATAAAATTAATTATGCCAGAGAGAAAGGAAGCTTGTGTTATACAAGCTCTCAAAGATTTTTCCATGAAAAAATTCATCCCCGCAATCAATAAAGACGTGATATGAAATTGCATTGTTACAAAGGTTTTCTCTTCAGAATTTCTGATGAATGCAAATTTGAATTCCATGCTGTAAGAGAATGCTGAATGTCTAAAACATAAATTATGGTGAGGTAGATTTCAAAAAGAAGCACCTATGAAGTATTTAAAAAACAAGACTTCACAAATAATGCCACATTATAACATCCAACTTGTGCGGTAATAATGCAATATTAATAACAGTGTGATGCAGGATCATTTACAAAAAGCAAGAATCTCATTTTTAGACACAAACTAAACAGATCTTTGAGTGAGACATGTATTCTCATGTATTTACACGAGTTAAAAAATACATAAAATCTTACCTAAATAAATTATTGGGGGACTATGAAGCATCATTTGCATCTTTTACTTGTCAAGTTGTGAAACTTTTTTGAGTTAAGTCTGAGTTTCCTGTCATTCTGTTATTCTGTGATGAGTATATAAGCATAGAGCAGTATTTAACTTTGTGACCATATAACTGCACTTGCTGGCTGACATGGTTATTTCTGTTGTGAGACAGATAAAATTCAGTGGCACTGGGCTTTCTTAAGATACAATGACAATGTAATCCCTATTCTTTTCTTTATTTAACTCTTATTTTTCAATAGGCTCATACTGTAGCTACGTTAATTATAATGAAAATTATTAATGATAGTAATAGTACTCATTATGTTGTGCATATATTAACAGCACAAGCAGCCCTTGCATCCTGCCATACAGCACACTGGAAATTCAGCTTGATTTTTGTGGGTTTTACTGCATCACAGCACTCCTCTTCCCCCAAGACAGACGAGGTCCTACCATTACAGCACAAGTTTGTTTCAGAATCATCACTAACTTGTAAATTGGTTTTATAAATCATGAAGCTTAAGCATTTTCTCTTAACTTCCAGATTTTCACTCCCCTTGACACTGGTCAACTCCTCCAAGTACTGCCTGGCGACAAGATAGAACAACAGGCTGAACACAGGCATCCTGCTGGGAAACAGCAGCACTCCCATGACATACATCTGCCACGAGTTTCTTCTAGCACATCATTATGGGACAAGAAGACCAGTAGTCATTGACCAAGAGTGTTATAAAAAACCCGATTTGATTTTACATAACAATCTTCCAGCTATTGCACGCATTCAGCAGGCCTAGTGCCATGATTTGGGAGCGTGCTTTTACGATGTAGACAGGAAATATTTTCCCAGAGTGTGAATCATGCCATTTCTTTTATGGTTCAACATCAGAAATCAGCTTGCAGAAGTCAAGAAAGCATTCCAGGATTTTATGTTCCTATGCTGGAAAAAAAAACCACCATACAGTTAAATACTTGCATCTTCTGCAAAGATTTTCCCCATAAGATCAAGTTTGAGAGCTTGTTCTCATGATGCAGAATAGCCTACTGTCATCTGTACTGTCCTACACACTCTGTCCCTACCCAGGCAGCTCAGAGCCTGTGGAGAAGGAGACACGGGAAAGTGGGGAACAGGAGTTGCTCCAAAAACTGAAAGAAAGACAAACCAGCAGGACAAGGCATCAAGCTGAGCAGAGGAGAGCTTCATGTAGCCTACCGCTCTAGCCATCATCAAAAACGTTTCCTTGAGAAGTCATAGTTTTCCTAAACTACCAATAGTTCTGGGTAGGAAAAAGAGAAAGAAAAACAAAAAAAAAACTCAAAGAAACAAACAACCAAACCAAAGAAAACCCACCAAAACCAAAAATAAAAACAAAACCAAAAACAAAAAACAACCAAAAGCAGAAAAGTGTGTGTGGAAAAAAAAATCTGGTATCAGTCTTTCATCGAAGGATCCTGAATGTTCAGTAGTTCATATGAGCAGCAGCTCTAAACGGACTGATTAAAACCCCTAAATAAATAATAAATGACCATTATATGAGCACGGATCTGCCCCACACATGCTACCTGATATATACAAACATATTTCCATAAGGAAATTCATAAGGATTCACTTCTGTCCCAACGGAGCCAGGGCAAAAGAAGGGAGGAGATGAGGTTTTAATGCAAGAAGTCAGGACTGGCTGTTGAGAGCAGTCCTGCTGTTTACTCTGCTCTAAAGCAGACCTGAAGCACACAGCTATTGTACACACACACAGAGGGTAGAATGAGCTTTGCAGGGTGCTTCCTGCTGCAGGGCTGTCAGGGACCTTCACAAAGCTGCAGCGTTTGGCGTCGTTGTTGCAGCAATCCTGCACAATGCCTGCGTGTTTCTCAAAGTCCTTTTCCAAGTCTCTGTGTGATTTAACTGAGAGCCAATATTCTATTTCCACAATATTTTAAGTTAACGGCAAAACATTCTGGACATATCTTATTACTCTGCTCGTCTCTTCCCCCAGGGCTTCTCTGACAGCTTCCTGATTGCAGCCTCTCCTCGCCGAGCAATGCCTCAAGTTTCATCATCCAAATTACTGTACTCTAAGTCCCCTGCAGAAACTGTGTTTATTTCCAATATCCCAACAGGAAGACCCCCATCAAGATGAGTCATTCTTATTTCCAAGGATGTTGTGCTGAGGCCACTCAGAGGAAGATGCAGCACCAGCAGCTTTGTATTAGCCTAGTGGGGGGAGAAAAATAGAGCCCTGCTTTCAGCTAGATTTCTTTCCAGCAATACAGGTATTTTTTTCCAGAAATGATGAAAATTACAAACACTTACTCTAACAAAAGCCCTGTTGGAAGCACCAGAGTCCTGAACACTTTGGGATGTGTGCCATGATGTGTGGAAATGGGAACCGGCTACTTTGAACTCGCTACCATCTGGACAGAAAGCGATGCTTCGCTATGAACTCCACAGATCTGCTGGGCCTCTGAACTGTTCATTCATGCGTTATTTTTTGGCAGCCTTCACCATTTCCACAGAATCATTGGCAGCAGCCTCACTAGAGAGCAGGTGAGCCTGACCCTGCAACTTATCTACCACTATTAATCACAAACTGGCTTTTAACTGCTTCATAATAGTGATCATTCAGAGGTCTTTTAGGATGGTGTAATTCTGCTGCAGAATGTCGCACATACAAATTCTCAGAAGAGTCAGGGTAATCCTTGCTTTCAGCTCAAAAGAGCACAAGAAAAGCCTTTCACCATGTTACTGCTGTAGCACAGATAGAGCCAGCTCACGCAGACCTTCAAACAATAGAGCTAGAATTGGGTCAAGATGTAGCAGAAGTCTACAGTTTTGGTTTAAAATCAAGGATGGCTTTCCAGCTCTAATTCTGCCAACTTCAAACAAAATCCGTGCATATTACACACAGATAACACAGGCTAGTCACTGGACTGTATCATCAAGGATTAATCTGTCTTCAGCTCCAGAATGGTAGTAAAAAATAAACAAACATCTGTATACATAACCATACAAATTCCATGTTCCTAAAATTTTGAACATCAAAGGAAAATTTGTCGCTATACGCATGCATGCTTGGTTATGAGATGATGTGGCTTTCTGGAGCCACTGCAGCTTGTCAGTGATGTATGAAATGAGGAATCACAGCCCAGTGCACAGAAAACACAAGCGATGCCACCCAACAAGTAGGTTGAATTTTCAAAGTGCTGCTTAAACTCTTGCACAGTCAGTCCTACAAACAGTGGGACAGCCAGGGTAAGAGAGCACAGGGTACAATTCCAGAAACGTGGAGGGGAAATACCTTCTATTAGAGTCCATCTCACATATTTAACTTTGAAAGCTGTCATCTGAATGGCAGACATTTGTTCTCTCTAGCTGCTTTTCTTTTCCCCATTGGAATGAAGTGGTGCCTGACAGGCTGTTTGGAAGATTAGGGATTTCTTTGGTTTTTTGCTCTTAATGTTCTCGCTGAATTTATTTATATCTTGGCTGGTTATTAGAACTTGTTCCATATGGTAATCTGGCAATGCCAAGCCAAGGATTTAAAATTAAAAAATAGGTTCTTTCAGCAAGACTTCTGTGACTTGGAAATTCACTCAAAAGTATTAAGACACAAATTAACCCAGCTTTTCAGGGGAGAAGTGGGGAGGAAAGTAGCCAGAGGTTAAATAGGAGACTGTATGAAAGACCAAAGTAGAAATTTTTTTCACAATGTTGGAAAGTGGCCCAAAAGCTCATTCTGTTGAAGACCTTTCATTAAAATCCTACAGATTTTCTGGATTAGAAGGTTTTCCAGTCTTCTGCTTCTGTAGGAAACCCTGGAAAAAGCAAAAGGAAACCATTCCAGGAAGCAAACAACTTGGACCCAAACTAGTAGATAGATACACACCTGCGTAACTGGAATAGAAAATACAAATAAATTACATGTTGGAGGGTTTAAAGCAAAAGTAGATAAAAGGCTGTTCTGCAATGCCAAGGGGACAGTCAGAAATGAGAAATTATATACATCTAGGCTACCTTGAAAACTATGCTTTAATGTGTCAAAGGAGGTAGCAATACCACAATGCAGATTTTTGACCCACGCTTCAAAGATGTCTGGATTAGAGCTGACCAAAAGTCTCAGAGCCCCACCGGATGAGGGTGCTTGGGCTAGAAAAAAAAGTGTCCTGCTGGTTTGGATACAGAGTTTGGTTTGCATCCCACCTTCAGCATAAATTTAAAATGAGGAAACACACAAACAAAACATAGCAAAACACAAAACAGATTTGCAAGTCCCACAGGCTTCTGAACAAGTATGTCACAATTTCCCCGGAGTATTCAGAACAGGACGGTGGCAGCACTGTAATAGTATTATCGCACAGACAGCGTCAGCAAGGGGAAGCTGCATTTTTACACACAATAAATTAAAAAGTCTCAATTCACAGAAAAAGTAATTTTTTCACAGACACATGATTAAAAACCTCATTTCAGTGAAGACAACATTCTCTATTCCTCCAATTCCAAACAATAGAGACCTATATGTAGGAGAATATAAAAGACTAATCAGTACAATCTTTGCCAAATTCTGACGAAAATTGTGCACGATTCAATATTATCACCAACAGTAACATCAATACGACATTCAAGGAAGACTGATTTCAGCCAATAGGTTTGCTTTTTTGATTTCAGGGTATTTTTTAAATTCAAATAAAAAACCCATAGAGGTCAGATGTGTTACTGATTTTGTTCCCATCTTGGTCATTGTGCAAAATACAGCCATTACCATCAGCCAAAAAACGCAAGTATTGTGGATAGATATCCTTAAATCAAACTTTGTTTTTCTTTCCCTCTCCTTAAACTTAACAAACAAAGTTTTTCACAAAATGAGACCTAAGAAAAGAGCTGATGCATTGCCCTCAGTTTCAAGACTTTTAAAAGACATTCAGCTATTGTTTTAGACTGAGTTCTGAACAAAAGATGAAATTCGTGGTCTTTTACAGAAGTCTGTGAGATCTGGTCAGCTTTTGGAGCCCAAGAAGCAACCAGATCTGCTCCAGGGAAGGGGGCCTGACATGCAGCAATGGGACATCATCTGGCTTGGCTCCTGGGTTGCTGTTATCAACAAGACCCAGCCAAAGGTCCCCAGATCAACCAGAGAAGTGGGGATCTGCTCCAGACCCTGAGAATCTCCACTGAGCTGTGCAACAAGGGAGTGTTGGTCTTCCCCACCCAGCATGCAGAAGAAGTGGTGCACCATGCACTGAGGAACAGCATTATGGTGGGTCAAATCATGATGTCCCGCCACTTGTCTGCACCTACACAATGACAGAGCCCCGAGGCATATTTCCCCAGCACCCAGCCCAGTGGGAGCATGTCCATCACTCTCCAGAGAACCAAAGAGATGACTGCAGGGAGGTACAGAAAAGGTACACTGTTCTCGGACAGCGAGAAGCCCTGCTGTAGCAAATGGTGCAATCCCAAGGGGTGGTTTAAAAACAGCTCAATATTCCTGAAGAGAAAGCAGACAATACATCAGTAAAACCATACTGGACAAGGCCAGCACAGTGGCATTTCCCTGACTGCTGAGACCCATCTCTTGCCAGTGGTCAGGCAAATTTTATGCTCTATATCTGAGGGGAGAAGAAGGCCTCTTCTCTTCCCCCACTCCAGAAAAACCCATGTGATTGTCATGCCATACTAACTCATTTAATAGTTTTGGCTGGGGTAGAGTTAATTTTCTCCAGAGTAGCTGGTATGGGGCTATGTTTTGGATTTGTGCCAAAAACGGTGTTGATAATACAGTGATGTTTAGTTACCATTGAGCAGTGCTTCCACAGAGTCAAGGCCTTTTCTGCTCCTCACACCATCTCACCAGCGAGTAGGCTGGAGGCTCACAAAAATTGGGAGGGGACACAGCTGGGACAGCTGACACCAACTGACCATAGGGATATTCCATACCATATGACTTCATGCTCACTATATAAAGCTGGGGGAAGAAGAAAGAAGGGGGGGACGTTCGGAGTTATGACTTCTGTCTTCCCAAGTAACCATTGTATGTGATGGAGCCCTGCTTTCCTGGAGATGGCTGAGCATCTGCCTGCCGATGGGAAATAGTGAATTAATTCCTTGTTTGGCTTTACTTGCGTGTGCAGCTTTTGCTTTACTTATTAAACTGTCTTTATTTCAACCCACAAGTTTTCTCACTTTTACTCTTCTGATTCTCTCCCTCATCCCACCAGGGTGGAGTGAGTGAATGGCTGCGTGGTCCTGGTTGCTGGTTGGAGTTAAACCACAACATACACCAATTATAAGAAAAATTCTTTACTTGTATGAAAACATACCCTTATATTTACAATAGTTTTCACTGTGCTACAAACCAAGACACAATGAGTTTAACAATTATAGGTTTGTTTCTTGCAACAATTGAAGGTGAATGACCTTTTCTTCTTCAGTCTTTCACGCTGAGGCCAAACTGAGAAGAAGTCAAGGCAGGTGGAACAACAAACTCCCAGATAAGATTCCTCTTTTCTCTGCCCTAATCAACGGGAAGGTCAAGGCCAAAGACTATTGTGGCATGGAAGGGACTGCAAACTACCTTCTAGTATTTCTTTCTTTTCCCCACATGAAATTTCTTTCTGAGACATACTTTCACACATGTTTTATAAAAATGTAACGGTAAAAGACATTGCATTGTAAGGTCATGACAGGGAATAACAGCACATCTGTGAAAATTCAATTTTTGTCTAAGTATATGCTGCATTTTCTAGTTTCTTTCCTGATCCACTGCAGAAGTTAGTATCCAGTGTTTGCCGTCTCACATAATGATCAGTTTCGCATTTGCCACATCCCTTTACAGTGAATGTAATACTAACAGTGCCCTTATCCTTTCCAGTAGAGCTCATTGTGGCAGTAAAAACACTTCAGGCAAAATAGGATTATCATAGTCTACATACACAGCACAGCACATGTAAGGTCAAAAGTTTCCCCTGATTATGGATATCCCAGTTGAGATACCACCCACCTCATTTTTTGAGACTACTTAGCATTCTCTCTGCTATTGCACCGACAGTAAAAACTTTATGCACTGTAGTTAAGGCCATAAGCGCTCTGTATTTTCTAGAATGGGATCCCAAGAGCATTAAGTCAGTCTAACAAAAAAAGAATGACCAGCTTGAACTGATGAGAGCGTGGTTGGTGGGGGTACTAGCATTATACGAGAACTCAAAAGCACCAGCAGAGATTGCCCAGCTCTCCTCAAGGGTGCTGATCTCTCCCCAGAAGGAAACAACTCCTCCCTTCCTCCTCTAGTCCCTTGTCTCATTTACATTAACCAGATCCCCCAAAAGATACACTTTTGTCTCTGGGCCACCCCTCCAACTAACCATTCCTTGACATAATTCACAAATAAGCAGTTAACCTACTGACCGTGCTGCCATTACGCCTAGGTGTGCACTGCTGAAGATGAATTTATGCATTTCTATTTGATGCTGCTGATCAAGGAGGTCTCCTGCCAGCAATAGATGCTGAGAGAGGGAATGAGAGCAACTCAGAATCACACAGAATCACAGAATCGCCTAGGTTGGAAGGGACATTTAAGATCATCTAGTCCAACCATAATACAAAAATAGCAACAACAACAAAACCCAACACTAAACCATATTCCCGAGCACCACTCCTTCCAGCTCCTCTGCACACAGCCTGTCAAAGCCATGAGCAACTGGGTCTGTGGGGCAGCAGTGCTCTCCTTCCCCCACAGAAAACCAGACTGGGCCTTTGAACTTCATGGAGGATCAGTGAAGAAAAAGAGAAGAGGCTCGGGTGTAACCAGGTGTACAACACAAGTATCCTGGATGAGAGGTGTGGAACACAAAGCTGTGGAACACAGCAAAGGCTGCCCATAGCTGTGTGCTATCTGTGGAAAAGGACTAAGAGGAATTTGTTTAATTACCCCATGACTTATCTGAGCCCAGGGAAAGACAGAGATGCTTCTGACATGGACTTCATTACTAGTGAAACTGCACAGATCCTACCGTGGCGTGTTCACAGCGCATCCCTGAGAGACACAACTCTGCCTCTCCACGGCCTGCATATGAATGAATTACAGGAAAAATTATATGCTGCTCAGTCTTGTTCACTACTCCACAGGTACTAAAACCTTCTGCCCGGCTTGGAAAGACAGCTGCAGTGCAGCACTCCTCTGTGCCCGCCCCACCTCCCCTCACTCCTCAGTGGGAAAAACCCTGTCAGCAAGGCATCCAGCCTTCCCAGAAGCCCGGAGGGAACACCTTCAGAAACACCATCAGGAAGCATCTAGATGCCAGTTACAACCTGCTGTCTGACTACAGCCTTTGTCATGACTTTTCTCTGGAAGAGCTTAGCCCGCCCACGCTGCAGAAACTGGGTGGTGAGGGGAGAAGATACACAAAAAGTGGTAAATCAGTGGACCAAATGGACACATCAGCTGCTAAAAGCTGTATCTTCCATATGCTATAAAAGAGAGAAAAAAAGAAAAAAAAAAGAAAAAAAAGAGAAAGCTATCAAGGCAACAAGGCAATATCAGCATGGAATCCTGATGACAGAGCATTACACTGGATGCCGCACACAATCCCTTCCAGGAAGAGAAATAAAGGTTACAGGAGAAGTGAGTCCCTGCTGCAGGACTGCAGAAAAACCTCAGAGTATTTAATTATTCATGACATGGTTTAAAAGACAGTGCCTATAGGCCCTGGCACAGCTAGGATACGCACACACACACACAACCACATGCAGCAGACCCGGGCCTTCTGTGCTTTAGTATCAAAACAATGTCTGCGTAAGCCTAGAAAACCCTCAGATCCTGTCCCACAGGGGACACTCAGACAAACCATGAAAGTGTGTCTGAACATATTTCTGACTTCCCACATTTCTATGCTGCTCAGCATTCTTCTGCGCGTCTACCCCAGATTTGCAAGTCCATATGTACATTCTCTGGAGGCTGGCAAAACACTTTGCCTTCTCAGAGCAAGCATAAAAAAACCCTGGTGATAAACTTCTGAAACTATTACAACTTAAAATGCTGGAGCAAAAAAAAAAAAATTAAAAATGAAAAGAGGCCACTGTCTGAACCCCAGGCATGCAGAGGTCACAGCAACGGAAGAGAGGTCTCAGTGGAAAATAAAACTCGGTCGTCACCTCATCTTTCAGCTCATTCAAAACCTTCACCACTTCTCAATGAGCAGTTTCAAAAAGCCACTCTGTATGTGAGCTACAGTGGGTGTTTCATACGCAGATACACACCTGTGGGAGAACTTGTTGCAGCATGGGGGGCTGCAATCACAGTGAAAACAAGTAACATTCACAAGGATCATGGAGCTGTAGCAGGAAAAAGTTCAGCAGTGACCTTACACATCTCAGTAATATCTAAAGAGCTGTTTTGGTTTTTTTTTTTCCACTGTGCATCACTTGGAGATGTCTGGAGCTAATAAATGTCTTCAAGGAAAAAACATTTCTGCATATCATGTCTTGTCTCCAGTAAAAGCACCATTATATCATCATTAGCCTGAAGAAGTTGGAAAGAACTCCCATGATAAGAAATATTTTAGGTTTATAACGTAGGTGTGACCAGGCCTATCTATTGATAAATTTATTTCTCAAATATTTTCTCCTGGTTCCTAGAAGATTTTCAAGCTGTTCAAGAGAGTGTTACGCTCATGGCACCCAACCGTGCTGGGTATCATGCTAACAAGGGAAGAGTACACATGGTCACACTGCTGTGCATGTTTTTTGGTCAGCCTAGAGAGATCACATGCATGATAGACCACTGCCTGTGACACTGATCAATACCAACAGCCTAGCCATTTTCTGCTCAACAAGAACTGTCTTCTGGTGCTGTTGTCACACTTTCTCCCTCAGCACAGATGAGTCTTCTACTCCCCTTTTAAGTCCCTGGGCAACCTGGTCTAGTTGGGGGTGTCCCTGCTGACTGCGGGGAGGTTGGACTAGATGACCTTTGGAGGTCCCTTCCGGCCTGGGCAATTCTATGATTCTATTCTATGATTCTATGATTCTATGATTCTATACCTGGATTCTTTCCCAAAATATAGACTACTTTAGATTGGAAAGGAGGTCATCTGGTCCACACACCACACCACCATTTTAACTACTGTCAGCAGGACAGAACTGCAAGTAAAGACAGTCGATCTAAGAAAAAAACTAAGAAAGAGGTGCAGGAACTATCAACAATTTAAAAATTAACTACTTGCCTCTCAGGCTGGGAGAACTAGGAGATGAGGCACTTGCAGTAACACCATCAGGACACGGTGATCCAGAAAGAAAAGTTGAATTTGACTCTCTCCTGGTTTCAGCTGAGATAGAGTTAACTTTCTTACTAGCAGCTGGTATGGTACTACGTTTTGGATGTAGGATAAGAATTATGTTGATAATACAGGGATATTTTTAGCTGTTGCTAAGCAGTCAAGGCCTTTTCTGCTCCTCAGACAACCTCACCAGTGAGTAGGCTGGGGGTGCACAAAAACTTGGGAGGGGACACAGCTGGGACAGCTGACCCCAACTGACCAAGACACTAAGCCCTGTGTGAGTCATCCTTTGCTGTAGATGATTCCTCAGGCCCCCTGCCTTTCCCTGCGATGCCTTGGGGCATTCTTGTACCTTGCTCTGCAAAGGGAAGTGGCAGCAACTCTTCTCCAGGACTGCCTGGTGTTGAAAATCCTACAGGAAACCTCTTAGCTGCCACTTGTTTTCTCACTATCAGGGCACTTCGTCGAAACATTGTCTTTTGGTTGATTTTGTTGGTTTATTTATGAAAGATAAACACCCCATGGGAAAGACAGGCAGGCAAAACACAAATATATGTCCTTTCTCCATTTATTAAGAATAATGAAAAGCAAATAAATGCTTTGCTGGGAAAAGTAAATGTTCCAGCAGTCAAACGTGATCTTATTCTGGCACTGAGTTTGTACACTAGTTGAGTTTCACAATAAGGTCTCAGCCACCTGGATGCTGTGTGCATCTGTATTTCCCTCTTCTTCCATATTTATGCATAACATATTTAAGATAGGGACAATGCAGTCACAGGAGAAAGCAGAAATTGCTCTTGTAAACACATCAGTAGTCATGGAATTTCAGACCCTAAAGAGAGAGTTGATCATTTCAATACCATAAACCAGCACATTCCCCAGCGGCAATGTATTTCTAGCATCTCTAAGATACTGCATGTTCTTCCCACAGTTATTTTCTTTTGCGTCTGTACACCTTGTTTTCTGTATCCATTTTATTGTGAATGGAATGAAAGTCAGGTACCAGCTGTACACTGAGAGGGAAACCATCCACAAAAGCCTCATGTCCCTTTCTGGTCTTGCTGCTGCAATTTTAGACAGAGGAGGTGGCCAGCTTGTTTGCTTTATAACAGACAGGAAAAGACTACAAGTTATCAGCTACAGCCTACCAGATTTTCTACAACATTCCAAGATCTGAAGCAAGTGAATAATACAAATAAATATATAGGATATCTTCTTCATTATAGATGGGAGGTGTACTGAGGACTACTTTCTGGTCAATAATAATAACCTGAAGAAGCAGTTAACTAAGACATCTCTTTGCAAATTTCACAGAAGTGCCAGGGCTTGTTAGAGAGCACTGCAATGGACAGTTTGATCAACTCTGGCATTTGATTAACTCAGGAAAATGCCGCCTATTGTTTGTAAATGTATGCCCAAAAGCTGATTCAAGTTGCCATAATATCTGATGGAGTTCTGATACTGTACTCTAGGAAGCTGATAATCACATTGCTTCAAAAGTGATTACCAGGAGTTATCTGTAGAGCTACAGAGGGAAAACTTCTATTATGTGTCTTCAGAGGACAGTTACAACAACCTGATGCCTGCCCTTCTTTCTTTCCCTTTTTCAAGACCACACTCTGTAACACTCCTTTTCCATCATCATTTTCCATACCCTCATCATTTTCCAGTGAAAGACATCGCTAAAGCTTCTTTTGTTTGTTCCAATAATCTCAGAAGTATCTTTATCTGAGGGCTGCCTCTTTTTGTGAACTGTTCCAATTTAAAATCCCATTAAACTAGCCCATCAGTCCTTCTTGAAGCACATACCTTCTGTACACACAAATTCATCATAGATGGGCAAAGAGGCCACAACCTCAGGCCAGCAGCTAGAGGAAGCTGGCTCACTTTCTCAACATAAGCATATGTTGGCAACACCACAAAATTATTCCCATCATCCATAATATTCATGGTATTAGGGGTTTATCAGCATAATTTCCCAGTGTTGCTTCTCACAGTGACAGCCTGCCTCTTGAAAATGACTACTACCGTACTATTTGCTTTCTGGATATGAAATACAGCTACTTGAGTCATAAGGAGAAAGAATTAAAATGCACTTAAAATTATTTTTGTTTGAGTAAGTAGCACCAGTTGTGTGAGTTCCCATGCATACACACAGTCTAATATACACACGCAGGGGGAAGATTCAGTAAACTGAAGAAAAGAATGTCACTGTTCCAGAAACTGTAGTGAATTCCTAAAAAGTACAGAATTCCACTGGCTTTTTTCTCTCCTGATTTCAGTCACTCCTACAATACTGATTTTGTCCTTATACTTCCAGTTGCTGTAGATGCTGGCTGACTAAGATTTAAATTCACAACCGTTTGTGCTCGCATGTGTTGAGACAAATCTGTAAAGGTAAATTGAGTGCATTCGTTTAAGTCTCAAACATCAAAGAAACTAAGACGAACCTTAAACATATTGCTGTTCAAAAACTAATTTTAAAGCCAGTCTCATATTTTTGATCATTTTTTAGCTGGAAGTAACTCAGATCATTCTCTCATCATCTAACCTTCAGCCTCCCTCCCTATCCTTCTTATGTGCTGAATGAGAAAGAAGACTGGCAGATCAGTTACTGAAAGTCTGTTGTAAAATGGCTGCATGCATTTTATAAGACTCATATTTGTAAGGGAGGATGATCAGTACAGATATATATCGTGTAGTGGGGATGTAGTAGAAAGATTAATTCTTGGAAATAATTCAGCCTGACAGATAAGGTATGTATGTAGATACTGCCAATATATCAAACAGTATCCTGCAGAATAAGATAGACAAGGCCTTTTGCACATCCACGACCAATGCCTAGTCCCAACCTGGCTGTAGAAGCAAAGAAGAAACCACATCCAAATCATACTGTAATTGCTGTTTTCAGTCCCACCTTTCTTCAAAGAGATAAGCAAAGCACAGTTCAAAGACTGACTGAGGTCTGAACAGGGTTTTGACCCCTTCCAGCCCAATTGTTGCCAGTTCCACCTTGTCAAAGATCTCTCTTCAAAATGTGCTCATCTGCACCGATATAGTCCAGCTCCCATACTCCCTATAAACCAGAAAAAATTGAGAATCCTTTTAAAACTAGAAATCCCACAATGCAAATGTAATTTCAATCAATTTTTTGAAGGCTTATTATTGTTTTCCTTGGGATCCTTAGTGTCTTTGCGCTGTCGTGCATTTCATAGATAGGTAGTTAAAAGGAAGGCCAACAATTTAAAAAAAAAAGAGAAAGGTTGAAAACCATACAACAAAGTAACTACAAATGGGGCACTGCTGTAGAATTCAGTTTTCGAGACACAGGAGCAAGGGAATAAATCAAATAACTCAGACTGTCCAAGGCAATATGACAGAGTGTGGAATTTTTGGCACGTAACAGTCTCATGATGAATGAAAACACAAACAAAAATCAATGGCTGAGTTGCTCAAAGAACAAATTTTCCCTAGCAGTAAAAAGACTTGAATACTGGCTGCCGGCCTAATTTCATTAGGAAATGCATTCCAATTAATGGAAGCTCTGCAAACAAGAGATAATTACTAAGGCGAGACAGAGGAAAGGCCTTATAGCCTTCCAGCTTCTCTTCTTTGGTTGCAGCTTGCCCTTCTCTCCTTCCAATTCATTTAAGGTGTAGGTTGTTGGTTTTCTGCTAGTGTATTTTCCGGGCCTCCCCCACCATTCCTGCTGCACAGGACTCCCATTGCCTGCTCCTGACATTGGCCTTGTCCCCACACACACACCATACACTGGGAAGTTTCCCATGCTGGGGAGGGTTGTGTTTGTTCTCACATCTCAGTGTCTGAATGCCAGTTGTGCCATTATTCCTGTGCTACTTGTTTATATTCGTTTTGATGCTACATTTCCTGTGCCAAATTAAATACTGGCACAGACAGGTGCCTGAAATCAAAGTTGTGCCTGCTTATGCTCTGGTGGATTTTCATGGAAATCATTTCCATGATTTCATTTCCCAGGAAAACAGCAATTATGTAACCTCGGTAGAAACAGACGCCAACAATATTAAACCCTCGCAACTGCACTCCTTTCACCCCAAGGGCTTCTTTCAATGGGAGGATGGAAAGTTTCTTAAAACCAAACAAGCAACACGGCCCTTTTGTTTTAACAGACGTGCTTCCTTATTCTGTCTGCACGTAGGCAGAAACTTGAGACATTTTGCTTCCCTCACGACATCCCCTTGAACGCCGTGCACTTACAAAGTGGCTTCGCCACATTTCACCCACAATCAATACTGGCCTTGACCCAGAGGATATTGGGCAGCCCATCCTGATGGCTTGCAAAGTAGTGACTTCCGCAGAGCACAGCGGTGAGGATGTGTCATCCCCAAAGAACCACTGCTGTGCACCAGAGGATGCTGCTGCCAGGGACAAGGACACTTTGCAGAAGCTGCATCCCACTTGGGTTTTTTCACCCTGCAGCTCTGCTAAAAAAAGTTCAGTTACATCCGTCCATGCAACAAATAAAACCCAAGCGACCGCAGCTCCATTCTCTCACTCACTCTCTGATGTCCAGCACAAGATGAGTGTCTGCAGTCCCAGCGACTGCGATGCCAGCTCACATGGGCCAGCATCAGGGCCATCACCTAGCTCTGACGTTCACCCACAGCAGCCGAGGACTCAGCACTGACGGTCCTATCCAGTGAGGGTGCCATCAGCCCTGGGCTCTCTGCCGTCTTCTGGGCTGCTGTGAGCTACCTTGGGTATGGAAACATATGGGCAAAGTCTGTAAAAACCAAACCAACAGCAACAAAAGCACAAAGACAACTCTACTACTTCTGGAGACCTAAATATGGGTAGCTCACCCACTTAATGGTCTGTTTGCATTTAACATACTTCTTCAAAAACTTCAAGTGTCTGTCCGCAGCCACCACATGGCATTACATACTTACAGTAGCTTCACTGACAGGCAAAAAAGAAAGAGTAAGCAGAGAAAAAGCACTGGGTTTGTGGCAAGGGATAAAAGACTAATTTATCAATGCTAATAGCTTGAGTCACGGATTAAAAAAGAAAGAAAAAAAAGAAAGAAATTAAAAAAAGAAAAAAAACAGACCAAAAAATCAGACTATATCACAGAAAGCAGTAGTACTACATTAACTATTGTGAAGCCAGACGATGCCTGTTTCTAGAGGTTGATCAATGTTACGTGCATTTTAGACACGCCATGGTATTTCCAGCTCTGTAGCTCTGGACTGTTGGGTCAGACATGTAATATATCTTTCTCTCCCATTGCGGCGATATGAGATCGTCATTTTAAAGGTCTTCCCTGGCATGGCTGCCAAGCTGTTTGTCTGAGCTGCAGTGGTATTTTTGGAGACAAAGACTTGGACGGGGTGCGGGACAGGTGGCCTGGCAGCAGTGGTAGGAAGCTATCAAACCGCGCAGCGTACATTTCAAAACACAAACCAGAGGGAGAGGAGATAAATCATTTACTGTATTTAACTTAGCATATTGCTACTTTTTGTGAGTCATATAGTCTTGCGGAAGACTCCCCGGCCAGGATAAGCCAACTTTGAAGGAAAGACAATGTAAAGATTACGAACTGCCGTGCATTTATGAAGTCAGTTTGCATAAATGTGCAGAGGCAGCAGTGAAAGCAACAAAATTAAAGATGGGCAGGAACCTGTATCGCCCCATCTCCCTTCACTCTCCCTGGGTTTCAAGGACCTTCCTGTGCTTCACTGGTCAAAAATTAGTCCGAACCATCTTCTGAAGGCCAGCACAAAGAGGCAGTAGCCAGCAAAAACATTAGTACTTTGCACTCCACCTGAAGTGTCTGTCCATAGCCCTGGCAATGGCCCTCCCAGGCCAAGCAAGAAGCAAGACCCCACATGCTTCCAGTGGCAGGGCAGGACACCTGCCACCATGTCACCAGGTCGCTTGGCCAGAGCTTGTGTGCACCCATGGTGCAGTCAAGCTGCCCTGACCATCAGCCAGGCGCCCAGAGGAACCCCTGTACAGTCATGACAGGACTCAGAGGGTGAGAAAGTCGGGGCTCGGTGGAAAATGTCTCACACAGCACCTCTGACCATTTCTTGCCCAGGCCCTGGGCACCACTACCACAGCAACTTGTACACCCCACACCTGGCCACCCCTTTACTGAAGGTCTCAGCAGCAGACAGGGAAAAGGCTTCTGACTGGATTGAAAATGTGGCCATGGCTGCCTTGCGAAAGGGATCCTTCTGTTTCTGAGATACTTTCGGTCTCCAACTCAGCGTGTCACTAGGTATGTACTTGTCTTGTGCCGAGGGCTGCCAGGTACATCTGGCTGGACCACATGTGGTGTGAGATGTGCAAATTGCAGGCACAGTACACCTGGTTTTCCCTCCTGCCCCAATCCAAGTAACAAAATTCCCAAATAGGGGCGTCCCTGGGAAGACTGCACTGCACGGCAATTTTTTTGAAGGTAGATAGTTCTAATCTAGTTACGAAGAGCTACTCTAATTCTGTGCTCTTAGTTTTAAACTAGATTCCTAGAGAAACAGGATTGTCTGAAGAGTAGCACTTTTCGTCCCCACACTTTTAAACATGCAGACTGGTTTCAGCCAAATTCAACAAAAGGATAGGGGTCACCAAGCTACCAAAATCCAACAAGCACTATGACAGATGTGGCCAGGCAGACAAGGAAAAATAAACCCATTAAAAAAACCAAAATGTCAGATACTGGAGTGTTCACAGGACGGAGAGATTTTATTGCAGCTCAGCAGCGCGTAAAGCTTCAGGCAGACCTCATTGCTAGTTAGTCACAGGGTAATGCAAATACAAGAGACAACACTATGAAAGCAATCTTGTGCGGAACTGCCCCCATCTCACAGAACAATTTATGAAAAAAATTGGGATGTCACACAATACTGCATGCCCTACAGCAAGTGAAATTATCTTTACCAGCCAAACTTATAAAAAAAAAGTCATCAGCTGTACTTGGTTAGACATTTTCCCCATACCCTTCGCTAATCTATATTGCATTCATGCTTTTACTGATCGTGCTCTCCTTCCTCCACCCCCACGCATCACGACCTGGCCCAGAATGGACACCAGAATAACATGCTATTTTTTCCAGGGTCATCACAACAAGTGTGCCCTTGCATTTCTCATCCTTTTATTGCAAAAATACACTGTCCCCATGCCTGGTTCTCTCTGCCATCTGAGTCAGGAGAATGAATCATCAAAAATGCTATTGTCAAATGCTTTCTATGAATTATGTTCTGCACTGCAGTGGTTTGCTCTGCTCAGGATTCTCCATTTAGATTATTGGTATTTCTCATCAGGATCACTTTTAAAAAACATTGAAACAAATTCTGATTGTGTCCAAAAGGGGGCAGCCCATTTTAAGCCTTTTTAAGTCTTGCTTTTAATGGGCAAAAAATGAAAGTATAAGCCAGTTTAAGAGACCAGTGTGGAAAAGTAACATCACCATAGGTAAGAACATATTTTGTCCACAAAACCTTATGATAAGAATGGGAGATATATTATATTTAGATATTAGATAACTCAGCAACATCTAAGCAGTGGGATACCAGTAAACTCCAGGAACATACGTGTACCAACACACAATTTTAAGAAATACCATTCCTATCAGCTATATATCTATTGCTGTATTTCTCATAGTCTAGCTCCATTTCAAGGGCAAAAAGGACACAGTCTTTAGAATTTGTTCTCATCAGATACCTGAAGTACAGAAGAGAAGCAAGTGTTGCTGATCTTTGGCGTACATCTTTATCCTATTAATATTCTTTAGCAATTACAGGCAATTAAGAATACTGTGTGGGTTTTAATCTCTCCAATCCTGACTGGGGTGGGAACTGAAAGTGCTGAGTGACCTAACTGAACAAAATCTGTGCTTCCTACAAACCACGCAGACAGCAAAAACAGACATCCCTGCTCATTATTTGGATGTTGAATAATATAAAAGATTAATGGAATGTCGGTGGAATGTCCTCATGGCCACTTTTTCTTACGCTTAACCAGCTCTTAAAACAAGGTTTTAATGAAAATGGCTTCCTAAGATCATTAATTATTCCTTTAAACAATACCATCTTTAGCCTGACAGGGAAGAACATAATTACTTACCAAACTCCACCAATGCTAATTTTTTTTATAAAGACAGACAAACAGAGAATATATTATGAGAAAATAATTATACTAGGCCTTAGGAATGTAAAAATTGGAAAAATCAAGTGATAACATTTCTAGTGTAATAACTTAAGGAGAACAGAAAATGGCATGAAGTATATCCATTTTCATGACAAAGGCTGTAATGAGAAAAAGAAAAGTGCAAAACTAATCTGCTCCAGAAGTCTACACTGTCAGTTCTTCCATCAATTATCTATTCCAATCATGTAGACAAGAGTTTCTGTCTACAGAGTGAATCCACTCTGATAGTTAATCCTGTTGTCTTGTAGTTCCCCCTGGAGACTTGAGGATACAAGGTATTATGTCCCTGTGTAGCACTGCTCAAATATAGTCTAACAATTCCACTCATTGAATCCTTGCCCTGTATGTATCTCCTTGAAGAACACGGAGGATGAAAATTCCATCTCATCCATGTATTGATTTCATTCCAAACCCATGTAGCAGAAGCCCAACTTGCAGATCTGCTCTTTTGCAGCTACTTCTACCAACACACCCCTGGCACAGCAGGAGGCTGAACCGACAGCTCTAACTCTTCCTCACGCTATCAGCTGCTTAGTGAAATGTTCTAGGTCATGAACATTTGCAAATTAAACATCATAATGGCTTGTCTGAATTACCAGATAATCAGATCACATCTCTTTTTCTGAAAACGATGTACCTCGACTGTTACAGAAATTAAAATGCACTAAGTAGGATACAGTCTTTCCCATCTGTGTAGTACTGTTGGGACTGTGGAATTCCCACCACTGTTTAACTACCTAGTTTCTAATTCTTCACTGCATTTTGGGTTTATTTGTAGTCTGGTAAGAGCCTCTTTTTATCTTGCAAAAAATTCTCCTTTGTGATCTCATCTTTTCTTTCACCTGGCTTTTGTCACACAGACCTTCTGAGTGTGACAGTGGTTGCAATTTCTTTCCATCATTTGTAGTTTCTTCTTTGTAATTAGCATTCCAGGTTGTAAAAATAAAAAGCACCTCATATACTAACTTCAGAGTATCCATTTATTTACAGCTAGTGCATTTTATTCCTTCTGTACTAGGTATCTTCTTAATTTGAGCTTTCAATGAAACAAAATTTCCTCACAAGCAGAACTTTTCATTGCTTGGTGTTCAGACCAAACAAGCCGCAAAAGACCTTAATAGACAGAGTACACTCCATTTAACGTACGTGGGATATAAAAGATTTTGTAAATAAGCAGCTTTTTAGCTCTAAGTAATATATTTCCAGAAATATTTTTTTACAGAACTAATGTCTTCTCAGTGTTCTACAGATCAATACACTATTTTGTTTAAAAATACACATAAGTAATTTAATATTATAATAATCTTTAAACTTAAAGCCTTTTCAATGCAATTTAACTATTTAACTATTCAACTAATTCAACTATTTAACTTGTCATATCTTATAAAGAAATTTACCTGACAATGTGATTCCAAAATACAGATTTCAGACTACAGTTTTCCTTTATGCAGAATGGATCTTCATATACTCACAGAAATACCACTTAGAGAGTTAAGAGAAACATTTTCTACCCAAAGGCAATTGCATTTAAAAGAAAGAAGCAAAGTGTTTCACTGATTCTGATTCAGTTACGTGGAATTACAAAACAGCAGTAGTTACAGATGGAAAAGGGCCTCTGTCATATCAGGTTGTGTAGAATAGCTATTTCTTTCCCTCTGCAATTTCTAAGTGGGCAGTAAATTACAAGCAACTTCTCCCCGTTATCAGTCTATCCTCAATTACCACAATCAACAATCTCACCACTTTGCTTTTTTATATCCCGCTTCTTCCTTTCTGTATCTTCTCTTCATCTTTTAAGAAGTAAAGTCTAGGCATCAAGAAAATTCACCCCTTTGCAAGCTTTTTTGCCCTTGGCCATATAAGACTTTCAGCCCTAGACAACTTCTCCAGGAATTATCTTTTCCTCAGTTAATTATATCCATGTTAATACAACATTTAGCTATAAACATATATATGAACACACATACACATCAACCCATCTGTATTTACCTCCCTCTGAGCCAGCCTTGAGCTGGCAACATATGTCTCCCCGAACTAAGAGAGTGGGTTGGGGTTAAAGCTATGACAGCCAGCATGTTCTTAGATGTGAATTTGCATCATGGGAAGGCACAGTTCACCCTCTTTATAAAAAGCACGCAAAATGCACTTTCTTTAACACATTCCTTCAGACAGAGTGTTTGAGCAGCTGAGAAATAGCTGGAACTGAAGCTCAAATGCGTGGCAGTGGGACTGCCCGAGCACCGAGGGCTTTTGCCCTGATGTAGCCTACCTGCCACCCAAGATTTCATCAGCGCAGATACACTGACGGTGGGGCCCACCCATGTCCCGTGGCTACCGCAGGCCTATTGTTTCCATTCAGCTGCTTACAATCAGTCATAAGTCTGTCAAGATTCATGAGCACTCCTTAAATACAATTGTGGGAACAGAAGTTCAACTTCCAAGCCATTTTGCTCCATGACAAATAGCGCTGATCTTTAAAGCTTGGAAAAAAAAAAAAAAAAAAAAAAAAGATTTTTTATGACCTCATTCA
>NW_015091257.1:16331880-16343983 GCF_001431845.1 Calidris pugnax
CTGAGGCAGCCGTAATGCAGAATAAACCCCTCAAGAGAACATGGATGGCTGCCAAAGCCCTAATTTTTAAAAATTGGAAAAAAAAAAAAAAAAAAAAAAGAGTATTTTTATGACCTCATTGCAATTCTTTAGTGCTGTGACCCTGATGTTTGTGGAAAGGGCAAAGTATCACATACTGTACATCTTGCTAATCCTTCCGCTGCTTGTGTTTAGGAGTCATCCATAAATAGCTACTGGCCATACAAAATACTCATGCACTTAACGGCTGGGTGCTAGACTGCAAGCAGAAAGCTCCTAATTGATACTTCTCTCTTGGCATGTATGCCCACGCCATTGGCATGCATTTCTTTTCCATCGAGGCTGGTCATTCAGCAGTCAAATCTGCAGCAGGCACACTGCAAGCAGATGGGGCTGCCAGCCAGGCACAGCCAGCCAACTTCTCCAAATCCCCTACCCCTCTGCTGCATCCAAAGGCAGGGGAGAAGGGGTGCACCAGTAGGGGAAGCCAGCAGGGTTTACACCACTGTGTGGGGATAATGTACATTACTGGCACAATTTAGTTACTGCAGCACCACACAGTGCAGATTCCATGGTATGCTCCTCTTCAGACATTAAAAAAATACAAGCCTCTCTTGGGTTTGATCAACGTTTAACAAAACAGGTGATAGCTCTGATCAGTTCTGTGTTTTTCACAGTGTTCCTTGTAAGCTTTAAAATAAATCCCATGTTGTTTTTAACTTCTAAGTTTAAACATAAAATAATATTTCTAAGTTTATATTTGGTGTATTTCTGTGTGCACACAGTTCAGAATAATAACTGAAACAGAATTATTTTGGCTTTTTTTTTTCCCCGAAAGTATTACACTTTTCTCTGGAACCTTGAAGCAGGCAGACTCCTGCCAACTGCAATGTGCCACAGAAACAGGACTTCAAGGTATTAGTCACTGATAGTCAACAGCTTCAATTTCTAGCTATTGGATGAGCCGCAAGTGTAAGACAAAACGTGTTTCTCTCTTCAACACAGCAGATGTTTAATCATTTAACTAACAAGGCAAGGTTGTTGAATTACCCTGCTAAAACCTTGATTTACATTGTGGCAGGATGGTGCAGTTATTCAAACTGTCCTTTCTGGGGTTCTAATTAAGCTTGCTGTTAATGAAATGGGATAATATTTAACAGAACAGTTAATAGTAAATATTCATTAAGCACTACTTCTGTCTTTGGAAAGATAGCAGTGATTGTGGAGACCAAACTGATTCAACAATTAGATTTACAAATCTCAGCAAACAAACATAAGGCTAACCTAAGCCATTATCTTTCATACAGATGCTTTAATAACCAGAATTTTCAGAGCAGAGATGTCAGGCAGGTGAACAGAAGTCCTCTCAGATGGGTTTGCAGTATCTACCATCGGGCAGGTCACTGGAATATAAACACATACAGCAGGAACCCTCTTGTCTTCTCAGTGAGGAAACTGATAGCCCTGCCTACGACTGAGACAGCCAGGTTCATTCTTTCAGCAAGATAGAGCAAGACAAAAAGAGATAAGGATGGTAATTTGTAGGCTATAGCACTTAAAGACCTGGACACCAGACGAAGAGACCATTACACTAAGTCCCATTTGAGCAATAGATAGCCCTTTATCAGAGGCATCTCCAATCCAACTGTAAAACAGGAGGGCACAGCTCAGCACAAATTGGGGTGCGGAGGGAGAAAAAGAAAGCAACTAGATGTTCTTTTTAAGCCTGTCAGGAAATGATCAGCTCTTAGAACAAATCCAATTGGTGCCACAAAATTTGCAGAGAAAGGATCACGACTTCAAAGAGGAGAAAGAGATATATCTACTGATGTTACAAACAGCTCCTAAGCTTTGCAGCAACTGCTGGAGAATATGGACTATGTGTGCTGCAGGCTGCTATCACAGGTAAACTGAAGGCAGGAACTGAACATGAACAAAAGGTGAGCTTTCAATGCAGTAACTGGGATAGAAAAAAATGCAAGTATTAGAAAAAATATAAATTTGTTCTCGAGAACAAGCATGGAGGGTCACATTTTTTGTATAATTTTTTAAGTAAAAAAAAATATCTATTTGAAAAGTAACTTATCATCACAGGTTTTAAAAAAGAACATTCTTAGTATATTCCTACAGCAAGGCCTGAAATTCGGTTATGCATTCGCACTTGGGTACTTCCCAAATTCTGTATTTAGTGGTGTCATCAGCATGGTCCAGTGGATAGAAAACCAGCTTGGGATTCACAGATACTAGTCCTGGCTCTGTTTCTAAGTGATCTGGCCATGTCATTTCAAAGTCCTCTGCAAAGCAAGCCAGCTTCATTATTTTCAATTTTAGTAGGATGGAAGGATAAATTGTTCCAGTGGACAAAAGTGATAGAGAAAAGTTATGTATAATTACTAACTTTACTAATTTTATACAAAATACCTTGATTCAAATGAATAGCATTTTTCATTGCTATGTTTTAATTAGCAAAAAGGTGAAAACCATGCAAGTGAATATTAACTGTTCAAGATGCAAGACTTCTTCATGCATTATTTCCAGAACCCTGTCAGTAATGAACAGCATAAGCAGAAAATTAACGGATAATCAGGGCTGTACTTTAACACAAAGGACTCTCTACAGATCAAATTTCTAAATTTCCTGATTCTTGAGAAGCAGAGCAGAACCTGTCTCTGTCCAGTTGAGATCCCTCAGCTAATCGAGATGTCTAAGCTGCAATACTGAATTTGCTTTTGCTTTCTGTCACGTATCACTTCAACATTAAGAAATTTCAGTATAATCGCAAGCAATCACCACCCTGCAGAGAGCCACAAAATTCTCTCAAGGGGCAAAAATATAAACAGAGTCACAGGCAAACTCGCTACCAGGCTTTTGGTGAAACCTCGGTCAAGAGCAGTACAGAATTTCATCTAGCTCAAAGTGAAAATTTCATCTTAGCCCCTTACTGCATTTGGCCAACTCAGAAACATTGCCTGAGTTGAGCACTGCATTCAGCTGTTTTAGTTATAGGACAAAACGAGCGGCCTTAGAGACAGAAATAATCAGGTAAGTCAAATTCCTATTTTCCTTGTTCTAGTAATTTAGGAAGTCTCAAGCAACAGGGTAAGAGAGCAACAGGAAAGAGTGTGGCGTACAGACCTGCGAAGTTCTAGTATATAAACAGGACTTGCCCTGCTTCCATTCCTGACCATAAAAACTTTAACATAAAGCCAATTCTTTCATATAAATTCTGAGCAGAGCATGAGACTAAACTAAGTTTCATCCCTGTTCAGAGGCCTCAATACAGCTTCAAAGTTCTCTAAACAATTGAACCCTTGCAGAGAGAGACACTTGCCTCTCTTGGAAATGTATTAAGCACATAGACTGAATTTAGGTAAAATTTCTTATGTTTTGCTTTCCAGACACTGCATTTTGTTATGCTTTTGCTGGCTGAACTGAAGAATGCCTTTATCCATATGATGAACCAGAATTGGTACATAAACAGAGCAAGTGATACTGAGCCACCCCTCTAATAAACCCAGCAGATAGTGATCTTGGAGTTCAATTTTTCTTAGTCTTTTATTGCCATGACACCCCCTTATTGTCACTGAACCCCCTTACTCCTTCCTAAAATCAAGTTTATTTGTAGAAAGACTATTTGTGCATGCAAAATATTTCTCTGCCCTTACTCAGTACTGCCAAGCATGGGTCCAAGAGCCACAGTAGCTCACTGAACCATCATTCATGCTACACTACAGCTTGCACCCTCTTTACTAACACTGATAGATCTCTTTGCATCAGATAGCTATCCTCTTTCTTAAATTTCCCTTAGTCCTGTGGAAAACTGATATTGTTACCATCTAGGTCATCAATAAAAGTGTTAAACAGTTACTGATAATAACCAGTTCTTACAGGATCCAACAGAAAGGCACACACTCAGTGAGGTTTCCCCATTTACTGTCATGTTTCATAGCCTGTCTGCCAGCTTTTAGTCCATTTAAGAAGCGCCGCATTGATTTCATTTCAGCCTAGTTACTTCATCAAAAAATCATGCCTCACAGAAGCGTATTATATATTACTTCAACACGATGGCATTGATCAAACTGTATTTGTTATCTCTCAAAAAGGAGAATAAAGAAAAGAATAAAGAGTCAGGTTGATAAAATCTATTTTCCAAAAATCATGGGTGACTAGTCTTAAAGAACCATAGGAAGTTTAAATGTAGTCCAGCAGGAGAACTTATTTTACTTTTTCCGGGCCCAGAGCCAAATTGATAGGCTTGCAATTATCCAGAAGATTCCTTTTTAAAGCATTGGTGACAAATTCCCAAGTTCTCTATAATTTCTCTGTGTTTCAAAGCGTTTTGAAAAATTCAAGCTTCATAACCCACAGATCTCTCCAGTGAATTCTTTAAAAACTTCTGGGTATTAGTTGTCAGGTCCAGATGTTTAAATAAGTCTAATAGTAACAGTTCACATAACAGCACAACAGTAGTTCACACAGTAGCAGAGAAGCACAGCAAAGGTGGAGGAGGGTGTTACACACTTCATGAGCACCATCAGCAGAGGTGCAGCAGCCTGTCCTTCTCTGACACGTGAAGAAGAGAAGTAATTCAATGAATACTTTGTTCTAATTCTAACGGACGTGTTTCACCCAGCAATGGCCCATTCTTTTGTTCAGACTACTTTTGTTCTAACTAGGCTTCTTTAAAATAAAATAAAACCAATAAAACAATATTTCATCCATAATTCTACGTATCCTTGAGATTTTTTGTGTGTCTTCATCAATTTTCTGAAGTCCTCAACTTTTATTTTATAAAACCTTCAAACTCTTACCTTCTCACTTGGAGATTTCCATAGTAATAATTTTCCTTTGCTGGGTTTTCTTTGGCTTTTTGGTCATCAAGTTTAACATTATTAGACAGAAAAAAAATAAAATGTTTCACCACTTTTTTCTTGAAACTTTCATTTTCAAAAGCCAGTGGGAACAGGGATTCGAATGTATTTATTACAGGAAAACAGAATAAAACCATGATCACTTAGGCCTAATTAGCTACTCATTAGTGATTTGCATGTCACACAGAGATAGGAGAGGAAAAGCTGTGGTATTGCTGCCCATAGGTACCACAACACCTAGTACAAAACTACACCATCAAGGAAAATACCTACATATATCCCCAGAGTCCCCTTCTCTGCTGTTGAAAAATCCACCTGCAAGACGCTGCTGGCCAAAGGCTCATGACGTAGATTGGGGCTTCTTGCTGGCCACACCACTCAGCTCCTCAAAGAGTGGCAGCACGGACCAGATGGACTCCTGGCTCACCCTGCAGCACCTCCTACACAGCAGGTTTCTACAGAACATGCTTGTTAATGGTCCTCCCTATACACCGCAGAGCAATTCTGCTTGCAGCCCCCTGTCCAAGGAAAGTTAAAAAGATCCCTGCTCAATCTAGGCACATTTTCTCTGCTCTGTCCAGCTAAGATACACACTAGAGAGCAACTTGAACAGCATTTTCAAGACAAAATGCCAAAACATAAATTCAAGATCAGGACAAAAAAAACTTCAATGAGTATCATACACAGATCAAGCGAGGAAGAAAGATTCTTAACCAGTATGCACAAAATTCTTGAGTGGAAGGGCGATATTTATTATTGGTAGTTTATTATTTATGCTATGTCCCAGGACTACTCTTTCTGCTGTGCAAAGATCCAATAAAGCTTTTTGCTTTAGCAGAGAAAAGAGTCATTCGCTAGATGTCAGTGGACTGTCTTTTCTGTTCTTCTGCAATAGCTATTCTCTGAAGGCTTAAACTGATTGTTCTTTAACCATAATGCTGTTAAAGAAATGCCAGGAAGTTTATTCGTGGTTTATTAATACTGCAGAGGCCCCAAAACAGCAAGAAAATGTCCAGACTTCCAAAAAACAGGCTTGCCAACCATCCCCTTGGCCGGCTTCCAACTAAAGGAAGAACATGACAGCCAAGCTGCAGCTACAATGACTTCAGAATTTGCTGAAAAAAAAAAGTAGAACTATCCACGCCACAGAGCCCTACTCTAATTTTATTTAAAAAAAAAAAAAAAACCCACTTCTGCATTTCATTTGTAACATCACATAAAGACCAGACTGGATCTCTAGTATTTCTTCCCCAAATCCTTTTTCAGAGTTCAGGTTAGTGTTCTGAGACCACAAGACAAAGCCACTAACCCACTGCAGTACACTGCTCCATCCTACCATACACATTTTCTCTGCAAAATATTGATAATTCTGTCATCTGAGTTCCTCCTATCTTTTTGATAAATGAGGCTATTGCTTTCTTAACTTATTAAGGCATTTATGCTCTCCTTTACATTTGAAACACTGGAAACAATTATCTGATTTATCTAAAAATATTTCTGAATCCCTTCACTATAAAACTATTTTGGCAAAGACTGGGTGGACTCAAGTTTGTAGTTTCTGAGATCTAAATTTTCTCTCTGACACAAGAACACCTGCATTTCCTCCTTCAGGGCTGAGAATCAGTTTCCTTTTCAAGGTTAACACTTGCAGATTTATGTTGATCTCTGGAATGTTACAGGATGAAAAAAATGGTTTTAAAGTGTTAGCTTTCCCATGAAAAGTAGCTCAGCTTCTTCTGAAGGGACATCTTATTATTGAGCAATCACTTTGCTTTCTATGAAAACTAATGACCATATGATACATCAAAGTGCCCTGGTTGTATTCCTAACTAGATAGAGGCTCACGCGACAAAAGTTGAGGCACAGATTCCAAAGGCATTGCAAGGCTGCCCCTCACCATGGTTTGGGGAGGCAGGGGACAGGGCACAGGACCTTCAGCATGACAGATTTGTCCCCTTCTGAGTATTCAGGACAGAGCCTCCCTGGCTGCGCTTGCCACCAGGCAATGCCCCCTTGCTGCTTACACATTCGTATTTCAGAGATGAAAGCAGAAACAATTCAGATGTGATTACCTATCCCAGCTGTCTCAGCACTTTATAAATTAAGGAAATTACTTAAATATAAAAGTTGCCTATAAAAGGGTAGGTGAGCAGTATTTTCTTTGTATGTACGTTTGTCCCTATTTGTCCTGCACAACATCCTGGTCCTAAATTGGAGAGACATGGATTTGATGGATGGACCACTCGGTGGATCAGGAACTGGCTAGATGGTTCCACTCAAAGAGTTGTAGTCAATGGCCATCAAGCCATTGTGGGAATGGTTCCAAGTGGGAACCAGTGACGAGTAGCATTCCTCAGGGGTTAGCATTGGGACCAGTGCCATTTAACATATTTGTTGGCAACACGAACAGTGGGATTGAGTGCACCCTCAGCAAGTTCATCAGTGACACTAAGCTGTGTGGCAAAGTTGAACTGCTGGATGCCATCCAGAGGGACTTTGACAGGCTTGAGAGGTGGGCCCATGCCAATGAAGTTCAACAGAGCAAAGTGAAAGGTCCTGCACCTGCGTCACAGCAATCCCAAGCATACATATAGGCTGAATGGAGAATGGATTGAGAATAGCCCTGAGGAGAAGGACTCGGGAGTGTTGGCTGATGAGAAGCTCAAGATGAGCTAGCAATGTCTGCTTGCAGCCATATCGTGGGCAGCATCAAAAGAAGTGTGGCCAGCAGGTTTAGGGAAGAGATTTTTCCCCTCTGCTCTGCTCTGGTGAGGCCCCACAGTGTCCAGATCTGGAGTCCTCAGCACAAGAAGGATGTGAACCTGTTGGAGTGGGTCCAGAGGAAGGCCACAAAGATGATCAGAGGGTTAGAGCACCTCTCCTATGAGAACAGGCAGAGAGTTGGGGTTGTTCAGCCTGAAGAGAAGGCTCCAGGGAGACTGTACAGTGGCCTTCCAGTGTCTGAAGGGGGCCTACATGAAAGCTAGACAGACTTTTTACAAAGGCATATAATCATAGGACGAGGGGTAATGGCTTCAAACTGAAATAGGGTAGATGTAGATTAGAATTTTCACTATGAGGATGGTGAGGCACCAGAACAGGTTACCCAGAGAAGTTGTGGATGTCCCATCCCTGGAAGTGTTCAAGGTCAGGTTGGGCTGGGCTTTGAGTAGGCTGGTCTAGTGGGAGGTGTCCCTTCTCATGGCAGCGGAGTTGGAACTAGATGATCTTTAAGGTCCCTTCCAAGCCAAACCATTCTATGATTCTATGACATTCAGGTAGACCTTTTTCTTTTTCATAATACATGCAATGTTTGGAATAATAAGTTTACTGTTGCTCCAAGTCCTGTAAACACAAGGTGTTGATTTTTTAGAGCATTCTAAAATGTGGAATTACTTAATTTATGTCATATGATTTACATCTAAGAATTAGGTGTCAGTGTTTCACCTGTAATCTTTTTTCTTCAAAGAAATAAAATTGACTCTATCAACTACACAATCACAAGCAAAAATCTGGGAGCCTGACAGGCAGAAGACACTTACTTTTCATGGTGCACCACTGTTCCTCACCAACTTGGCATCAGTACATTTCCATACAGCTGCCACAGGGGGACCTGAGGTAAGGATCCCTAAGATTTACATTTAAACAGGAGTTTGGATGTCAGGAGACAGTTATTCTTAGGTCCTCCTAATGAGGTCATGAAGAATTTTATTTTCAAACATAGTACTTCTAAGTTATAAGTCTAATATTCCAGAATTATAACTGTGAAGAATCTGATGTTTTCTGGACTGTGTTATCTTTGTACTTATTAATACAAATATTCAGCTACTGGTGTCTAAAGTTAGGCACTTAAAATCCATATTCAGTTATGTAAGGCTGCAGGATGCCAAGTACTGGAAGATCTGTAGATATTTGCTATCATCCTGAAAAATTGGTTTATTCATTTAGAAGATTACTTTAATATTTGGGTTTCATCCCTGCCACCTAGTATTTCACAAATCACATTTTAACACATATTTTAAAATATTTTTAAGGTTCATTTAAGGTGGTGTCTCCCTTTGAATACGTACCCAGTTCTCCTGACAAGATGAAACAGTTGTTCAGTAGATTTTGTCATTTAGTTCACTGGAACTGGGATTTCATTTCAAGGTTTGGCTTGACAGAAGCAGGGATAACATCCTAAAAGTGCACCTAGCACTTAAAAATTGTACAACAATCTGGAGAACTCAGATCTGGTTTATTTATTCAGTGATGACCAAGGAGACAGCCATAGCAATCTTTCCATATCCCTCTTATAATGCACAGGGACTTTATTTTTTTTAAGTAGTAGTAAATAGCAGTCCTAACCAATGGAATATTACTTCATAGTGCTAAACACCAGTTCACGTGCTATGTATTGTGTTTTCCCTATTCTACTCTAAACTGTTATGAAAACAAACAAACCCAAAACATTTGTTGCTGTGCTATGTATAGCTTAGCTCAGAGTCCTTTCCTCTTTTTCATTATTTGTATCTGGAACTGGGAAGTTTTTCTTGAAGCAGTATTGTTTCTCCCTTGGAAAAAAAAAAAAAGGCAAGAGAAGATGAAGTATTTAGAAGCCTCATGTCTTACAGAGTACCCCTACTTACAAATATGCTATAATCAGCACACTTGTCATTTCATGTAAAAAGAACAAAATGATGGTGGAATTCAATCACTGCTAAGAAAGCAGGAATAGGGCTTACAAGAATGCTTACATCTGTCCCTAATTTGCTTGCACATAAACCCACGATAATCTGCTTTATTGCCAAAGTCATATAAAGACTTTGGGAACCAAGCCGCATAGGTAATCTTGAACTGGAGGCCCTCCAGCCTAATTAGACACAAATGCCCAGAAGGCCTGAGACTGAAATATGGCATGTAGATTTTGAAATGTATGAAGAGACTGAACAGACTCATTAGCAGCAGTCCGAGTATACGTTTAAGCCTCTGAAGTTCCTTTTTTTGACTGAGGGAAGGAGTAAGCCATGTCTATGCCTGAGGCTAAGTACAAGAAAAAGCCTTCTGCTCCTTCTAGAATGGCCCCGATCTCCCAGCTCCTGCTCCAGCATGCTCCAAAGATGTCCCCACAGACAGCAAGCTGATTTAATATCAATAATGCTGGGAAAGCCAAAACATTATAAGTCATTGAAAAATAAGACAAAGAAGAAATTCTGTGGAGAGTTTAAAGAGATATTGGTTCATTATTCATTATTTAGTACATACATTTCTTAAGTTAGTCAGTCATGGAGTTTTGCCAGACGCCATAAAAAGTGATAATTTCCCTTATTTCAAACCTCTGAACGTTTTTTATTTTTCTGGCATCAAACAACTATTGTTGGCTACTTTCTGATTACAAGCTTGTCTCTCTCTGATTACAAGCATGCATCTACTTTGTAGCACCATGCAAAATTATGAGGGAATTAAAGAGACAGAGGAGAAGTTCATTACAATTTTAAGGCAGAACGGCTGTGTCGAAAAAGGCTATGCATGACATAAAACTGACCTCCATGTTGCAGATTTCAGGCACACTGGGGGACTGTCTATTTTTGGTAACATAACAACTACACTTAACTAACCAGAGGGTGTGATAGAAATGTTTTTATCAAGTTATCTCCCTCTAAGTTATTTGGGAGAACAATGAAAAGCAACGCATTATTTCCTTTTCGAATTGAGTTTTTACATTATCAGGAAATATCAGAGTGGCCACAGAATTACAAACAACTTCTGGTTTTAATAATACAAAGGGAGCTTTGTGCCTCTTTTCTTTTTCTGCAAACACAACACAAAGGAAACACAGGGACACAGCAGAGTCCAGAAATCTTGTGTGCAATAAAAAGGTGTGGATAAAGCCTTCTGATAATTGACATTCAAGGTCAATTTGTATCTTTGTCTGTGATGCCGTGGCCTATTTGCTATTGTTGTACTAGTGCCTGAGGTCACCAATCAGCTCCATTTTCTTGGTAAGTTCTGTGGGAAGATAATATTTGACATTTAACTTCAGCAGCAAGCACTACTGAAGCATTACTGTTACAAAACAAAAAGGCAAATTTTAATTTAATTTTTTTAAAGACCTTTTATTGAAGATTTTTTTAAGTTTTTAGTTTTTGTAAAGGTTTGGGGCTTGCTTTTTTGAAGGAAAGACATCCATTAATGATTCTCTGTTGCCCTTCCCCGTGCTTTAGGTTTGAGGTTCAGGGAAAGAAGAAAATAAAGCGGTAGGAAAGGAAAGGAGCTTCTTGGTCACAAAATGGCAAGCCTTACAGTACTGCCCATCTCTGCCTGACCCCATCCAGCAGTGAACATGGGAGGTGACGCGTGGCACTGAGGGGCCATTTCCTCACTTGCATCCCCCGGGTGTGACCGAGGCATCCCCTCTGGTAGGGGGACCCGCAACCCGCCGAGGGAACAGAGCTTTGGACCGCAGGCACGTCTGTCTACGGGGGCACACGCGCAGACAGACATGAGCTCACCGCACACGCGGGAGCCAGCTCCCGTCCAGGAGCCACACAGCCTCAGGACAGCAAACCCGTGCCCAACCTGATCTGTTTAGTGCCCGGCAGAAGCAGCTGAGATTAACAGGGAAGGCATCCACGCGTATGTGCCCAGGACAGCAGAAAGAAAGCCTGGCAGGCCCTAAGAGGGAGAAGGCAGACTAGGCACCCCAGTGGGCCGGGTGCTGAGCGCTCCTCTGAGGGGAAAAGGCACCAGTGAGGCCGGTGACCCGCCAGCCTTCACCGAGGATCAGGAAGGAAATTAAGTGGGAAGGCAGCAAGCTTTTGCTGGCTGAAGCGCACGCTGGGGGAGAATCCACCTGACATAGCCCAGCCAAAAGCAAAGGGGGCTCAGGGGGGACAGGCCTGGCAGTGGGGGAGGCAGCGGACACACGCTGTGCCTTGCCAGAAAAAGCCACACAGGTGCCCAGGGAGGCCGGCATCGAAGCCAAGCGGGGCGATGGAGGCTGGGAGGGGAGAAGCCCCCAGCTGGGAAAAGTGGGGGGCATCGAAGGGAAAAGCCTGTGGGCCCCGGCCCCGGGGAAACGGGGCCCTTCTCCAGGCTGAGGAGCTGCACCCTACCCCGCGAGCGCTCGGGGAGGTGAAGCGTGCCTCGGCCGCGGAAAGCCCCCGTTCCCGACCCCGAGCGCTGCCCCAGCTCCCCTCCACCCCCCCGGCCCCGCCACCGGCAGGGCCCCCTTA
>NW_015091257.1:16343993-16430485 GCF_001431845.1 Calidris pugnax
CCGCCCGGCGAGGCGCCTCCCGGGGCCCTCAAAACGGTGCGTCAGGGCGAGAAGCGGGGAAACCCCGGCTCCCCCGGCCGCCGCGGCGGGCTCCTACCTGTTGCCAGGGAAACCCAGGTGTCTCCTCAGCCGCGGCCTTCCCCGGCGGGCGGCAGCCCCGCTCCCCCTCCGCTCCCGCAGCCGCGGCGGGGAGGCGGCAGAGAGGAGGGGGATGAGGAGCCGGGGGGTCGGGGAGGGCCACGGGGATTTTAAAAGCAGCTTTTTCTGCGGGGGGTTTGGGGAGGTCTTTGGGCAGATTTCTCTCAGTTCTGGGGCACAGCAAACCGCGCTCCTTTGTTAAGCTGGGGACTGTTTCAGCGTAGGATGGGGGGGTAATGGCTTCAGTCTGGAGGAGGGAAGATTTAGATTAGGTATCAGGAAGAAATTCTCACCGCTGTGAGGGTGGTGAGACACTGGAACAGGTTGCTCAGAGAAGCTGTGGATGCCCCATCCCTGGCAGTGTTCAAGGCCAGGCTGGATGGGGCTTTGAGCAACCTGCTGTAGTGGGAGGTGTCCCTGCCCATGGCAGGGGGGGTTGGGACTCGATGATCTTTAAGGCCCCTTCCAACCAAAACCATTCTATGATTCAGGTAGGAATGTCCAGCCCCTGCGGCCCACGCTGGACGGGGAGTCAGTTTTGCTGTCCAGCATCCTGCAAAACGGGTGGAAAAGCCGTGAGCAGATTTTAGCTGGAGAAATAGATAACACAGTCTTGCTTTCTGTAGGGATTTTCTTTGTTTGGTAATAAAGGCTTTCAGGACACAGAGAGCGGTGGCATTGTATTGACTAATTCAGCTGCAATTCACCTATCCATAGCGTAAGGGCACACTGCTGTCTGGGAAAAATCGGAGGAGAAATTGCAATGCCACTCAAATATTGCCTCCATTCCCTTCAGCTGCATACCTGTTTACCTTGGAGCTAACAATTAACCAGTTCCACAAATTTAATGGAGGGTCCATATTAAAGTAACCATGCAGCTCCCTGGGCTTGCCAGCACTCGCCCACCTTAGTGCTGGTCCTCTTGTGCCAGTCCTGGATGGTTTTGACTAAAGTCTTCTCTTTTGCAGCAAATAGGATGGGTGTCTCACTCTGGATCCTTGTGGCACTGCTTTTTTTCCCAAATCCTGTAGTACTCAGGCTGTAAACTAAAATTATGTCTTATGATAAAAGTAAAAATTAATTCGACAATTTCTGATCACGGATTTGTTACAGTGAATTTTCTTTTAAACACTGCAAATTAACATTTTCTGCCCATGGAAAAGTTTGAACTTGTTTGGTATATTTCCTGCTTCAGTTACTTCAGGTTTCAGCACGTGGGCTCACTCCTGCGTTTCTCTGGGCTGGAGTCTCTTCTGAAACTCCAGCACAATCCTACCCCAACACAACAACACAAAACCTTCTCATAGCAGGACAACCATCGTTTGCGTAGAGAGAAGAAATGTACTAAAATTTGAAGGGATGAGGACAGTTTGTCTCCAGATATATCCTCGTGCAGCAGTTGCTATGGTTTTGCACATTCTGAGGTTGTTTTGCCTCATCAACATTAAAAACTGTCATAAAACATCAAAGGCATCAGCTGAAGAATACGAAACTAGATATCTCAGAATCACAGATTCACCATGGTTGGAAAGGACCTCTGAGATCATCGAGTCCAACCTCAAAAAAAAAGCCAACAAAAAAACAAAACAAAACAACAAAACCAACCAAAACCAAAACAACAAAACAAAAACCACAACACCCCACCACATCACACCCACACACAAACCAATAATCTTGAGCACTAGAGCATGCCCTGAAGAGTCATGTCTACATGTTTCTTAAATACCTCCAGGGATGGTGACTCCACCACCTCCTGGGCAGGCTGTTCCAGAGCCTGACCGCCCTCTCAGTAAAGTAATTCTCCCTAATATCTAATCTAAACCTCCCCTGCTGCAACTTGAGACCATTTTCTCTGGTCCTGTCATTATTCCCTTGGGAGAAGAGGCCAACACCCACCTCTCTACACCCTCCTTTCAGGTAGTTGTGGAGGACAATGAGATCTCCCTTCAGCCTCCTCTTCTCCAAACTAAACATGCCCAGTTCCCTCAGCCTCTCCTCATATGACTTGTCCTCTCCTCATATGTGCTTGCTCTGGGGTTTCTGTGTCAAGAAATGCCACAAATAGTGTTTTTCAATCTATTACACCTTCAGTTCCCCTGCACACTGACCTGCAAGGCAAGTTCCTATATTTTTCCCTTGTTTCAGTGGGACTAAAGGGTTGCTCATGAATGAGAAAAATGTGTGCTCTGTGCTGCATGCACACTGGTAAACCATTGGTAATTCCTTTTCCCTCGCTTTTTGCATAATTATTTCACCTTTTTCATGCGCCATGAGAGCTGAATCTACAGTTTAATAAGTACCCCTGAGAAAGTGAAGTGTGTTTCACTGGGTTTTAGGGGCAATACAACTCTTCTTCTTGGACAATTCAAGTTACTGAGCCAAAAAGGGGAGGATTTTATATTGTTGTCACTATTATCTTTCCAAAAAATAACACTACCTGTCATTGCTGCTTCACAGGATTAAAAACAAATGCAACAGGGCAGAAGACAAGAGCCCAGAGTTTCCTCTGTTTTTCAGTTCACTGAAATTGCAATGGATGCTGTCCACTTGCAGAAGTACCTGGCATAGCTTAATTCTGAAGAATACAAAGGACATGAGGAATTTAGGGGATTTTTTAAAAACTTTTTGACCATGACTCTTGAAAAGTTTGTGAATGTTGAGGCATCCATGAAAAGCCGGAGAAATGGTGCATTTTTAAGGTTCCACTTGGCCACCTTGTATGAGCTCACAGTATAAGGCCAGGAGTAAAATGAAGATTAGAAGAGGTATGAAAAGAATTAATGGTAGTTTTTTAAGATGCTAATTTTTTATGGCTGGCGTTCAGATGACGGGTGACCTTATAAAATCTACCCAGTGATAAAGATCTGTACCTGCCATTTTGGCTCACATACAACGAAAGCACGGACTCCGAAGTATTTTTTATCCAGGTACCTGCAGAATGTCACAAGATTTAGATATTTTAGTCATTTATCTCATCCACTCTTTCATCTTTCTCCTACAAGAAAGATTCCATTTACTGAGTCACAGCAAAGAAACCACACAGAATTTTATCAGAAGGGCTACATGCAAAAACTATGTGCTACTTCACTGGAAACCGATGGCACTGGTCCAGTAACTAACATATGCTATGGCAACGGTAACCCCACATGGGAGAGATGGGCTGGGCTGCGGGGTGAAAGAAAGGAAATGCTAAGCAAAGTACATGGTAGACAGAGCGAGCTATTCCAGGTTTATCTTCGCAGTGCTATTTTTAAGTTCTTAGATGGAATTTGAACAGCTCACTTCGATACAGCCCTTCTTTCCATAGCTTTAGAAATCAGCGCAGCACAAGCTGATGGAAAATACTTCCCAGTTGCGGCGTCAACAAGCTAAGCAGGAGGGACTCACTGCAAGATTATTATCCAAATCGCCATCTGCCTGAGGGAAGGGACAGCATGTAGTTGCACTATTCCTGGAGCAAAGAAAGGACCAGGTAGTTACCAAGTCTGCCTTGCTCTCTGCAGAAAGTTATTACAGCCCACCTCAGGAGGTTTGCTCCTGCACCGGCTTAAGAAGAGACACAGGCAGATTTCTGCTTGTGTCTCTGCCTCAATGCTTTATTGCAATCCCACCAGTTTTGGGAAGGAACGGGGAGGAATGACACACCAACAAAAACAGGACCAAAAATTTGGCAGCCTAAAATAAAAGGGCAAGAAGAAAGTAAGACAAGATTGTATTTCCCCTTGTACACCTATGCCATTGTCATAACCTCCATCCTCTTTTGTATTGCTTACCATGAAAGCAGGTCTTTCAAGAAACAGAGTAGTTAGGATGAATGTCAGGCCTGAACTACGGGAAAAGTAGTCTGAATATCTATTCTTGACCTAAAGGCTTTGGTTATATATTATTTGGCCACTCAACAGTGGAACTGGACCATCAAAGAAAAGTCAAGTCCTACAGCCTTTTCTCTCAAATGAATGCTCTATCTACAAAGAACAGTTCACAGAGCAAACCCATAAGTTGGCAGAAGGGAAAGATTGTCCAATGACAGTGCAATCTCTACCATAAGCTCTATCCCAGACCACAGGTGTAAAATAATAGAGCACCTAGTTTGTAACTATCCATAAGGCAATTTGTAAACAGATAAAAATCTAAACCTGTAATTAAAACTGCTGTTCCCAGGGCAGGTGAAGGGGTAGAGGAAGTGAAGAAAAGGTGGCTTTATTTCTCACTTTGCCTCCTTCAGGCTCTGAGCTGCTTTTGTGCCAGAAGTGGTCAGATCCTAGAGGCTATCCAGTTTCTTATCATGTTTAAGAAGCAGGCATGGACAGCTAATTTACTCTGGTGAAGCCCCTTCATCTCCATTGTGTTCCTCACTCTAGCCTGCTTTCAAGGGGGCAGAGATCTGATCCTACAAACCCATGTGAGCAGGATTCCACTTTGCCATGGAACAGAAACTGGGAGGCAGCCAGTTAGACCAGCATTATTCTCATTCCCTGCTGTTAGAGAGGCATGAAGGGCTCATGGGGAAGCTGAGCACTGGGTCTGACTTACAAAGTAAGAGCAAAGCTAGCTGCAATGCCTACAAGCATAAAACTTCCATTCACAATTTCTAAATGTTCTGCTTCACAGAAGCCAGCAACTCCCAGTAGTCCCTCAGGAGCTTACCTGGGATCAGGAAATAATTTTATCTAGCACAGAAGACAGCTCGATGTTACCATGATCAGGTTCGGCAAGTTCCCAGGGATGGGTAGCCCATTGGACAATATTATCGTTATGTTGGATTTGCTGCTGTGCTATGTGGATGTGAGATGAAACTTAGCACACAGCATTCTAGTTATTTTAGTCCTAGCTGAACAATTACAGTCAGACAGTCATTTTATGTAGCACTTAATCCATATTGCAATAATTCAGTGTTACACTTCTGCATTGAGCCTCTGCCAGTTTCAGATCAGTCACCTCTGTCAAATCCCATAGGACACGAGGGCATGCAAGACTTATTTGAAATAATTTTCCACCCTGGATGGCCACGTATGATGAGGCTTCCATAACCAGCCAGGTGCAGGGGAAGAGCAACTGGTCTGGAGAAAGGCTGTTGGAAACAGTATTCCTCCCTGTGTCATACCAGCTGCTGAACTTATGCTCTATTGTTATCTGAATCTGCGCTTGCAGTGGCTTCCTGGACAGCCTCTTATTTTAATTGCAATTACTTTCAATGACACTAAGCTGGGGGAGGGGACTTAGAGTTAAAGCAGTATATTTTATGTTTATAGAAATTATAATCATGTTCAGAGAGCGGATTAACAGGGTTCTCATAATGATGGCAGAGAAGGCAGAAGATGGAGCTTTCATTTCCATAAAGCATCAAGCAAACTCTTCTTTACTGCCATCACAATCTGCTGCTGGCTCTAACTATTTATGTTTATTTTTATGTATTTATTATGAGTTTGTCCCCTGCTGCCAAGGAGACAGGCTTCTGCTCCTTACCTTTCAGGAATGCATTAATCCTGGTGATCAGTTAATGTATGGGGAGGGAACAGAGCAAGGGGAATATAAACTGCAGCAACATTGTGCAGTGTAAATCCTGGGAACAAAGTGAACCAGAGGAGTTTGGATCTGGGAATCATTCTTAATCCTGACAATTAGAAGCACGAGAAAGCACAGAACTCAAAATTACACTCCTAGGTAATAATATATATTTTTTTTTCTTCCAAGTGGAAATGTAATTAATCTATCCAAAGTTGGGCTTTCAAAACAACAAAAACCCAAGTTGTTGCAGAATTATTTGTTTCTGCTGCTGGCCCCAGAATGCAGGTGTCGTCACGGGCTGTTGGCTGCCTCCTCTCGTGCACAGGGGACAATGATTGGAACATCATGAAAAGGCTGATGAAGCCACCAAGTGCTGGCATGTAGCGGTCTGCTCAACAGAAGAGCGGTGGGGGAAATAGTCTCTTGATGGGTGATGTTGAAAACAAAGGGAATCCTACATTCTGAAATCTCCTATTCCTGGCCAATTTGACTTTCATCTTCTTCTAAGCCTTATGAATACTTTAGCTTTATAACAGTTTTTAGTGACTTGCTGGTTTAATCCTTGCCTTGCTGGTTTGTCATAGGGGCATCAGTGATCAAATCAGCTGTTTGGGGAAGTGAATGGATCAGGTACACGAACAAGCTCTAGTAATTGCAATTGAAATGTCTCCCCCACTCCACACCTCCTCTCCACAGCTTCCATAGCAACCATGTTTGCAAAGGTTCTCAAAAATTCAGTCCTCAGGGAAAAGGAAACCCCTAAAATCACACTAAAAATCTGAAACAAGAAAACCAGAGCATTCCTGAAGAAGGCACAAGAGGAAACAGCGTGAAATCTGAACTTCCAAGTCACACATCAATTCCAATTTTGCAGCTGACAACCAGTTTTCAGCATCAGTATAGCTTTGTGATGCCTTTAGAAACTAGGAGGGAGGGAGGGCTTTTCAATGCAGTTCCACTGAAACCTGTGTCTAATGATAATTTAAAGTCATTTATAACCCATAAAGCACTCACAGCAAGGCCAGTATCACAACATCTACTGATATTTATGAGTTTGCAGGGACTAGCTCTATTAATATGAATAATATGTAGATTATTAATGAGATAAAAGAGTCTTTATTGTTCATCTTTCATTAAAAATACTAAGGGAGTGATCTGCAACTTACTGACATCAGGAATTATGGTTTGTGTTATCTGCAGACTTTGCTTCATTTGCACAGAACGGGTCAAATCATAAGTGGTTTACAGTGCTCTTTAACATACAGCTATGGCATAAATAGGCTGAAAAGACATGCTAGGCAAGTCAGCAGCTTATTGATTTGACATTCATTTACTGCATTTGCAAAGTTAACACAACTTCTGTCCTGAACAAAAGGAAATCAGGGCTTCTGAGTTCCCACTGAACCAGATGAGTGCTGGTGTCTGAAAGGAGAAAGGGCACTGCTGTCACACAAGAACTTCCATTATAGCAGAGAAAATGCCCAGAGGGTAAATATAAAATTCTCTACTTTCTGAGGCAGTATTTATGCAAAATGTATGTAAGTAGAAGTACTTTGTGAACATTGTTTTATTGCCTTTCATTTAATGAAGAATGTAGTAGTTACAGAAAAGGAAGCTTCAAGTTTTCTTTAAAAATAAATTATAGTATCAAGTCTAAATTAATAGATCTGCAAGTGCTATGTAATGTCCTCCTGAACCTAAATGGGTGTTATAAAAGCTCTTTTATACTGAAGACACAATATGTATTAATGCAAGAATTGAGGAAGGTTATTTAGAGTAAGGTTCTTAGACCATTCAAAGAGGAGATGCATTTAAAACCAGGTCTACCTATACCAGGTAAATAATGCCATCACTAAAGCATCAGGCAAAGCCAATGTGAGGGCACACTTCCCGCATTTATCTTCTCTCTTTTTAAAAGTACAGCAGCAACGCTTTTGAGTCTGTTTTGCTGGATTATCATTCCTGGTATTGTACATCGTCCAGTTCCTCTGCTGGCATTTTGCTTTGGATCTCTCTAGATCCACACCACAGTGGCAGCAGCATTACCCTGATAATATAGTGCTGCAATCCCTACAACTGTGTATCATTAGCAGGAAATCATTTTAATGCTCTTGTAAACACCATCAGAGAGCCAGGAGACTATTTGTATTTGTTTTACTGTCACAGACTAAACTGCCTTATTCCAACCCTGTCCATCAAATTAAGTGTTGGACTGGGTTCAAAGTACTGTAAACCTGCCAACTCCAGGCTCGCTTGAACTTTAATAGAACCAGGCAACCACCTTCTAGTGCAGACACTGCAAGCATAGGTGTTGCAAATAGGTGTATTGATACGGTGCCCTTTCTCCGTCGAACAGGAAACTGCAATCCCCATGTTAGAGGCACGACATGTTGCTCCAAAGGCTTTATACTTCACATTGGCAGAACTTTTCAGGTAGCTTATTTTCCCCACATGGAGAAAATGTAGGTGTATAAAATAATCAATAATCTTCTTACATAAAATACCTTACATTTTTATCATAGAATCATAGAATCGTCTAGGTTGGAAGAGACCCTTGGGATCATCAAGTCCAACCATCTACCCTACTCTACAAAGTCCTCCCCTACACCATGTCCCTTAGCACTGCATCTAAACGGCTCTTAAACACATCCAGGGATGGTGACTCAACCACCTCCCTGGGCAGCCTGTTCCAATGCCCTATCACTCTTTCGGTGAAAAATTCTTTCCTAATGTTCAATCTAAACCTACCCTGTTGGAGCTTGAAGCATGTAAGAATAATTAATATATTTAGTCCAAAATCTTCCCTTCCAAGGTGGCTCTTGTTTTTGATACAGGAAGAATGAGAAATCTTGGCAGAGTGTTGAAAGAGAGATTTTCTGACCCAATCATCAGAAGAGAATGTATGATTTTTGGGAAAAAGTCATCCTTTTCTTTTGGAAAGATAAAATATTCTGTTCAGCCCACCACAGTTAGCTATAAAACACAAAACTGTCAATCAAAACATGGTTGCTTAGAGGGGTTTTCAAGCCTTAGCTGGGTGGGAGGAACAGGAGGTTACCCGGAAGCACAGCTAGCCAGGGAACGGGAAACACTAGCCCACAGAGCCACTAGGCTGAAGTTTCTTCTGCAAAGCAGATGGCACCGGTGACCACAGACCATCTGGGAGGGTGTACTGCAGAGAACGTGTGCCCCGATCTGCATTTGTTGCTCTGCCTTTGGGCACTGCTGCTGGAAGCTGAGATGGAAGCTTTGTCTGCCCAGTAGAAGGCCAGGTCTATATTAAAAATAGAGAACTGGCATCTCAAGGAACAGGAAGGCACAGAGGTAATTAATGAATTTTCACAGTGCTGAAAAAAATGTCTGTGGGCAGTCTCCAGAAGCAACACCAGTAACAAGAACAATTCTGAATGACTGCACACTCAAGCACATTTCTTTTAGCTTTCACTCTTGATCTTTTGTGTTCAACTTGTGTAAACAGCAAAGTGTTCAAAGCTAAGCTCCACTGCTCATGGAAACCAAGATGTTCGCTTGCATCTCAGCTGCAATCAAAATTTGAATTGTATGTTTAATAAATTGGGGTTGCGATGGTTAATTACAAGAGCTAACAAAAAGTACCTCCTAGGATTTGCATAGTAATCCTATACAGGAGGAGCTTCAAAGTAGGACCATCAAACATTCACAAGTGCTTGTAACCTATTCACTTGCGTCCAGATGCTCTCTGCCATACCATGCTGTGCAGGAACTGCCACTAAAATCAGCACAATTCCCCACAGAAAACGTTACTCAACTTGAGTAAAGGTGACAGAATCGAGCCCATGGGAGGGGGTTGAGAAAACCCAGTATTAGTTTGAATAATGGATGTATCTCAGAATATCCTAATCTCCTTATGAAGAGAGAGGCAAAATCTAAATACATTATTCATGATGAATTATTCAGTCAGCTGTGTGTGAATTATCCTGGGAATATTTCGCTGGCTTTTAAACCTTCTCCCTTAAAACAGATAAATCTAGCTTGGGAAAAACATCTCCTTCAATGGCCAACCACATTTTCAAACTAGTCTGCCAGCCAAAGATAAATTTAAAACATTTTTTTCAGCATCTATTTTTATTGTAGCAACATCTAGGAATGCCAGTATATTCGCATTATTGTTGCAGCATGTAGGAATCCCAATAATAGCTTCTCATTATCTTCAGTGCTGTACAGACAAAGATGTGACTGTAGTGCTGTTAGACTCAAATTAAATTACAAACCTATCTTAACAGTATGAGATTTTATAAGCCTGAACCTAAAATTCTGGAAAGAACTGATGTTTGACTAAGCATACAACTCTATATATATACCTTCAAGACCATCTCTGTGAAAAGCAGTGTATTTCTACGTCACACCTGCCTCCGGAAGTGAGACAGAATTGTTTCCTAGGACTCCTTCGGTAAGCCCTACTGCCAAAATCTGAGAATTTCAAGGGAAGGATGCATCTATGAATAAACAAGATAGCAGGATTTTGCTTTCTGAGCTCTTGAATATAATATACTTACTAAAACTTTTTTTTAGAGATTTCTACAGTTAAACTTATTGGAGTGCGAGAGGTTTAATACGTGCATGCATAAAGAAATAAGTACACTCTGAAGCCATCACAGAAGACAGATATTGTCAGAGCAGGTAACTTAAGTTTCTCCATTCTTTACTTCCCTCCACTTTTTGCTTTGGTATGACACTTTAGAGAAAATATTTGTGTCCCTAGCAGAAGATAGGAGGGTAATACAGCAGACGTAGCCGCTTCTCCTTCACTTACTATAATACATAAAAGGGCTATGAAATGGACTAGTGGGAATGGAAACTGTTTAAACTTTTTGTAAAAGTGCCCAACAGCAAAAACCTTAGCAGCAGAACACCACAAGAAAAGAAAGAAAATGCACTAAGTCCAAAGAAGAGACAAATTGGAAAAAAAAATCTCTTAGCCTTGTAAGCCAAGACAGAAGGGAAAAGTGTGGATAAGAATTGTCATCACAGCTGGCAGAAGGAAAACAGCTATGGCAGGTCTTACCTCAAGCTTCAGTGAGAAACTCTGCTCTGTCTCTGCAGGGGGACCTTTTGAATCACATTTGTGATTCTTACTTCACTTACACAAAGTCTATTTTGCTTTAAATCCTGTGCTCGTTCCTGGTTATTTTCTCTCTCTTAATTAAACCCTCAAATCAGACTTTTATTAAGATAGAGGAAAAGCATATACCTTCCTCTTTCTCTCAAGGTTATCTTCTGAAATAGAATTGAATTCTTTTAATGGAAAGAGTGTGTGGAGAGTGCTACTAAATCTATGGGAAAGTGGTAATTCTACAATTATTTCTAAGAATACAAAAGATTGCTGTATCTTGTATCTGGACAATCCAATTAGCTCAATGTCTGGGAATTAAGCAGACTGCTGATCGTGTTGGAGAACTGACCTATTTCAATGGAAAACTGTTGTCTTTGCACAGCAGTCTCACTGTGGCTTGGTAGCTGAGTCTCCAGAATCACTCTGAAATTAAAAATGGGCCCATCGCTGCTTGAAGTAGGAACAGTAACTGATTCTTGAACAGCAGAGATGTGACAACTCAGCACAGGGCTGATCATTGTGCCATACAGAGTCTGCGCGGGGCTTGTCAGCAGGATGCAGTTTTTAAGCAGGGACAAAAAGAACATTGGAATCAATATTTCACACACATTTAAAGTGGCCAAAAGTCAATATTTGAAGTTTTGAAACCAGTTGGCCCATGCAAAACTTTCCATCAGCAATGCAATACAGAAGGTTAGGACCCACACGTGTGTGGAGAGCATGTCCATGTCAGAAGTAGGATACAGGCACTGCCCCATCATGTACAGCCCTGGAAAGCCAGTCCAGATCATCTGAGAAGTAGGTCTGTACCTCCTTACTCTTGGCTTTTGTTCCTGGGGAGACGCAAGGGGAAAGGTGTAAAAGTGACTGTGCTGGTTTGAAATTTTTCACTAAATACATATCTCAAAATTAAATTTCCCTCCCCCTTTCCCCTCTTTTTTTCATCCTTGCATGAGATAGAGTGACTGAGCTTTGTGACTGTGTTTTGGAGAGGTTTTTTTTTTATTCCCTGTAATTGGTTCACTTCAGTAGTCCTCTCCCCACTCTGGAGTGTTTCCAGATGCCCGGAGAGCAGAACTGCACGGAGCTGCTCCCTCTCCACTGCCCTTTGCAAGTGCCTTTCCTGCCAGGGACGGTGCCAGAGCTCTGAGCTCCTCGGGGTACCATGTACCTCCGTGGCCACCTACCTCAGCCATGAAAACTTAGGGAAGGGAGAAAGAGTGGAACAAATCCTCCTGGGAAAAATTATTGGCTACGCTGGGAGGGCGCCATGCTCAGCATAGGGGCTCTCTTACAAAGGCACATCATTCTCTCCATCTTTTCTTAGATGTGGTTTATGATGCTTAAAATATTAGCATTTGCTTCCGCGAGTGCTGCTGATACTATTTTAATCAGTAGCAACGCAAGTGGAAATCATGAAGAAGTAAATCATCAGTCAACAAGAATTAGTTAAATGTTTAGTAAAGGGCAGGTCCACAGATTCATAGTTGTGAATGTTTCTGTGGCCTCCACATTTTATTTTCCTCTAGTTTTCATTCTTAAACTTTGTGTTTATCTCCTTCTAGGCAAGATAATTACCTTATTCTACAGAAGACCTTTATAAATCCCAGAGCAATACATACTTTAAAAGAAATAGAAAGAAAAAAAGGAGCGAAATTGCAAGAATTCAGAGAAGAGCAATGAAAGTAAGAGATGTTTGGAAAACAAGGCCTATAGCAATATATTAAGAACCTAGTCATTCAATCTAAAGGTAATAAAAGAGATGTAACTTCCAGAAATACATAAAGAAAGTTAATAAACAAAAATCAATATCAGTTTCTTATGTGGCACTCTTCATAAATAGATCTTGAAGAGCTTTGTATAGGAGGTCACTCTCATTAGATAAGGACAAAGACAAGTTATTTTCAATAGTAAAAAAATACCATTTAGAAAGTCAACCCCAAAGGTGATACATCTCCTCTAAAAGAACTTGTTCTCTGAAATCTCATCTACAGCACTGCAGAAAGCTTTTATTAAAAATGACAATTTTGCTAATTAAGAGCAGTAACAGATTTTTTCCTAACACTGTTTTCTGCCTTCTGAGCCCAGACGTATTAATATATGTATGTTTTTATATATATACGTACCTTCCACTCATTTATTAAGAAGCAGCAAGAAGAAGTTGGATGAAAAGCAGTTAGACAAGGAAACAAATTGGCTACTGGCCTCATATGAGATACCGTGACTATTTCTCTTCCTTCACTATTCTAGCAGTTCCGAGCAGAAGGCAGTCTATTTGCTCATGTCTTTCATGATGTTAAATATCTTAAAGCATAGAAGGTGGTCTCTCATTTCCTCCCTAAAATAGTGGACGCTATCATAGAGTTTTTACAGGGACAGAGGATTCCCGGTTATTTGGATTCCTCATCAGGGCCTGATGTTTAAAAGAACTATGAGGAATTAAAAAATAACATCCAGATACACTAGCAAGAGAAAGTCAGGACTCTAAAACGTGAGGTTTCCCCATAGTGTGTGCTTGCGAAAAGTTCCCCAAACACTTTCCTTCATCCGGTGGAAACTGCTCAGCACTTGAACCTGCTTGTGCAGCAGCAGGCAATAAAACTCTCACAGGTGGAGAATTACCTCTGCCATTCAGAGGGGTACCCTTCTTATTTATGTCGGCTGGCCCCATCTCTGCTTTGAACAGTTCACTTGATAGATAGTTCAGCAAATCAGCGTGTTACCTCTTAAGTGATTTTATTCACACTAAGTCAGAACTATACTGCAGGATGAAAACAAACCCTAGGGAAGCCACCTGATCCAGCCAGGCATGGCTGGCTCCCTCGTTGTCCTTCTGCTGCCGGCCGTCATTGCAGAGCTTGATGCGATCAATACCGCATCCCGCCAAATGCCAGCATTTGTCATCTTAATGAAAAGTGCCACATTTCAGAAATTACGACTTTAGCAGGAAATTCATACAGCAACCAATGGATACCGGTCACTGAAAATAAAATCGTATTACAACCAGTGACTAACTAGCCCAGTGCCCACACACTCTGGGTTCGAAGGAAGCGTTATAATTAGATGATCAGTATTTACTGAGGTGGGCGGTAGCTGTAACAGGCTTCCGTCCCGAGGGCAACCGTGTCGTTCTGGATGTTGCATGAATATCTAGGAAGTTCTTTTTAAGCTTTTGATCATTTGGGAGTTTGTCGCAGGCTGAACTTAACTCTCTCTGCCTTCTGTTTTGCTTTTCTCCTCAAGTTCTTTGATTAAACTGAGCTGCTTTTGCTGTGGCTGGAGTCAATCGGAGTTTCACCTTTTGATTTCATGAGGCCCTGGCCTTGCCAATACAAAGGAATTAGCCTTTTCTGATGAGGGTAGTTAGCTGCTAATGGGCATAAAACAAGGGAAAGGCAAAGGTCATGGAAAGGAGGACTTGTATCTCCCATACAAAGATTAGATAAAGCAGAACAGGAAGGGGGAACAAGTAGACACTGATAAATGCCAACATTACAAACCCATCAGGTAAAGCTGGACGATGAGTTGGAAAAAGACCAAGCAAAAACATTTCAGGATGCCATCATGAGAGATACTACACTGCTACGTGTCGATGGGGTCTGGTAGTGGTGGGGGTGCTACTGCCCAAACTTGGATCCCCTGTGTCTCCTGGGATGGGAGAGACTGCCAACATCTTTGACTGTTGCTTTCATGCCACAATATCCATGGACCCTTTATACTTACACAAGCAGCTCTGTTTTCAACTACTCACAGGTCCAACCCGGCTGCATAAAACATACAGTTTTCATCCTAAATTTTATGTTTGCCACTGCACTCCACCCTGTTCACCTGATTATTCTGCAGATGTGTCCAAGAAGTGGAAGCAGCCCTCAGAAGGGCACCCTTGCACTAGCAGCCTGTCTGCATCCCCATTCTCTCACCACAGTGCCTGCCACATTTGCTGGGAAGGATGTCCAAAAAGAGAGAGAGATTATTTACAGAATGGAAAAGGATTTTTTTATCGATAAACAATGAGTCATTCATATTCCCTCCGAGACAGAAGCAAATCTCAGCAGCAGCAGAAAGGAACATAAATGCCAGTGAAGGGGGGCTGGAGGGAATCTTAACATGCGTGTTTGAGCCTCCAAACATGACCCTTTGGGGCAGTACCTGGCTACCAAGGATTTTAGGTCCCAGCCTTTAAGCTCGCACTTAAACAAAATTAGGAAGTGAGCAAGCACAACCATAAAAGCAAAAAACAGTGCAGCACAGAATGCATTTTGTTTGCAGCAATGAAGCTCAGTTTTATATTATATTGAGCATTTTTTATTTTCTGGTAAGTGTTTTCTGATACATTTTGTAAGAAAATGATGATACTGTTGCAAGTAGATAGCTCACCTACTTGCTATGCATTTGGACATTTATTGGGGAGTAAAGTCCCTTTTGGGGGGTATTAATTGTCACAGGTGGATACAGATCAGTGAGGTATAAGACCATTTATTTGTTTGATAGGCTGTAAAAGCATCAAGTAAATTTTTCCTAGCATTTTAATGCTGAGATATACAAAATGCAGAAGACACAAGGAGAAGGGAGAGGAAGCAGTACAAGGAGACTTTGAGACGGGGAATACAGAGGGTTTCTTCCCACCCTTAAACTGACCCAAGGTGGTGAGGACTACATAGGAGTGCTTTGGTCCAGACATTGTCTCTGTTTGGAATGCAAAATGAATCTGTGCGTGCCTGCACTTTAATCTGCAGCTCACAATACAAAAAATACTCCTACTAAGTGGCAGAAGCATTTACTTAGTGGTTTCTCAGACAAATCTTTGCTTTCCGTGATGACAGATCCCCTTGTAACAACAGTCTAGAGATTTGCTTGGTTGACTTATTGATTATTGAAAACAGTGCTTTACTGCTGACTTTCCCAGAAGACTATGCAGCATGTTTGATTTTTAACTCTCCCTTGATATTAGTAAGTGCAAATATTCATTTTTGGAATTTAAGCTTATTAGGCACGTATCTACAAAAGAATAATGGTTCATGTGAGACTGAAGTAGCTGGGGATTTTGTCAGATGAGATCCAATAAGAAAATTAATGTTATAAGCGGTTTGTCTCCATCTGCCATCAAGCAAAATGAGCTTAAAATATCTTCACAGAATTAGCCTAGGACCATTTAGGCAATGTATTCTCTATGGAACAAAGTCCGCTTCCTGCAAAGGTAGGCATATATATATAAATATAGATATGTATGCGGACATACAGAGAGATATCCTTACATCCATGCAGTTGGATCACTTGTATGATGTGCAGACATGTAAGTGTTTATGGAATCAAGCCTCAAACGTACAGGGACCCATAGAGCTGCTGCCATGCCAGTGATTTAACTAATGGTTACAAATATGTTTTTTTCTCTTGCTCTTTGACTGAGAATTATCGTTACTGTGAAAAAGTGAATAAAATGAATTGCAAGCTTTTTAATACAGCTGTTGTGAATGCTGTGACTGCCTTTTCACGCTAGCTATAGAGAGAATGGGTCAGGGTAGAGCGCTGCTGGGGCGGGTGGCAGGGGGGCACCAGGGCAGGTCGAGGCAGGGGCCTCTCCCCATGGCCCCATCCCACCACCCCAGAGGCAGTGAGACTGTGACTGCAGCCACAGGGATGGAGCAGCTCCAAAGCCAAGTTGGTGGTCAGGATCAGCAAAGGATGTGGGCAGGTGTGGGTAGAGCTGCAGTGTAGCTTGGGCAGGGAACAAGAGTGAGGGCTGGAGCTAAACCACACCTCAAACCCGTGGAGGCTTCCCTGCCCCAAGAAGGTTTCCTGCAGGGCTTCCTCAAACAGCTCTGTCCCCTGAGACTGAGCAGGGCTACTCTGATGCACCCTGCAGCACCAGCCTTGGGCACACATCTCCAATCCCTTTTGGGTTGAGCAGTTTATTCAGGACCCTATCAGAAAATCACAGCATTTTATATATTTTAGAAGGCACCTTTTCCTGGGTGTTTAAAAAAAAACAACCGGTGATTATGAACAATAGTTTATGGGTTTGGTGATCATGAATGATATGTTTCCTTCTGTTTCTTTCTGAGCTGAGGAGGTGACTTCTGGTGTGCTTTTTGCCTATTTTTAAAGGAGGCCTTTAAAATCTTCAACTCTTGTATTTCTTTTAACTCCATATTGTGAACAGTATTGAATTGCTGCCATAAAATACAAGTCCCCTAAGGAGACAGACATGATTACAATATTAATATTCCATGTAGCAACAAACATATGAAGTGGTAACTCATTGCTCTGGGAAGAAATACACTCCGATGATTAAAGAAACACATCTGGGAGCAACGCTGCTGTTCCCACCTCTGTGAGCGACTTGACACACAGCATGCAACAAATCACTCCAGGCTGGGATTTGCAAAAGTTGTCTGAATGAGTGCAGACCACAAGTGTGAAATTATACAACCCCATCCTCACAGTGCATTCAGTAATAAGAATGACCATAAATGTCCTTCATCTGATATTTGTATTCACACTAGCTATGAAAAGCATAACGTAATGGCTCGAGCAGAAATAAATTTTTAAAAATCTTTCTCCTTTAGAACAGGCTTCACAAATGATCGTATATCCCAGTTTCATGACTGATGGGATTTTGTGGACAGATGTCTTAAACATTTTGTCCTTCTTGGCTCTTTCCCCACAGACTTGCATCTGTTTCTCCCATTCTCGGTACACCTTTGCCCATCCTACCTAAGCGTTCAACGATCCCTTTTTGCAGTCTCAGAGCTGTTTACTAACAACGATTTTGATCCTGCTCTGCCAGATTGATGATGTGCAGCCGGTGAAAGCACATCTCTCGTTTCTCTCCACCGAGCCGTATTGCCTGAGCTCACCTTCCCACCCTTCCACTGCCCTTTTCCACTCCCGTCAGGTTCCCGCAACCCACCCGGAGATCAGACGAGCTGTGACACATCCTCCCTTGCCACCACATCGCTCCGAATGAAGCCCCTAACCTGCTGGCAGCACAGCTGTAAGCAGCGCTGCTGCCATACTCGGCACAAAGGGAGCACTGCTGAGGCACTCCTTACATGTTAGATATCTTCTAATGAGCATGTTTCAAAAGACTTTAGATTCAAAACTCAGAGGCGCTAAACATCTGTAGCACCCCGTAATGGAGAGATGTTTGTGATTGGCAGGCCTCCATCTTCTACCATCTCAATTAGTAGACTTAAACGGATCCAGGACTATCTCACATCAGGCTTCTAAATTTGGTGCCCACAAAGGGAATTGCTAAACTGAAATCCCTAGAAACTATTACAGTGAAGGAACCATACTGCTCTCTGTATGCCCCTTGATATAAATATATGAAATATATATGAAATGTTTTTCAAAACGGCTATAAGCCAGCATCCAGGAAGCCTCTGGTAAGGCTTTGAGTTGTGTAGTCACACACTTCATGGAAAGAAGGTCTCTGTATGTATTTTTACCTGTTACATTTCTAGAGTGACAGTTTAAAATCTTAAAAGATTACAGACACTTGAAAAGAACCACTACCTCCTGAGAGTGATATCTTAGCTAACAATACTTACACTTTTGTACCAAAGCTGGGAGTCTGAGTGTTATTCTGTTGACTTCAGAGCTTCCCACCACGTCTACCAGGCTAACTAGCAGATTGCTTTGTTGAGAAGAGGGTGAATTCACCTATTCTCGGTGTTCATAGTGCCATGGAAAAGACCACTTAGGCTAAAATTACAGCAAGAAAGATTTGGATTGGATGATAATGGGAAAACTATTCTGACAGTAAGGCTGGTAATTCAGGAGGCTGTGGACCCTCTCTTGGTAGAGATTTTGGAGAACTGAGTCAGGAAGTGTGTAAGTATGTCTTGGAAGGGGACAGACTAAGAGCATCTTCTCAAGGTTCTGGTTGTCTATGATTCTCTGAGATAAAATATGTGTCTTTTTGGCCAATCCAGGAAGAAAAGCAATATTCTTATGCTACGCAGTACTGCACTGAACTCAGCTGTGAAAGTTGTCATAACAGCATTCATCCAACTGTGCATACAAAATGCACACTCAGTTACTGTGACCATCGTATGACTAAATGTGTGTTTACCTACAGCCTTACTTGCCTAGCCTTGCCTTTTCTGCCGGCATTGACTGATACATGCAATTACAGTGACTCCATGCATAATTCAGCGCACAAAGACTAGGCCAGGTTCATAATGTTTTTTTCCAAGGAAGCATCAATCTTCTCCTTAGGAAGAAAAAAAACAGGGAAAGACTGGTTAATAAAAATAGCAAGCAAGCAAGCAGGTTAGTACCACTAGCTCAGGAGTGTCAATTATAATTCATTCCATTTCAGCTGTAACATTCAAAACACATCACGAGCATCATGCACCAATGAGTATATTCCTACAACAGCTGGGTCATACAGCAATATAACATATACTACAGTCAATACCTGGATTTTGAGCCTCCATTCCTTCCTAAAGACATAACAATTTCACCAAATTCTGTGGAGTTAATCTAGATTTACTTTGGCAGAAAAGTAAAGGAATGTATTGCAGAGATGTCTGTTTTACTCAGAGTCATTTAGTGAGAAGTTCTTAGAGAGAAAGGTTTGGATAAAACCAGCATAGAAATCTAAAGATTAAAAGTACGTTGGAAAAAAACAGAGCAACCCATCATAACCAAGCAAGATATTTTCAATGACTAATGCCGTAACTTGATGTTAGTCATGATTTTACCAGGGAGCTTGGGAGTGTATCTGAACAAGAGGCTTGACTCACAAATAAACCTCTTAAAACGATGTCATATTCATAGGCCAAGATGCATAGCCTGAATATATTCATGCTAAATGCCAGGTGGTGGGTAAGTTAAAAAAAGAATAGGCATTTTTTATTGAGCCATTAAAAACAGGTCTGTTTAGTGCAAATGGAAACATCCACTATTAATATTTGAATTATAAATTTTTCTATTTTTTTTTAAATAGGCATCTGGATTGCCCAATCTTGCCACATTGTGGAGTCTTGAACAGCTGTTTCACTGGTTTGCCCTTTCCACAATGTTTCTGAAAAAGTTGTATTTCTATCCTTGTTTAAATGGAAAGCTTACTAGAAAATGGGGAACTTACTCTGAAACAATTGTTTCTGGATAGTTTTATTGATGTTACAGAATCTTAGCTGAAAGTTTTCATCAGTCTTCTTCAGAGATGATGCATAATCAGCTTGAAAGAAAGAGAACAGATATAAGACTAAATCACCCTTCCCAGTGATATTGGATTTATCACTTAGTGTAGAAGCAAACCATTTTTGGTCTCCTCTTTCCTTAAATACAAACTTTTCAGAGCTAGTCATAACTCTCCTGTTCCTTATATTTTATATATTTTTAAACTGTCTTTTTGGACTTAATTAAAATACCAATCTGTTGTGAACTAGGACAAATTTGACATCATCCGGGAATATATCCCTTCCTACCCTGCCTTAGCATTGACTCTGCATATGGCTCTGACTCTGATACACCTCTCTGAAATAAAAAAGTAAGAAGCAGAAAGGGAGACTCTTGGCAGAGGTGACCTGAGCTGAGGACAGAAAAGACTGACCTTAAGTAGGCTCAACCCCACCCAACAGCTTACAGGACTTTTCCTTCCCAATGAAGCTGTGTCAAAGCAGGCTGATGGCAACAGACTGGTGCTACACTGAGTGACAAAGAAGTTTTCCACTCACATGCTCTGGATTTAGTGTTGAGCCCCTCACTGTGCAGTATAATGTCTTGACCCTTGACAGAGCGAACAGCGATGATCCTACAGAGCAGGCTATTGATAATCTCCTTCTTGTTGCTGCAAATGCCAACAGAAGCTCTGCTGCTTGTACAGCTTGGTCCCAAGACAGCCATGCTCTCATCTTTAAAGGCTGTACTTACAGGAGAGCTTGGCTGAATGGCTCAGGGTCTGTTATCTGGACTCTTGACACCTGCAGATCATCTTCATCAGCTGGTATTACTTTAAGCCTTCACCTTGCTGAACTTATTGACTGATTTCTGGATGAATGCAGACTTGGAGAGAGGGAAAATGACTTTAATTCTACATTTGAACTGGAAATTTTATTTTTCCCAAAGAAATGCTGTCTAATTTGGCAAGGCTTACTTCAAGAACGTGCATGCATTTTCCAGAGTCAGCAAAAATTAAGCTTCTGTGTACATATACCAGAACAGGAACTATGTATGTGCACACTTAAGAGAAATGGTGAGAATGTGTATATGTGTAAGTACCTGATGTATTGAATTTATCAGCCATGTTACCCATACATTATCAATATATTGAATGCATCAGAATTCCCAGCCGTATTTCAGCTAGTTTTCACAGTTGATACTTTTGGAACTAAAAGTTCCTCTCCATAAAGACTTTCTAGAAGGACTCATGGGTTGCAGAGTCTTTAGTACTGTGTTCACCTCTCATTTTCATGTTGCGACACAAACATGAATTTTAATTGCTGACTTTTGCTTTCTCATCCCTATCAAGAAGCAGCTTTGAAAATGGAATGCAGGTATTTTAAAGCATACTGGGGTTTTTAACTAGCATCCAGTGACGACAGTACAATGAATATCTGTCAGAAATTGATATCCGGTGGCTGTCGTCCTTCTACACATCCTACCCTTTATCCCAGCCAAGATTCAAGTTACTGTTTTTCAGCCCCCAGAGGCAAGAGAGGGAAGACCATATCCCAGCAGCGATTAGCTGAGGGATATTGAGGACCTAGGAAGCCCAGTGCCAGGAGCCCAGCACACTCACAGTAGGTATTTTCTCATAGCTGGGTTGGGAACTGGAAGTTGCCAACATGGTAGTGAAAGGGAATGTGTGAAGGAACAAAGTTTTCATACAAAGAGTATTAAACACATGATTCTCAGGGGAAAATTATACCTAAGGGCCACCCTTTCTTACTGTACATCATGGCATCACAATTCTTGCACAAACATACGTGCATATATCTAAACACTATATATGTTTGCAAATGCATGCACGCACATATATACAGCTAATCTCAAGATCCATAATCAATTGCTAGTAGGGGAAAAGGAGCAAAAAAATAATTCCCAGGTATGACTAAAACTGTTTAAACCCTCAAGTAAAGTCTCATTAGCATACAATACTCCTTATATTTCACATAGCTCTATTGAGTATTTGAGTTCAGAAATTATCCACATAATTTATTGCATACATCTCCTGCTGCCTGAGCTTTGGCCCACCAAACGAGGCACTTTCCTGAGGCTTGAAAGCTGTTTAATCTTCTTTTCTGGCCCCTCTGAGATAACTTCTGAATGGACTCTCTAAGCTCCTTATACTAAAAGATGATCATAGTGCAAGTTCCCAAGTTCCCTTCAGAGGGTAGACACTTGGTGGGCTTGACCAGTTATTGGTAAACACCAACAGATCTCAACCTCTTGTACAAAAGGGTCTGTGTATACTGGAGCAAATATATATATATACATATATATGTGTAGTAGGAATTTCCTCATACAATAAGAAATCACCAGGAAATTACCAGGAGGGAGAAAAAGACAAATATTTTTAAATGAATGGTCTGAACCTTTCCCTTTGTGACTGATTGAAGTGAGAGTTATGAGGGCTGGTTTCAGCCTTTTATTATGAGACACTGAGGTTCTGCAGTATATTTTTTTCTTTCTTTAATTTAGATCTGTGCAAAAAATTGGCATGAAATACAAATAAATGACAAAGCACTGAGAATTAGTCCATTTGTCTGTAAAACCAGATATAATCCCCAAAATAGCAAAACACAGAAAAATGCATCAAAATGTATTAGAGATGACAGACCATATATTACACAGGCTATTTATGCAACTATAGATCTCATAATGGTACCAGTGAGTCACAGAATCCTAACATTAAATGTAAGAGGCATCACACAGATTAATATTAATTAAAATAACAATTTCTGTTAAGTGCAGCATTCTGCTAGATACAGTGACAGATAAAAGACCAGTGAGGTGTTCACAGTAATGAGCAACATAAACATTGCCACCCCAGAATATATACATTTGCACACATATGTGTATATATTGCTAGTAGGAAAGAGTTGTGGAAATATATAAATCTCCATGAATACATCATTTTAAATGCTACAATAATCTTCCTCATTTCAAAACCTCTCTACTGGGACTGCAAGTTTGCTTAAAAATCCCATAGCTGTTGCCTTACACAGATACTATAGGTCTTAAGAGCCAGTGTTCAGCCTTTGGTTTTACCTAGTTTGTTTGGTTTTTCATTCACTGTGTTTCAACCTAATTACATCTGGCTTCAATTACCTCTAAATACCTATTGTCAGGGCACAGTGAGGCCGGGGTGGGTGGTGGTGGGGCAGCCTGGGGTAGGGACCTCCTCTAGCATCTCCGTCCCCCCACACCCAGAGGTGGGCAGCGGAGCCAGGCTTGGGGTGGCCTTGAGGACGGGGCACCTCTGGGGCCAAGTCAGGGGAGCAAGAGTGGGGAGCAGCAAGGCAGATAATTAGGGATTGGTACAGCTGCAGCATAGCTTAGGCAAGACCCAGCACCAGGCCTGGAGCTGAAATGTGGCCCCCAAGCACGGGGAGGAGTCTTCCCACAGCTCCTTCTGGCCTTGTCACTGCTTTCCCAGCAGTGAGACCCCCCGATTACATGGTGGCCTGATATCAGAGGTGGCCTCACGGACAGCAACTAAATCACCAGTGTTGGAAAGGACGTGGCAGAGCCTGTCCATGACATTGTGGGACCTAATGTTTCCTGCTGGAAGTCTCCAGATCTCCAGTTTTACCTGGACAATAAAAAACATGAAGTGTGATAAAATTGGACTAATGGGTGTGGCCCTTAATTTCAGAGGGCCACCAAAGAAAGAAGCCATGCCACATATTTAACACAGTGACAGTTTTCTTCCCATTGCCTCTCTGGCATCTTTTAATGAAACACCATTTGTTTTATACAGGTTTTATACAGGTTTACAACACTGCATCCTCTCCACCTCCAAGTACACATATAGGAGGTTGGCATCTGATTCTGCACTGAGTTCTTGCACTGATTCTGCACTGAGTTCTGCACTGAGTTCTTCCACTGATTCTGCTCTGAGTTCCTACTAAGGTACCTGAACAGGAGAGGTGAGTCAGACCCACTCTTCTGATCACTTTCATCTAGGAAACAGTGAACATGCTTCTTTGCAGGTCAAAATCTTGGGTCTTACTGGCATAGCTCTGCTGCAATGATGGGAAACTTGCAGAAAAGCTGTAGCAATAGGAAATGAGGGATTGCTGCGTGCCCTACTTTCATCAGCGAGGATGTGAAATAAGGTATTTCCTAATCAGGGTTTGAGGGGATTTTTGTATAACATGACTTTTATGATTAGATCACCACAGTTTTCACCTGGTGATACACGTAGGCAGGGCCATAGGTCAGAGCACAGACCTGGTGAGGAACGCACATGCCACATGGCATCTCAGGAAGGTCCATAGAGTCACCTGAACTAAGTCAATCAGTAGCTTTCAAAAAACATCTCCATGCCTTATCACCCGAAGTCAGGCCATCCACTTGACCTTTGAAATTTCAGATCAATATAGTAATTGTCTGAGTAATGATGGTATTGTTTGCCAAGGTGGCATTCATTTCTCACTAAAAGATTTCTGTCCTCATAGATTAGAGGTACTCTGGTTTATCTTGGAGTTGAAAGGGTTGTACCCTTTCTGGATAACATTTGTAGCTGGAAGAGAAAAAGGTCATTCATAATTATTTTTCTGGTATACTGGCTTAGCTACTCATTTGATTTATCACGTGTCCTTTCTGACACAACATGAAATAATAAGAGAGTTAGACTGTCTTTAGGGAAAACAGGCATCCAGCTTACAGAATACATCAGTTTCAATAACACACTTCAAAGGAATCCAGCTCCTTTCAATATTCGGGGATTTGCTCACCAGTTTGGGTTGAGCTGCTTGCAAAATAGATAGAAGAAACCTCTTTGTGTGATATAACCAGATGCCATTTGCAGAGCCTGTGACATATGGTCCTTCAGACGTGGAGATAATCACAGAGGATAATTCTTGAGAGCCCGTTAGGATTCCAGAGTAGCTGTCTCTGCCATGTGGTGCTTGCTGATGTCTAAATATGATAAATTCACTCACTTTATTTTCAAAAACACAGCTGAAAGACTTTTAAAAGGAGTAGCATGAAAGCAAGAAAGTATCAACCCTAACTACTCAATCAAAGTGAGAAATATATTCCTGATTCCATCCAACTTCAAGGCAAATTAATGAACTAAATAGAAATCTGCAGCTGAAACTCACTGATATGAGAATAATCTAATTTTCCACAATGAATGCAATGTGGATTTCAAGGGAGCCTACACAAGCTTTTGTTCAATACAGGGCTTGGGCAGCCAGTGGGCACATCTCAGCCCTTAACATTCCCACACCCCGCAAAAAAACCCCAAACAAACAAACAAAAAAACAAACCCCAAAAAACCCTAAACCCTTGTATTCAGTGCAAGAAGCAAAAAATGTAAGTCTTATGTTGTAATCACAGAAAGTATTTCAAAACTATCTCTTAATGCAGAGGCTCTAGAGTACTGGCCTCTCCACCTGTGCACATGGGATCCAGGCTGGTGTTTGCTCATATACCATTGTCACTCTGGTGTTGCCCCTCCAGCATTGACAAAGATACTTCTCTGGGAGGAAAAATAACAGCAGATGGTTGGGAGTGTATAAAACACCACTGATGCCTACACTGCACACCTTTATTATACGCAAAGAGCAGCAGAGCTTAGGCATTGAACCCTTCCTGGCTTGTGTGGATCTTTCCACTAGTTCCTACCACGATGCCTGGGAAAGGTACTGGGGATACATACGCCAAGGGCTGGTCCTAAAGAGGATGTGGACAACGCTGCATCAGCATTGCCTTGAGACGCCCTCAACAGGCTCTGCACCTACAGAGGCCACCACATGCCTTCATGCACTGTGCATGCTGTTTGGACACATACAGCCACGTTTTGTGCCGTGAAACCACTGATAGGCCGGCCTGCAGCACAAACTTTACAGAGGAGATCAGATCTCACACATTTTCAAACGAAGCTCATGGAATAACAGCAATAGTCAGTGAGCTGCAGGCTCACCTGATGGCCAAAGGCAAATGCAGCCAGTCTGCTCTGGAGGGAACTTGCCTTAAATAGCATGGCTGCAAGGCAGTTTGTGCCCCTTAATTCCAAGACCAGAAATTCAATTCCCTGTCGTGTTAGTGGTGTGGGCATAACCTGTAAATCCCTCCACTGGGCTGACATATCTAATGAAAAATCCTGGCTCTCACAGACCAGGATTCATGGAGCTAGAAGCTTCTTCAGAAAGCAGTCTACTCCTGAAAAAATCTAGGAAGGTATGAAGGGACACAGTGTCATCACTTGAAACACTGAAATAAAGATTTTAGTGGTTGCCATCACAGTAGCTGAAGGATGTGAAAGAAATTCCTGTAGACTTTCCACAAAGTCTGCAGGAAGATGTAGCACCTTGTATTAAGTCAGCTGATTAACCTGTTTTTTCTATATTTGCTGTCTTATAGTTGGTCTTTCTTCTGACACAAGGAATCTTTCTCGCTTTTTTATCTCAGTGCGATGGATGTGAACAGCATCTCTTACTGTGCAGAGGGTGAAAGCCCTTCTAGCCTTAACAGATCGATGAAAGAAATATGTGTGAAAGTGGTACCAATGTCTCTCATAGATGTTTTTCACTGAATTTCACTGAATTTCACTGAATTTTAGAGTTGAAAGGGACCATAGAGATCATCTAGTCCAACTCCCCTGCTAAAGGAGGACCACCCAGAGCGTGTCAGATCATGCCACTCAGGACTGCATCCAGGCAGGTGCTGAAAATCTCCAAAGAAGGGGACTCCACAACCTCCCTGGGCAGCCTGTTCCAGGGCTCTGTCACCCTCACCGTGAAAAAGTTCTTCCTCATATTCAAGTGGAACCCTTTCTGTTCCAGCTTGTGCCCATTGCCCCTTGTCCTCTCACTGGTAACTACTGAAAAGAGTCGGGTTTCCTCCTCCCTCAGCCCGCCCTTGAGATACTTGTAGGCACTAATAAGGTCTCCCCTCAGCCTTCTCTTCTCCAGACTAAAGAGTCCCAGCCGCTCCTCATAAGGGAGATGCTCCAGTCCTTGAATCATCTTTGTAGACCTACGCTGGACTCTTTCCAGCAGTTCCCTGTCCCTCTTGAACTGGGGGGCCCAGAACTGGACACAGTATTCCAGTTGTGGCCTCACCAGTGCAGAGTAGAGAGGGAGAATGACTTCCCTCGACCTGCTGGCCACACTCTTTCCTATGCAGCCCAGATCTTTCTCCTCAGTAGTGCTTCCCAGAAGATCCATCCCTAACCTGCACTGGTGCCTGGGGTTCTTCCTCCCCAGGTGGAGGATCCTACATTTGTCCTTGTTGAACCTCATTAGGTTCTTCTCTGCCCAGCTCTCCAGCCTGTTCAGATCGCGCTGGATGGCGGCACAGCCCTCTGGGGTGTCAGCCAGTCCTCCTAATTTGGTATCATCAGCAAACTTGCTGAGAATACAGCCTTTCATCCCTCAGCTTTTCTACTGACATGAGGCACGTGGGACGGAGCACCCTCTTGGTCAGTTTTGGGTCGCCTCTTTGATGTTGAAAGGGGTGGAGGTCCTTTCCAAAGGGAAAACACACGTGCCAGCCACAACAGGCAAAACCAATTGCAGGGCTGATCTGCAGGTCTTGCAGTGATTGTGCAGGAGTCAGAAGAGCATGGAAATTTGCATGTGACTCTCCGAGCTGGCATCTGAAGTGTTTCAAAGGCAATGCCATCTTTGCTTCATGATTAACAATGGCAATCACTGCCCTAAGTAACTACACTCCCAGCTTCCAGGAGGTCTGGTAACCCGCTCAGGGGATGTTGTTTATCTAGACTTTCGTAAAGCCTTTGTCACCATTTCCCACAGCATTATCCTGGAGAAACTGGCTGCTTATGGCCTGGATGGGTGCATGCTTCACTGGATAAAAAAGCATGGAGAGGGCCAGACCCAGAGAGTACTGGTGAATGGAGTCCGTTGGAGGCCAGTCACAAGTGGTGACAAATTTCTCCATCAAGAGAGCTCTCAAGCGTTGGAAGAGGCTGAGGCTGCCCAGCGAAGTAATGGAATCACCGTCCCTGGAGGGATTGGAATGATGGGTAGATGTGGTGCTTAGCAACTTGGTTTAGTGGTGGTTTTGGCAGTGTTTGGTTGATGGTTGGACTGGAGGTCAAGTAGGCGAGAGCCATGGTCTTAGTGGGGAGAGCCCCCCAGTGCCCCTCCCCCACCACGGCCCCCCTGGCCAGTCTTGACATCACAATGGTGAACCCAGCGCTGGCCTGGCAACCTCCCCAGGGCCCTGCAGGGACAGTGCTGTGCCAGCACCGAGCGAGCGTCACTGGCAGAGCCCAGCTCTTGCCCAGCGTCCTTGTGAGAGTGGTTTTTGGCACCGCGACCCCCCTTGGCAGCCTTGCGTGGGCCAGCTGGGCACTGTCATCAGCCCCACAGCTGTGTCCCGCGTGAGGCCGTTGAGATGGGACAGGTCAACTGCTGCCAGGGCTCCAGGTGAGCTCCCCCCATGGCTCGGGGACACGCCGGCACGGCCGGTCCCCGCGGCAGCCCCCTTGCTCATGCCCGACGCCGTCTGCTCCCCAGGGACGACCCTGAGCCCGTGGCAGCACCACCCGAGCCGCTGCACCGGCAGCGCGTGAAGGTGACCGAGGGCCGGCGGAGCAGGAAGAGGGAGCTGCTCCTCTACAGGGACACCTTGGTCATCGCCAAGGCCAAGTAAGACTCGCAGAGCCCCTTTCCTCCCAAGCCCCAGGCCCCCGGCACCCTGCTGCTGGATGCACCCGTGGCCGCCCCCATGGCAGGGGGAGGCTGGAGGGCAGCCCCCGGGCTTGGCCACCTCCAGGTCACTCCCTGACGCTCCTCTCTGCAGACGTGGCAGCGCCCCGCGCCCGCAGCTCTGCCTGGCCCTGGCCATGCTGCAGGTGCTCTGCAGCGGGAAGGGGGCAGCTGGCGATGCCACCACGGAGGAGAAGGGCAAGGACGCCAAGTCCCTTGTCCTGCTCTGGCCCTGCGGCTCCTGCGTGGTCACCTTCTGGTGAGTCTGGGTGCCTCGTCCCCACGGCAGGGCTGGGGGGTGCCTCTGTGGCCGTCCCCAGGGGGCTCTGTCCTGCCTCTGTGGCCGTCCCCACGGGGCAGGGCTGTGCCGCAGCGGGCACTCAGGCTGTTTCCCCTCTCTGTCTGCAGCTCCCGGGTGGTGAAGGAGCTCTGGCTCAGCGCCCTCCTTGGGTAAGCCCTGCCCGGCCGTGCAGCCTGGGCAAGCCCTGCTCCCAGCACCGGGGGGATGCTCCAGGCGTAGCCCCACCATGGGGAAACGGCCCTCCCCAGCTGGGGAGAGGTGCCCCCACGGCTGTGGGCAGCTCTCCAGCGGGCAGAGCTGGGGCAGCTGCTTCACCCCCCCGTGTCCAGCCAACACCTGCCCAGCCCCGGCCCCACCACTGCCGCTGCTCTCCACTCCACTCCACTGCCGGAGGGTGCCCGGCTGCTTGCGGGCACCTTGGAAGGGGCTCCCAGGGCGGGCGGGGGAGGGACAAGGCAGCTGGGGTCTCACACTGCTCTTTCTCTGCCCCGTCCCTGTGCACAGGCCACCAGCAGGAGTGGAGGGAGCCCGCGTCACCCAGGTGCCCTCCATCAAGCTCCTGCGGAAGGAGCTGAGGCGCCGCAATGCCGTGAGTGTCCCTCCTGTCTCCGCTCTGTCCCCAGAGCCTGCTGCAGCCCGGCAGCAGGGGCACGGCTTCTCACCTTCTGCTCTTTTGCCCTTGCCCAGGCCACCACACTCCACGCCAGCAGCCTGGAGAGGCTGGTCGAGCGGCAGGCAGAGGTGAGGGGTGCCATCTGGCAGGGCTAGGGGCTGACGCAGCTCCCCGCGGGCCCTTTCTGCTGCGGGGCTGCTGGCTGAGCACAGGGCATTTCTTGCAGGCTGGTGCCAAGCAGCGGCCAGCTCCCGTCTCCTCTGCCAGCCAAGGCGGACCTGGCCACACAGCTGGTGAGTTTGCAGGAGACGGGGACCGCAGGGCCCTTCTCCTCTGGCAGGCGGGCACTGGTGCTGCAGCGGGGCTGCTGCTGCCTTCCCTGCAGGGCACGTCCATCCCCACGGCTCTGCGGCGGGAGAGAGCTGAGCCCCCAGAGCCCCTTCTTCCCAAACCACCCCTCTCCCCTTCTTTGGGTGGAGGGGGGACAGTGCTGAGAGGGTGCGGGAGCGCTCACCTGGCACTTCTCCTCCTCCACGCCTCTTTGCCCTCTTGTCCTTGGCAGCAGGTGGGACCGGCAGCAGGAGGAGCTTTCTTCCCTGGCCATTTGGCCGGCGAGGGAACTCGGCCGCTGCAGCAGCGCCCGGGCCGTCGGGCTCTGGCAGCAGCGGGGTTCTCTTTGGCCGGCCCCTGGCAGCTCTCTGCAGCCAGGATGGCACCCCTCCCCAGCCCATCCAGGTAAGCACGCCTGCCTAGGGGGTGCCCAGCCCTCTGGCTCCTCTGCAGAGGCGCTGGCCCGAGCAGAGGGAACCCAGCTGGGGCTCGGGGACAAAGCCCGCTCCTCCCCATCTCACCCACCCCTCCATCCTGCCCCACGGAGAGCCGCAGAGCTGCCCACGCTTGCTCCTGCCCCGAAGCTACCTTCACCTGCCCCAAAGCCCGTCTACAGCCCACCAACTCTCCTCCCCTCTGCCCTGCAGGACCTGCTGGCTCTTCTGCACCAGCACGGGCCATCCACGGAGGGGATCTTCCGGCTGGCGGCCGGCGAGCAGGCCTCCCGGCAGCTCAGGGAGGCCCTGGACTCCGGAGCGGAGGTCCACCTGGAAAGCCAGCCTGCGCACTTGCTGGCCGTCATCTTGAAGGTGAAGCCTGCTCCCCTGGGGCCTGGCAGCTCCCGGCTGGCTTGGTGCAGATGGGCAGGAACCCAAAGCCAGCCGCCTGCTCCTGAGCCAGAGTGACGGGGAGGCTGCCCCTGCTCCCACCAGGAGTGCCCCAAGCCTCACCTGGAGCCCTTGGCCTTGCAGGACTTCCTCCGCAGGATCCCCTCCAAGCTCCTCCAGGCAGAGCTCTATGAGGAGTGGATCAGCGCCCTGCAGAAGGACAGCAGGCAGGAGAAGCTGGCAGCGCTCAAAGAGTAAGTGTGGCCAGCACCTGCTGCTGCCCAGGGGCTGGCAGAGGCCAGCACTTGCCTGCAAAGCCACGGCCTCCTTGACACAGCCGTGTTCTCTGCCGGGCACGGCTGGCTGCTGTGGGGTGGGCTTTGGGGGCACGGTGGTGGCACAGCCAAGCATTTCTCTCCTTGGAGCGCTTGGGGCAGGCATGGTGGGTTGTTCCAGGAAGGGACTCTGGTCAGAAGAGCAGGGAGGGAAAGAGGTAGCCGTAGCTCAGAGAAGGCAGTCCTTCTGCTGGAGACCAGGCCTGGCCAGGGAGCCTTCCCCGGCGTAGGCTTGGGTGAGATCAGCCTGGGGGACCTGCGGTGACAGCGTCTGCTTTATTAACGTTGCGTGCCTGTTCCTCTCAGGGTGGCCAGCAAGTTGCCCCAAAGCAACCTCCTGCTCCTCAAGCAGTTGCTGTCCTTGCTGAAAACCATCAGCAGCAACGTGGGCACCAGCAGGATGAGTGCTGCCAACCTGGCCATCTGTGTGGGGCCAAACCTGCTCAGCCCACCTGAGGAGCAGACCCTCCCCCTCGACGTCCTAGTGAAGGTGACGCAGAAGGTACGCTGTGCTTACCAGATGGCTACAGCTTCCCGGTCCCAGCAGAGAAGCAAGGGTCCGGAGGGGGAGAGGCTCTTGGACCCGTTTTCAGCCATGACACCAATGGTTTGCTTTGTGCAGGTCACGCAGCTGGTCGAGTTCCTCATTGAACACCACGAGGAACTCTTGGAGGGGGAGGAGGAGGCTGTGGTTGCCGGGGCATCAGGCACGGAGTCAGCAGCACTGGAGGTAAAAGCAGAAGCAGTAGAAGTATGTCAGGTCCGCAGAGAGCATGACCCAACCAAATTGGGCAGCTAGGTCCTGGCCACTTGATAAAGTCCACATTTCTGTTGCAGGTGCCTCCAGCAGCTCCAGAAAGCGAGCACGTGCAGAGGTTGACCGAGGAGAGAAGGTAAAATGAGACAGCTTTGGTTTTAAGAGCAGAATGGGTTCCAGTTTACCGTGGCTTTGCCCGTCTAACAATACTCTTTTTGGAAAGGTTGCCAGGCTCCTCACGTTCCAGCAGAAAGCGAAAGGCAACCTTTGAAAGGGAGGGTGATGGTCAACCAGAGGTTAAGAGAAGACAGCTGGAAAAAGAGCTCTCCGAGACGGACAACTGAGGAAATCCAAGGAGGCAAGAAGAACGAGGAGCCCAGGTGTGTGGCAGACTCTGCTGTCCATCCTTTAAAGCTCTGAACACTGCTCGGAGTAGCGGAAGGGAGACAAAACCAACCAATCGGTACAAGAGAAGCATCTTTGGCCCTCTAAGCTGTGTTTCTAGCAAGGCACAGTGAGGGATGCTGCTGCTCGGGTTTTGGAAAGGCCCACACCGCAGCCACTGCTCAGAAGGGCTCTCTCTCTGTGCCAGGAACTACCCTTTTTTCATTGGACTTCCCAAAGAACGGGCGACAGAGTCCCGCCTCTCCCGCCTCCGTGGTTTCATCAGCGCTTTCTGCCTCTGTCCTTGCCTTGTAGGTGCCGATTGAGTTTTGCTGCTTGGATTTCCCTGGAGGAGCTCTGACGCCTGCCCTTGGAGAGACTGCATCGTGCAGCCCCAGCCCCACCTCAGCGGAGGCGAGGAGAGAGGCACCCACACCCTTCTGCTCTGGCCGGCAGCTTGCTCTCGGGCACCCCTGCTGTGGTTTGGGCTGGGCTGGCCACTAAACCCACCCACAGATGGCCTCTTTAACCTGACTCCCCTTCCAAGAAGGAGGGAGAGAACAGAAGAGAGAGAAAGACTTGTCTCGAGCTCCCAGGCTGATGATCCCATCGGCAGCAGGCACTGGGAATGTCCCAGACTGGAATCAACGACGGACAAGACCCAGGTTCTGCATCTGGAGTCAGGAAGGCATGAGTCGGGATCAAAGGCCGACCAAGAGACAAGAGTTCTCCTTGGGCTCCCTGGCCATTGAAGAAAGAGGCTGACCCCTTTCATCCCTCAGCTTTTCTACCGACATGAGGCACGTGGGATGGAGTACCCTCTTGGTCAGTTTTGGGTCGCCTGTCCTGTACGCTCCTCCCCACACCCCACAGGTGTGAGCCCACTAAAGACCCTTTTCCACTGCTGCCCTCCAGCTTTGTGCAGAACAAAGTGAACTGGCCTTGGCTGGTATAGCAAGAAGAATAAACAGGAGCCTCTCTGCATACCGTTCCTTGGGATTCACTAGAAACATCACACCTCGTCTGCTAGAAGCACACACTGTCTGAAAACTATGCCGTTAATCTCAGAGAGGCAGTGAGTTAGAAGAGGCTCAGCTGAAAAGTCAAATCACTGCAGAGCAAATGGGTTCTGTTTGACCTCAAACCAGGATGCCCACCAAGTCGGAGCAGCCCCGTCCCCTGTCCAGCTCTCTCTGGACTGATGCAGACGCACCCCTTTCTGACAGTCATCACCAGAGTTTTGAAACCAGCTTTTCCCACTGTTCCAAATACTTAAACAACCTCTTGATTACGGGAGCCCTCTTTGATGTCGAAAGGGGTGGAGGCCCTTTCCAAAGGGAAAACACACGTGCCAGCCACAACAGAAGAAAATCAATTGCAGGGCTGATCTGCAGGTCTTGCAGTGATTGTGCAAGAGTCAGCAGAGCATGGACATTTGCAACCTTGGACTTCAGGAGGGCTCACTTTGACCTCTTCCAGAAACTGCTTGGAGAAATCCCATGGGTTAGGGCTCTGGAAGGTAGGGGCGCTCCAGAGAGCTGGTCAATATTCCACTGTCACCTTCTCCAAGCTCAGGATCCATGCATCGCAAAGAGCAAGAAATCAGGCAAAAGAAAGCAGGAGACCTGCAGGGCTGAGCAGAGAGCTTCTGAAAAAGCTCAGGTGGAAGAAGGAAGTTTAGAGTACGTGGAAGAAGGAACTCGGGAAGATTACCAGAACCAGACCATAGAGATCATCTAGTCCAACTCCCCTGCTAAAGCAGGACCACCCAGAGCGTGTCAGATCATTCCACTCAGGACTGCATCCAGGCAGGTCTTGAAAATCTCCAAAGAAGGGAACTCCACAACCTCCCTGGGCAGCCTGTTCCAGGGCTCCGTCACCCTCACTGTGAAGAAGTTTTTCCTTACATTTGAGTGGAACCTCTTATGTTCCAACTTGTGCCCGTAAACTGATACAGTTTTAAAACTGCTTAGTACCTTGATAATACCTACCTTAGCTGGGTAAAGGAGACTAAAATACCCTTGCTGGAGCTAGAATGGTGTCAGGATTTGGCAAAAATGCCTTATCTCTAGGGCTCCATTTGTAGTACGTGGCTACACATTTGCTATGGAGAGTAATTACCCCGCTCAGCTGTGCAGACAGCATCCGGCAGACCTCTCTATGTCTTTTCGATCCAGCATATCAGAGACTTCTCTATCCATTCAAGCAGAAGAGTCCAAGGAAATCAGTTGCATCTTCAATCTTTTATACATGGATTGCCTGAGAGGACAATCGGTTATTTTGCATGGATTGTATAAAGCTTCATGTGCAGGTTCTGGAAACCTGTGCCTGAAGACATCAGCAGGTAAATGGGGGAGAAAAGACTGTTTCCAATTCACTTGTAAGTTTTTAACTGCTCCATAGCTCATCTATGACACAAGGCAGCAGCAAATTTGCATTATGAGCCTTGGGAATGTGAATTTTGTGCATCCCAGAGTAACAGAACACTGTCTGACTCGAGGAGGAAAATAATATGAGCTGTTAACTTTTCATATTTGTCATACCTTATATTTTAAGAAATGAAGGTACTTCACATGCTTTCATTACGCTCCTGTAACAACAGAGGAACTAAAATAAAGACATAGGATTTCCATGCTGCATGAGATGCTGGTGATTCTGGATTTGTTTCCTGCACAAAGGACACAGAAAAATAGAATGTGTGAATGGAAGAGCAGAAGTTTTGCACAACTGAGATTCAGGCATTTTGGAACTTTTGGGTTAAAATGAAGCACTTCTGAGCATTCCAAAACCAAAGCTTTTCACTGAGATTCACTAGCCTGAAATGAAACTTTTTGTTTTGATCTGAGTCAATGTTAATTTCTGTGTCCACTCCAGCTGCCAAAAAGCCCTTTGGGAGTTGTCTCCCCGCATCCTCTTGTTCTCCCAGCTGGGCACTGTTCCCTGGCCAGACTGTGTTTCCTGTGGCCTCTCTGCAGAGCAGAGGTCTGGGAGCATCCCGTGATGTATTACACTGACTCAGCCACAAGGAGAAACAGCCATTGTTTTTCATTTTTCATGGGCACAATTTCATCAAAGTCTTTTTTCCTGTGGCAAATTTCTATTTTGATGAAACCACTGTTTCTCATAGAAAAATATGTGATTTTTTTCTATAGGCTATTAAACATCCCTCAGAAAATGGATCTGAAGAAAGAATGAAGATCTATACCACTGAAGGTGGATTTTTCCCTGTGAAGAAAAAACCAAAAAATAATATTTGAATTAATTTGATGGCTAATTCTTCTTCGAAAATGATGGAGGTTTATCAGATACTTATTTGTATATTTAGCATTTAAAGACAGAGTAACATGGTCTGAATCTAATAAACCTGCATGTTCACATAACACCAATGACTTATTCGACTTTATATGACATGGCTTGTGTTTTTTTAGAATTGGTATATATTTATTAAAGTAGTGGTTTAGGTAAAAAATACAGTATGAATATCAAACTTTGGAATCAATTCTGTTGTGCTTCTTTTTTCTGAGGGGCAAATTCAATTCAATTCACATATTCTCCAATTCAGACATATGGGAAGAAAAATACTTTTAATACCCGTGGCAAAATAAATTATTTAAAACTTCACATTCCTCACAAATTCCAGTCCTCTTTCTATCTAGTAATTATACATTCATGAATCTCAATTATCATAAGATATTGTGTTATTGATAACTTGCTGTCCAAAAAGTCAACAACAATATTCAGAGCTTCTCTTAATTTGCTAATTTCCTCCAGTTATTGATAATCCTGGTGGATCATAACTGGCCATCTGAGTCGGATGAGATTGATTTTGTTACCTGGTTGGATGACATCCAATCTGAATGAGAGGAAGAACCGGTAACAAATGATGGAGAATTAGAAATGCCAAATTTATTTATTTTTGATAGCCACAGACGATTTCAATGACTCCCTCCAGGCATTCTGGTATGAGAACAGATCTGACAACATGACCTCAGAATTGTAGCTGATTTTGTCAGATCTATACGCGGGCGTGCCGGGGTATTCCTGTCTTCAGTAAGCTTTAGGTGCTGTGTAGGAGGCTGGGAACTGAAGCTAGTGCTTCCCTGACAGACTTCTGAAATAAATCCTGGAGACAATATAGACTTGGGTATAGGTATGTCCTGGTTTGAGGTAAAACAGAACTAATTTTCTGTTCAGTAATTTTGCTTTTTTAGCTGGGCCTCTTCTACCTAACTAAACTCTGAAATTAACAGCATATTGTTTAGAAACTGTTCACTCTCACAGTGATAAGACCTGATTATACCAAGGAATGGTATGCAGCGAGGCCCTTGATTATACTTATTGCTATAACAACCAAGGTCAGATAAATTTGTTATTTGCCCCATTGGAGGGTCAGAAGTGGAAAAGCACAGAGGGGTCACACCTGTGGGGAGGAGCGGACAGGACAGGCGACCCAAAACTGACCAACAGGGTATTCCATCCCATCTGCATCATGCTCAGTATAAAAGCTGAGGTATCAAAGGGTCAACTCTCTTCCTTCAATGGCCGACGTCCGAGGAGGACCCTGTCTGTTTGTCTGCCTTTGATCCCGATCCGAGCGTTCCTGACTCCAGATCTGGAATCCGGCTCCTGTCCATCACTGAGGCCAGCCTGGGACTTTCCCCTGTGCCTGCTGGTGATGTGATCGTCATCCTGGGAGCTTGATATGGTTTTGTATATACTATATAATTATTTTTATTTATTATTTTATTTTATTTTATTTCTTTTTCGCCTTTTATTATTATTATTATTATTACTACATTATTTATTTATATTTTCATTAAAGTAGTTTAGTTTTTTTCTAAACTTATAATTTTTTTTTATCCCCCTCTTCCTCTCCTCTCTTTTCCTTGGGGGGGGAGGGAAGGGAGGGGTCATCTGTCGTTCTGGTTGGTCAATTCGGTCAAAACCATGACAAGGTGTAAGTATATATACTGTCCTAGGCAAACAAGAATAATTTAGAAATCAAGATTTCCTTGGTGCCCTCCCGGAGGTGTCTGATGAAAAGAAAGATGAAGAAGATAAAGTTTCCCCCTTACTAGCTGCAATGGTTCTCCAGTGCTGCACTGCCAAATCGGGGAGAAGGAAGAGCTTCCTGCTGGGTCGGGGGATACAGAGCTGTAAAATATCACAGAATCACAGAATCTTCTAGGTTGGAAGGGACCTTAAAGATCATCTTGTCCAACCGTCAACCTAACTGACAAAAATAGACACCCACACAACAAACAAGGAGCATCATCACTAAACCATACCTCCCAGCACTACATCAACCCGTCTTTTGAACACCTCCAGGGATGGTGCCTCAACCACCTCCCTGGGCAGCCCATTCCAATGCCTGATAACCCTTTCAGTGAAAAAATTTTTCCTAATATCCAGCCTGAACCTACCCTGGCGCAACTTGAGGCCATTTCCTCTTGTCCTGTTGCCTGTGACTTGAGAAAAGAGACCGATCCCCATCTCTCTACACCCTCCTTTCAGGTAGTTGTAGAGAGCAATAAGGTCTCCCCTCAGCCTCCTCTTCTCCAGGCTGAATAACCCCAGTTCCCTCAGCCTCTCCTCATAAGACTTATTCTCCAGACCCCTCACCATCTTTGTCGCCCTTCTCTGGACCCGCTCCAGCACCTCAATGTCTTTTTTGTGGTAAGGGGCCCAAAACTGGACACAGTACTCAAGGTGAGGCCTCACCAGTGCCGAGTACAGGGGGACAATCACCTCTCGGTGATAGAGATAATAGAATAGCAAAGAGCAATTTATACAAAGGAAAAAAATGCTTCAGGCTCCCCTTGCCCCTCAGGGTGGTCACCTAGAGGCTACGGCCCCATGGCTATAGGGGACACCCAGCAAACACGTCTTCCCAGCTGGGATGCGCTGCTCCAGGGAGCAGGGTGACCCGGCGAGGAGCGGGACAGGCTGCAGCCAGCACCAGCACCCTCTGCCCGGCACAGCCCGGGGATCACACGCAGGGAGCCAAGGAGGAACCTCCTCCCTCCAGCTTTGGCAGCTGGATTCCCTCGCCGCCAGGCTGGGAGCTGATGGGCCTGTGCGAAGGCTGTTTTTACCCATGTAAATTAAACAGTTACCACCGCAGGGTGACTCTCTGCTCTTCTCCCCGAGCAGACAGCTGCTCCAGAAAACACATGCTCAGGCTGAGAGGAAGAACCGCAGAGACTTTATTTATAGATGCAATAGGCAGGTGTTCGGCACTTAATGTCTGCCCGGTAAGAGCTGGAATTGTCTCTTTGCCCACAACGACTACGTACGTGATTACTGTCTGTGTACATAATGCATTATATATACTCTACATCTTTCCCCTTCCCATTTGGATTCTGTGCATAACCTCTATACAGCTGCGCTGCCCTCTCTCCTGCAGCAAAACATTTACTGATCTCATCAAGACAGAAAGAAAGAAAAAGTGCCACAGACTGTGGAAAGCTGAACTTTAATGGAGGAGCTCACGCTGTGGTGTGCCTGGTGTGTGTCTGGGCGGCGGGAGAGCGTTGTGCGATGAACTGGTGTCGGTCACTTCGGTATGAAACGTCTCATCAAGGTTTGGAAAGCCACCTATGAAATATTAATCAGTTACCACCAAGTCTCACTACACTGTTGTGAAACTGGCACAGTGCAGTTTTGTGCAGCTTGTTTTCAGAAATTGTTGCCTTTTATTTCAGCTACATGATCATAGCACTCTGCATAATTTATACAGCTAAGAGCCTTTTGTAGGGCACGCTGGTGAAAGAGCTCGTAAGTACCACAGAAGCTGGGATCTTGTCAAGATTAACAAGGATTTTGGGGGGTTGGTAAACAAACACAACAAAAGCAGTTCCTGTTCTTGTGCCAGCTATGATTTTGGTAGTGGCAGGTTTGCTACGACGACTCGCGACAAGCAGTAAGAGAGCGAAACTAAGCTCTCCAAAATCCAATGTGAAACAAAAAGGACACCTTGCTGTTAATGCAAGATGCCAGCCATACCGTGGCACAAATGCATTTTGAAAACATATGAAAATGAACTTGAAAATTTCAACCCAGGAAGAAGGCAGATCCTTTTGGGACTGCAGGGCTGCGCACCAGCCACCAGCAATGCGGAGCACAGGCACTCCCCTACGGACTGCCACTGACAGAACTGGGAAATGCTTTTTCCGCGTTTCTTGCTCAGAATAAATATTCTGACATGCCATTTCTACATTAGTGAAGTGCATCAGCAGAGTGAAGACAATTTAAAAACTCCTCCTCTCTTTGGAAATACCTCTTTCACGTTTGGAAAAATACCCAGGGGTTTTGTGGTTTAACCCCAGCCAGCAATGAGGACCGCCAGACTTACCCTCTTGCCTTCCCCCTCACCTCCAGAAGGATGAGGGGAAAAGGGGAAAAGAAAGGGGGAAAGGGAGAAAAAAACCTTCAAAAAACCAACAATATAATAATAATAATAATAATAATAATAATAATAATAATAATAATAATAATGAAATGCTCTCACTGCTTGTTGAATCAGCACGGTCCCAAGCAGTGATTGTGGGTTCTCACCCCCCAACTAGCTTCCATTTATATACTGACCATGACATTCTCCTGCCTGTGCTTCCATGGGAAACTGAAAAAAAGTCTTTGAATGGTGTAAACACCACTTAACAACAACTAAAACCAGTAGGTGTTATTGACAATCCTTTCACAGCAATCACAAGAAAGAAAAATTAACTCTTTCCCATCTGAAATGAGGACAATGGGACAGAGTGGAGAGCGGTGGGGGGGTACTCAGGGGCTACTTGAGGGGCCATTAGTGTCAGTGAGACTTCAAGTTTGCTGCCTGCAGAGCAGACCTCAGCTGAGATATGTCAGGAAGCACCACCACAACGCACAAGCAGGTAAGTAGCGGTGATGCACAAGTCAGGCACAGCAGAATTGCTCCAGATCCATGGGTGCAAGGGAGACATTAATCCCACCCAGTCCACCTACTGAAAAGCTCAATGCCTGTCCCAAGGCAGATATCCAGACTCCCAGGGCTCCTCCTGGGCTGTGGAGGGAGCCTCAGTGAGCAGCTTGCATTGAACCCCCCACCTTTGCACAGTTACAGCCGGGTGAGGGGGATGCGAGGCACATGCCAGGACTGAGAATAAAGCTCTCAACTTATTGCTTTCCAGCTCTACAATTAAACTGCTAAAGCCTGTTGATTGACAATATGCCTGAATCTTGTTGGAACATCTATGACAGAAAAACAGCTTATGCCTGCGCCTAGAATTTTGTATAATTAGAACGTTTAATTAGGATGTGGACAAACAGCCAGGCTCAAATGCATACAGAGGCCTGTCCCTGTGACAGCAAAATTTTCGAAATGATCAAACAACAATAATCATGTTTTCTAGGCACTAATTTTCATGGCTTGGTGAAGAAACATATACAATAGCCAACTAAAGAATTCTGGCCAGTTTACAGTTCTGCATCCCTAAAAGGCAGACTGCAATCAAGATATTTTGAGAAAACCTGTGTGTTGTTTCGCTTGCTTGACAAGGTCTATGCAGCATGGAGCATCACCCTGGTCTGCACTGTGGACTGGCTATGCTGCTCTGGTCCCTCACCCTTAAAAAAGTGATGGCAACCCGAGTAAGCAATGACCTCCCGAGCCATAGCACAGATCAAGCAAAAAGGCTCTGGCCCCAGGTATCTCATCGGAGATGGGTGCAAAGAGGTGCTGGATGCATCTTCCACTGCTGTGGCTGCCTGGGGAGATAGATGCAGCAGCAGATGACAGTGAGAGCCTGGAGACACTGGCAAAGGACAGCCCCCAGGTCAACACAGCATCTGTCCCTGCCCTCTCTCTCCATACTCCAGGCCCATGTGCCTTCTCCTTGGCACGCATGGACAGAGACACAGCTGTATGTAAGACCAGAGGCATAGGGCAAGCTGGGGTAGAAGACCACAGAGAGGACCAAACCACCTGGGGGACACATGCCACAGACCATGCTGAGACAGCCCATCCAGACTCTGCTGGAGCCCTCCACCTCGCTGCCATCTGTGGTCTCCCCTGGCCACCTGAGCGTGGACTCTGAATCCAGGCACAAAGCACTCCTGGTATCTATCAGAGAGCAGCTTTAAATGGAAGTGAGATGCTTTGCCACTTCTCCTCCCCCATTTTACTGGTGAGGGAGCAGAAAATGGAAAGTATCCAAAGAATTATTCACGAACACAACACTGCCACAGCATCTCCCATGTCCCACCAAAGGGGTGATGCTGAGGCGACTCTTTTGTCCTAAACCTTATTCCACAATTGAAGGGCTGAAAAGGTGGGGGGCGAGGACTGAAAATAAATTAATAAATAAATAATTGTCACAATGGCCTCAGGGAAGGAATTCAGTGGATATTTCTGGCTGGTACATAATGAGGCTGCTTCTTTGTCACTGATGGTTTTGCTCTCCACAGGTTCCCTACAGAAATGTAGGCAGGTACCAAGCCTGCTCAGCCTACAGGAAAAAACAACTGGTGTCTAGCAAGTACAGCCAAAACCTCAGACAAAAATAAGCTTCACTCAGTATTCACTCCAGTGGGAAGAAGCAGCACAGGTCTATCACTTGCAGGCGAGCTCCTAGAGAACTGGAAATGCATCTGAAAGAATGCAGCTTACCTGAGAGGAGCATTCAAGAGAGGGAGCCCCTGATTTTCTCCAGGCTCCCTGTATCAAAAGCTTTGCATGGAAGCTAAAACAAGGGGAGAGGAGGAGGTAAATTTTGGCAAGCAACATCCCCTGCTGTGCAAAAGACATGAGGCTGCACAAATATTTCCAATCAAAAAGTCTAAACTGCAGCCTAAAATCTAAATGTGTTCAGAGACGTGTATTTACCCCTGATTTTTGCTTTTCAGAAGTAACTTTTCAGATGGAGAGTAAAAATTATTTAAAATCCCTGAAAGCCACATAGGCATCTTTATATTGACAGGACCGCAGCAGACAAGCTAATTGTTTAACTTCCACAGTTTTCAGTCAAGGCAGGCCACTAAGTCAGCTCGGAGCTGACTTGATCCAATGCCATCCGGTTGCAGAGATGAGGATTTGTTCCTATTTTGCTTATTTACTTTGCCATAATTAGTTTCTACATCACAACAGACTTGGCTTCTCACCTGCCAGTGTGGCATTTTATCAGTAGCTACCCCAAAGCTCACGTGTACCATCTCACCCTTACCTAACACATCGTCAATTCCCCTAAGTAATTTGGAAGAAGACAGATTTTGCCTGTGGTGATCATTTAAGCATCGTACATGTCCCTAATAATTTTTCTTACTAATTTAACTAGTAATGAGGTAAAGTTGGTTTTTTTCTTTTTAATAAGGGAACTATGACTTTGGCAACATTCCAGTCCTCCTTTTTGGTTGCTGGCTTTAATGATAGTTCATGTACTTTTGCTGACAGATGAACCACTCTTATATTCTTTCAACGCTCCTGGATGAATACCATCTGGCCCAAGTGATTAATTGTATTTCTAAATTGTTCCACATCTTTGTTACCTACAAAAAAGAGAAGCTCTAGAGTGGGTATTTCCCCTTTGTCCTCTGCAATGAAGATAAATGCAAGGTATCTGTTTCATTTTGCGGCAATTTCCTTATTATCCTCAACTGTTCTTTTTCAAAACAGTGTCATCTGACTGGCACATTGGATGGAATGCATTTGCTTCTCTCACTGCACAATTTATGCAATTAGTAACTTCTTTTACTTTTCCAACCAGCTCTGTGGTTGGCCAGCTGTCTTTAGACCGTGTAAGCAGCAAAGGATAGTACTGAACAAATGACTGGATTTTTTCCTCCATCGATGCTTTTTCTAAACATTGCTACTGCTAGGCTGCTGAAGCTGCTGCCCCCTTCACAGACTCCTAATTCTGAGGTTCTTGGGAAGATTCTTGCTTTCTTTCCCCCTCCCTCCTAATTACATACCTCCATACAGTGCATGTTCCTTCCCACTGACTTTACATAATGTTAGATCTTAGCTTTTTTTTCTTCATTTGCTTGCATAAGAATACAAATCATTCTTTAAAAACATACAATCAAACATACATAACACCTTACAATTTAACACACCTTTATAGCAGGAATTTTTAAATATTACTATTCCAGGGAATTCACATACTGAAAACCACCATTCTTTTTCGTGACGTAAAAGCTAAGCCTATGGGTCCCTAGAAATTCACAATATGCTACGGAGACGCAGATGAGAAAGACAGCCCTGGCCTCCAACAATGAAAATGCAAGTAAACACTATGCCCACCTTTTCAAGAATTAAACACTTACCAGACACTATCATACTTCACGTAGTACATGATAATCTAATTTATAATAATACCATGACAAACTAAACTAATAAGTATATCTTTAATCTCTGCACAGCCACACTTGGAGAAATGTCACTGTGGGCACAGTAGGAGTAACACGTAATAAATGTTTCACTGGCTCCCACAGGTAATATTTTTCCCAAGGCAGCTGGAGAAACTGTGCAAGTTTACTGGCCCTCATATTTAAGCTCAGCATCTATTTGGGGAAAACAGCTGAGGACTATGTACAAATTTGCATCATAAAAATATTTAAAAGCCTCACTTTCAGTGATATGCTTAGCTTAGACAGTATTACTTTGTTGTTGTTGTTGTTATTACTAATAATGACATCAGTATTACAATGTCCAAAACATGGAAGGCTTCGAAGTTATGTATATAGAACAAAATCTATTGCCCAGAAGCACGATCGGAGTAAGAATTGACCAGAGTTGGAAATACCAACCATTGCATTCATTCAAAATTCATTCCAAACATTTCTTTTGTGATAGACTTTTTTCCAGATTCAGTAGATTTGGATGTGCATAATACTGGAATGACAGAAGGTAGTAAAAGACAACATACCCACTAAGAGTGGCATCTAACTGTAATGGTGTCTTCCAGGTAAATTGAACTGGCTTTTCAGTACTGCCAGTACTGAACAGCATTATTCCCAATGACTCCAAAGATTTCCCAAGATTTTTGAAAAATCAGGCTGCTTAATTGCCATCTGTCGCTCTCATTCATGTCTATACCCATTCTCACCTATGAGAAGCATTTGATGGATAAGCATCCATGACAGCACCCTGTCCTTGGTCTTTCATTTTCTTAAGGTGGTCCCACTTAAGGGAAGAAAGGTCAAGGGTTTTTCCTGGCCTGAGTAGACCAACCGAACCTGTACTTGGGAGACACTCATCGTTAATATCAATGAGACAGGAAAACGTGCAGATATCAACTCTTCCACGAGGCCAGCAACATTTCCAGGAGTCTGACTTTGTTAACATCTTCCATCCACATCAAGAAATGGAAACCAGAGCTGGAGCTGAAACCCTGATGTTTCTGCTGTGGGCTTTTCACAGAACCCAATGCCAAACTCATTCCCAGAGCATCATGCTGTCTCTGATAACATACACAGGGAAGATGCCTGAGGAGCCAGGAGGCTGTGGAGTACTCTTCCACTTGCACTTCCACATGGAGGAGGGACCATACAGTTAGAAAGTTCTTTCAGCCCTTTCATTGTAGGCACCTGACTTCAGGCTTTTATCTTAAAAAAATATGTCCCACAGCTGGCAGTAACCACAAAAAGAAAACCTGTATTGAACATTCACCCCTTTCATCTTCAATGCACATATAAACAAGAATGATATATACAAGACTGAACTATTTGAGTTTGTCTTGTTGTTGTATTAAAAATATTAATAAGGAAGATATTAGGTTATAGTGTTTCTTTTGCCTGCAATGGTAATTCTGATGGAAAGCAATATGGACAGCTTATAGTGTCCCTGGGCAAATATTAAATAAACAAAAGGCTCAAATACAATAAGCATTAATATTTCATGAAGTTGGGAAGAGCATCAAGAAAGCTTTTCTTGGTCACTTTACCTACCACTCTCCCAGTGGGATTGAAAAAGCATTAATGAGAAGCAGAAAGAAATATCTCAAGCAGCAAAAGTACACAGTAAGTATGAAAATGAACTCCTTTTTGGATCTCTCAGAGGAGCAGGTCTATGCAGGAGACAATATTTCAGATGTCTTAGCAGGATGTTTCGAAAAGTCAGGCAGCTGAGTTCTGTTTTGCTTATTTTATCAGACCTTCCCAAAATCCCCCTCAATCAAAACTCTTTACAGACGCTGTTTGAGAATGGCAACAGCTACTCAGGACGGGACCATTTGGGCCAGCAGATAGATCTCAACATTGTGTCAACCCAAGAGCGCTGTGAAGTACCCACAGTGATCACCTGAAGATGTGCAGGAAGCCCCTTACTCTTTCACTGCAGGTTGGAAGGGGTCCTGGGAACCTCAGGAGTGGGATGGACTTCCTCAAACCAGTAGTCTCATGGTCCTGGGTGCCTATGAGGAGTCTGCATTTTAAACCTAGAGTGGAAAGTGAGGGAACCTTGCCACTGGTGCCAGGGAAAGGGGAGTACCAGCTGACCATGCAGGCATATGTGCCAGAGCTGCAGAGCAAGAGGCTTTTGGAAGTGTGCCATGGCAAGGGTGCACATGGTGTTAATTTGTGTCACCTCACATGGGATTCATTTTGCTTGATCTTAGACAATTATAGCACAGACATCTTCATCTGAGCTAGTTGTCTAACTCTCCTTATAGTCAAGGAGAAATGGGTGCTCCCGGGGCATAATTCATCTCCTCCTCAGATAGATGTCTGAAATAGAACAGATGAATCATTCTCTAGAAGCATCTCCAGACTCTCCATTTTCTCCACAGTCATAAAGGAGGCCAGACAACCAGTTCAGATGTAGACTTCTGCTTTGTGGACATATAAAATTAAGTGAGACAAGTCTCACCTTTTTCTGAATTGCATTAGACTTGTATATGATTCAATATCAATGCAATGAAGGATACAATCACCTTCAGGTGAAACAAAAGGAAATAAACTATAATTTTCATCAGCCTACTTTTTATTGAGCTGTGCCACAAATAGTTCCAAGTCCATTTACAAGAAAATGCCAGATACCCACTATTCCTGAACAACTCACAGGAACACGTGCAACTTCTTGGAGCATCCCTTTATGCATCCTCTGGGATTTGTGGTTTCCCAGAACACGCATCTGTGTGCGCTTGTGGTTTCCCAGAGCGTGCATTGTTCCCTTTGCAGTTTTTCATGCCCCAGCTAGGAGCTCTAATGTTCAGAGCGCATGTGTTCCTGTAGCCAGTTTGTTTCTTTTTTCTTAGGGAAAATAAGTCCTTTAACAGATGTGGAAAGTCTATTTTAGCCATGGCCATTCATAATTATAATAAAATTGCAGTTTTATGGTGACCCTATCTTATTTAATTACATGCACTCCCTATAGATCTTTCTGATTTCTAGTGCTGCATGAGTCTAAACAGAGGTTGATGACTATTGCCCTATTCCAGTAGCAAACCACACCATAAAAATGTCTTCAGTCTGCAGCAGAAATTATATTCTGTAGCACTCTTTTATTTTAATTCAGCTCGGCATTGCACAGTGATTCTGTTCCAGGAAAGGGAAGAGTTGGCAATCAATATGTTTAGACTATCTGTAGACTTTTCCCTGAGTTAATTACCAATTAACTCAATGTACTTAGCACATTTGTAAAGCTTACAATGGACACACTACGTATTTATTTCTGGTTACGAATTTCTGTTTCTTATCCAAAGCTGATCTTCTAACCTTTTATGTAAATAACCGTTTTCTTATTGTTTTGATAAAATGGAAAAGGGTGTCCACAGTAGACTTTATTAAATATGTTAAATAATCACTGCTAATTGTCTGTTAATAACCCAGAACACTAAACGTCTACAGTAGATGTATCTGCTCTGATTTCTGTAGCACAAGCATTTTTTTTCATTTATCATCAAACAGTACTGTGGTTACCTCCAGACACTGCTCTTCAAACAAGATCACAGCATGGAAGTATAGAGCTTTTATTCTCGTACATCAGGATTTACGCGGCACAGACCAGGACTTACTCACTGTGCTCCAGTGGCCCAAGGTACCTGCAAGAAGTCACCTGAGCTCCAGAAGTGCCCCAGCTTTCCTGTATTTTCTGGACCTCTCTTAACCATTTAAAACCAGAACGCATTTGAAGACCACTGTAAAGCATAATGGAAAGATTTCAAAGAATGAAATTAACATTGAGATGCTCTGATGTGACATAGTAATTCATAAAAATTCCAGGTAATTCAGAAAGTGATTGCAAGAACACGTTTCCCACATGCTACTCACATACATCAGCTTCCAGCAAAGACTTTTGTGTTCACCTTTCACTACAGAAACATTTTCAGACTAATCCAATTTCCTCTGAATTTTATACTAGAAATAGAAAATCATTTAGAACAGAGTATTGAATAAGAGTATTGAGTAAGCTTTAATGCATTCATTATACCATAACTTGGCCTTTCTGTGATTTTAGCATTTTAAATTCACATTCTCCTGTAAGAACACTTTACCCGAGGAAAGAAAGACATTTTAGAGGAAGTATCCGGAAAGGAAAAAACGAGTTTAATTAAATAGCCATTTGCAGGTCTTTGTGGTTTATATCTGAAGAGCAGATTCTTTCCTAAGCACTAAAAGTGCACGTTGTTACATTAATTTAACTAATAGGTGTTAGTTATGACAGCCTGCCTGGTAAAGGTTCTGAGCCAGTGTCATTCCTATAGATTTATACACTTGGAAATGTGCACTTTAAATGAGAATCTTGCCAGTGTCAAAATTAAATTAAACTGAATTAAATCATGTGCCCGATCACAAAGACCTGAGATTCTTTTCAGAATCAAGTCCAAATTACAACTGTAACTCTAGCCCAATTACTGGAGGAAATTAAAAGTCAGTTCCAACTTCATTATACTCTACTGAAGTTGCCAGCTATGCAAACACAGGGTTAAATCCTTACCTGAGCAAAGTGACTGGTACTGGAGCAGCTCTGGGACAGTAACACCCACTCTCAAAATCTGAAAAGCTCCCACAGCCCTGATGGCCTGTGGAGAATGGCTCCTTCAGGGACTATGATCGTTGTGGGGTTAAGGCCTCACAATGAGATGAGCATCTAAGACCAAACTTCGGGTCCACCAAATCCCCACTCCCAGGAGTCAAACTCCAGACCCAGGAGGATCTAGTAGCGAAATGCTCTCAGGATTTGTCTGTCAATGTTGACACACAAATGTCTTGGTGGGTTGATGTCTACCTTGTGTGAAGTACTATAGCCAGTTATAGACCGTCATGTCTTGCCTCAGAGCACACCAGTCAGAGCAGCCTTCACAGAAAGTGCAGTAAGTGGTGACTCTGCCTGCTTTAATCCAGTAGTCCAGCGGTTTATATCTTTTAGGTGTGTCACAGCCTTGGTGAGTATACAATGCTAGCTAGTAAAGGTTTTTCCTCCAAGATGGAAGAAGCTACTGCTTACTCATTGATGCTATATTGTCTCCGAGTAAGCCAGCATCCATCAGCCCTGCTGAATTCAGATTCCTGTAGGAGACAGGGAACCAGTGCCTCTCAAAGATTGTCCTTTTGCATTTACATGTCTCCCACCTGTGCTGGCCAAGAGCAGCCAACCCTCTGCTTGCTCGTCCATACCAAGGGCTCTTACTCTACCTTTAAGCTACAGGAAACAGCAAGACATGGGCAAGTAAATGCAACATCTGTAATGCAATGTATACTGGGAGTTTTCCCAGAAAGCATCTTCTCTCAGTTGTGCCACACAAAATCACAGACCTTCCTGCAGACACGCAAATGCCACAAGAACTCTAAACCTGTAGCACAAGTCACAGCAGACATACTAATCTCACAAAATCAAAAGGCTAACACCATTTCCTTATGCACATTGCAAATGTAGGCTTGGGCCTCAGTTCTGTCAGTCAGAAATGGGACCACAGCAAGAAAATTTGGTTCTCATTATTAATCACAATTGATCTCAGTCTTCCAATCAATATGGCCTTTGTTAAGTGGGAAGTGGAAGGTCTGAAGAACATGAACGTCGAAGTTGCACCATGCAGCATCAGTTCATCCATGTCTATCTTTGCTGGCTAGACCAAACACAGTGCTGCAGCAGTCACAGACTGGTAAGAAACGGTGTTAGAAGTTAACACGAGTGAGATGAACACTTACACTTTGGTGAAAATAAATCCTATCATGTGTATCTCTGCCTTTAAGACACGCGGCTCATCTCAGGGTGACATTTAGGGACTCTCTCCTCATACAGCTGGATCATAGTCATCACAATCAATCTATGAACCTGCCAAGTATCTGTCATTAATAAGCCTCAGTGGTCAAGGGAACAGCCCTAAGCGACCCCTTTGATGTCACAACATAAAAATTAAAAAATAAAAAAAAAGTTGGGGCTCAAATGAAAGGAAACACAACACACAAATCCCCAGATATCACTGAGCTAACATACCCCATCCAGAGGGGCTGTTGGGACTGGGGATGGTAGACATGCTGTGCCGGTGGCTCTAGGAACCCACAGCTGCCCTGGGAGTGGGAATTGTGCTTTGCAGCTATTTCAGGGTGTGATTTTTAGAGATACTCAAAATGCACTGGACACCAAGCTTGTCCTTAGCTTCCTTCAGCTTCCCAAACCCTGCATAGCTCAGCACTCCCAAGGATCAGCCCACTGGTTTTCACTCCTCTCTCTCGCCTGCACAGAAAGCAAAGTACCTATTTCCCACAGATATCTGCTACAATCAGGAGCCAGCTTTGTTCAGCTGCTGTGCCCAAAGGCGACCTCTTGTCAGGCAGTCTCAGAAGTCTCTTTGAAGGCCGGCTTATTGGCTGCCTATGAGAAGACTGAGGCAGAGCCAGTTTTTCCTTTTCTTTGTATTTTCTTTTAAAGAACTTTTTTTTTCTAAGTGATGCTCAAAGGAATGCTTCTCCTCCATGCAACATTTTCTATGGGAGGAGAAAATATCACAGGTCAGTGTACCGTGAAGAAAAGTCAATTATTTTAACAGAATGCAACTTTTACTACTGTGCTTCCAAAACACGTACAACAAATACGTGAACATATAGCACACCTATATTTGGAAATGAACTCTAATATTCCAGTTTTCCCTGATGCTGAGAGTTTCCTCACCCATTTTAGTGCAACTAAGGTATATCAACATAGCTATCATGTCTCACTTTTAATTTTCCCGTATAACTTTGAAAACGGTTTTCCTTGGCAATGTTTCTACGCACATCTGCATTCAAAACAAGCTCATCTGTGCCCTTCTTCAGGGAAGGAACGGGGTGAATGGAATGAGGGGTGATACAACAGCTGTCCTGCCAGCACTCAGCAGGGTAACACAAGCAAAATCAGCAGCCAACTTAAATCTCTGAAATGAAGAAGCACGTTCCTGTGGCAGAGCGCCTTATAAGTACTATCCGGCAGGGATCTATCCCATCTGTACACACTAAAGGTCCACAGCTTGAATAACAGAAGTGTTACGATGCTGATTGCATGGCATAAGCTCTCTACCTGTGCAGTACAAGGCAGGATTAAGCCACAGAAGTAGCTGCAGTGACTTGTTAAAGTCATCTGGACTGCTGAGGCAACCCTTAATGATATGGTTGCATCATCTGTGCAGAAAGTGGGAGCAGCCATAAGGGGGGAGCCATCGGCCTCACACCCTCACCCTAAAATTTCTGAGATAAACCCCACATGGTTCAAAATAGTCTCGCTGTTCACACCGGGACACTGGTGAAAAGCTAAACCTCTGCTACTTTTGCCAACAGTAACTGAACCCTCCTGCAAGATTCCCTGGTCCCTAATGAGTGATCATTAATCACTGGGTATTTTCTAAGCACAGTTTAGAGGTTAAATAAATGCCAAATAAAGAATTAACAAGTCCGTTATCGAATCAAGAAAATGTGTTTCTTGATTTGGGATCACGGCAGCAGGAAGGCTCAAAGCCAGATAAACAGGGTGCTGTAGTTCCCAGCCTTTTCCGTGTTCCTGCACATTCTTCCACTGGTTGCTCATAAGGAGAAAGGCAGACCCACATCCTCACATCTGTGTTTTCATAGAAGAAATCTGACTTGTCAATGCTCCCCCACAGGAAGAAGGAAATGAGGGACAGGGGTTTCTGATCCAATTTAAGATGGTGCAAGACCCTCAGCTCACCCGTGTGCAATTGTGGTGCCAGCAAGAGACCCCTTTAGTGAAAGGAAGCCACAGGAGGGAGATGGTTAGGTTAAAGATACAAAACATGTACCTTTTTCAAAGCACAAATGAAACAGTCCTATCTCCACCTCAACTTGCAGGTAGTTCCTCCTCTCCCAGTCACCTCCTGCCTGCTGCAGCTTGAACCAGAACTCCCTGCTCTCTGTGGAGAGGGTGGTACATCAAATCCAGTGCTAACTTGCTCCCTGTCCTGTCTCTCCCACCGCGGCTGTGATTTATGGACAAACAGCCTGCAGGCAGAAATGGAGCACAATTTCAGCAACCCGCTACAAGTGCACAGCCCAAACCCCTAAGAAATGTACAGTTTGACTTAAGACAAAACATAACCACCATGCATGCCAAGCAGAAGAAGGTAATGACAGTAGCATTGCCCAATCACAACAGTTGGCTGCTGCACGGGCTGATGGCATTATAAATGCACGCGAGGAAAAAAAGCGTCAAGCTGAGCTGAAGCCATCTGGACCCAGTTAGGCAACAGCAGCTGGCTGGGGGGTACGGAGCGTGGTTTGAAGGGGAATAATGCAATCACTGGTTTCTTTCTTGATGGCAAGTCTCTAAACCACTTTACCCTCTCTTCCCACCAGGAGTCAGTGACAGCCTATGCTACCCGGGGCAAAGTGCAATTGAAGAAGAAGTCTTTTGCTATGCAACCTACATTCTGTCTAGAAAATAAAAGAATAATGACTGAATCTACCAAGTCAATGGGAGAAGGGGCGCACAAGCAGAATGCTGTAGCAAAGGCAGTCACACCCAGTCAGTGCCCAAAAACTACCCCCAGTATAGTGATAGAGCTTCACAGCTTTGAGTACATACACTCTTCAGTGATCTTAAGGCCTAAGATGAGGTCTCTCCTCACTATGAACCTCAGTGACCTCAACACAAATGAGTGCATATGAGCCTGGCCAGAGAGGAATGGGATTTGTCAGTGTCGGTTTACTTTGCAGAGTTTTGACACAGAATTAGTCAAGTCACTTAAACCGGACTTCATCCTCCCTAATGGTGGTTTTTTTCACCCCTTGCTGGTGTGACACAGTGTCCCCAGGCCTCACACACGCAAGTATCAGAGCTGAAGCCAGTGGCAGTGAGGTGTTCATAACAATCGTGCACTTGCCACACTGAATTCATGGAGATCTGTGATTTCTTTTCTGCAGCCAGACTCTGACTCCTGCCCTACATGCCAGCCTGCCTGATCACCAGTCCCAGTCTTACCAGGGTCCCATTGAATCTCATTCCCCCTTTCAGTTCTTTGCCTTCATCCCTTGCCCCATCTCAGCCTGCCTTTCCCATTAGTTGCCATACCCACACACAGCCCAGACTCTGATGGAGCCCTCCTCTCTCCCTTTTCCCAGGCTCTGTCCCCTCCTGAGGTCCACCAAAGCCCTGCACCCACCTAAAACCTCATTGAAGCCTCCTGGGGCTGAAACCCCTTTCCTTGCCCAGTAGGTCTCTGCCTCCTGTCTTCCTCAGTGGACAGCACCGCCTCAGCCCAAGTTGCAGCCTTCCAGTCTCTGGATGGTGTTTATTTAACCTTTTCTTTTTGCTGAGTTTCTCAGGTTTTTTCTCTTCCCTATTCTTCCCCCTTTTTCTGTCCCCAGTCTCTTTCCCTCCCTTCTTGCTAGCTTTCATTGTCTTCAGACTCAAGTCAAAGAGAGCTTCTTCTGCCCTCCCTGGAAGGGGCACTGGGAGATGGTCCCCCCTTACCATGTCAGGAGCCTGTCTACACCCTCCTTTAGGAGAGCTGTGGCTTCAAAGTAGCCTTACATACCAGACTATGTATTCAGTCACACAAACTTCCTTTGTTCAGTGTACAAAATCTTATCAACTGCTATGCATGTCCATTTACAAATTACTCAGCCCAGCTCTGAAATTAGTTGCAGTAGAAAATGGAGAAAAACTTTAGAAGTGTAAAATTACATTAACATTTTTTAAACAAAATTGGTTGCTTCCAAAAATTTCATGGTCATCTTGAAAGAGCTTCCTTAAATATATGTTGCCAAAAAGGAAAATAAATGTATTTTGGATCAGACCACAAGAACCTCTCCATATTTTGGGTGGTTGGTTACGAAAGCAAAAACTCCGCTAACATTGTTCTGATGAAGAGCACCTTTTCAAGTCATACAGATGTAACGTATGTTTCAGATGCATGGGCAGAGATCTTATTTTTAAATATGATCTAATGTGTGAAAGGCTGCACCTACATTTTATTCCATGAAGTAGTTAAAATGAAGTCAGTCCAAAATGTTAACATTTATGTAGTATGTGTTTATGTATGACTCCCCCCACTATATATCACATCAAGCCTGCAAAGTCTTTAAAATGGATTTTGAAAATGCAGAAGCCTCAGAAAAGAACTGCAAAAATAATTCCAGGGCTGAAGATAACACTGCACCACAAGGCATTTTAAAAGCTTGCCAGGGAGAAGACTCAGACGTCCCTGGATTACAGTATCTAAAGACCTCTGGGGGAAGCTTTTCCAGGTGGGAGAGGACTGTTTAATCCACCAGAGAAAAGTATGTCAAGAAATAATGGTTGGAAGCTGAGGCTGATCAAGAATTAAGCACGTGGTTTTAATAGTGAATATATTAACCAGTGGGATAAGTGGTCTTTCTAGAGGTCTTTAAATCAAGACTGGATGCTCTTCTGGAGACGTGATTTAGCCAAGCATATATTATCAGAATCACTATAGGAGTATCAAGGTGACATACATAGACCTGTGAGTCCCGATCATTTTAGCAGATTATGTCAAGGTCCCCTCTAAATGTATAATCTTCATGATTTCTTCTTTGTCAGAATTAAAAAGACTGTAGGTGGATCTAGTTTCCCAGGATACGCTGAAATGTGGCAAGGATTATGAGATATTCCACATTTTACACACTGAGCCATGGGATCCCTAATACCTACAGATGGTCTGACCAGCAGCTTTACACCTTGTTCAGCAGCACTGTATCCTGATATCATGCTGAGGAACAAGTATTACACTGTCTCTGACCAGAATATCATTGACTGAATTCCTAATATCATTTTCTGCAGCACCAGAGATACTCGTGGAACAGTTTGTTTCAGCAACACACCAGTTATACTGGGCATCTGTCTATGTTGTGAGATCTTGGCAGAGTCATGGACAAGGTGCAGTGGAAGTCACTTTATCCTTTTTTATTATTCTACCCATATTGGAGGAAAAGGAGATATTCCCTTCCTGAGCGGAGGGCAGATGGAAAAGAGGTACTGAAAGAGAAAATCCTGGGATGGAGCTGGATTTTTCATCATCATTCACAGTATTCCACCTTCATGCCCCATCCAGTCTGTCAGCTACAGACCTCACCAAGCACATAGATGTGGTGCTTCCACATCAATGCTGTCTTGAGATGAGGACAACAGAGGCCACGCCACCCCTCTGCAGCACAGCTCCACAGCAGCCAGCAGAGCCATTTTGGCTTGGCCCTCCAGCCCAACGTTCAGGGGAAGAGAGCTTGCTGACCTCTCTGAACTGGATACGAAGAGAGACACCCCACCTCCAGGGGCTTTCTGCCCCAAAGAGCCTCTGTTCTAAGAAGTTAATAAAGGCGCTGATAAAGTTTAAAAACACTATTTCTGTGCTTTATGCTGCCAGTTCTCCCTGATTGTTTCTCATGTGCAATTCATAAATATTTACCCACTTCATTTATTGGGCAGGTGAGTTACCACCCAAGGTGGTGGTACCCTTTTTTTTAGCCATTTTATTTAAGAAAAAATGCTCATTGTTTTATTGAAGGGTCATTAACTTCTCTGAAAATATAGTTTTCTACATGAGATATTCCCTTCTGTGATTCAATAACAAGGAAATAAACACCCTGTAATTGTCCAGAGACAAACTGTCTTCTCGAGATGAACTTCCCCACCACATTTCATTCAGGCAGTCGATAGTTTAATACTAAACCAATTAAAAGCAATATACAGCTACATGAATAGGACATTAATTTCCTCATCAGAAGTGGAAATGAGTGGGTGCTTAGATTCCCACAGGGAAGGCAACTCCACCAACCAGCAGCATAATCTACAAAGGCTGCAGCACCAAATGAGGGACTCACCGTGCACAACTGGATCATTACGCTGTGTGGATATTAATGTTACAGCCAAAGCCTCATCCACTCTGTAGTAGCCCCAGGTTATATTGAGAAAATAAAGCAAGGTGATCCCCTTACGAAAAAAAAAAAAAAAAAAAAAAAAAAAAAAAGAAACCCACAGTTTTCCCCTTGTAGCCTATGAAATTGGTACGAATGTGAACATTACTGTGCAAAAATCTCTCTTGCTTAAGTTGTCATTCCAAATCAATTCCAAGTATAAAAAAGCCCTTCCATTGAACAGATCTGTTCAAAACCCTATTTCCTATTGCAGCCAATAGCGAAAAAGAAAATTTCATCCACTTTCAGCAACTTTTTGATTGAGGATTAGCCACAGAAAAGTGAGACAACTGTATTAGTTATCTCTATGCACCGGGACGGCACATGATGCTACCTATGCAAAGTCAGAAGCAAATTCAGCTGAAATCAGCTGAAAAAAAATCCTGCTGTCTGAAGAAGAGGAGGCTCTGGGGAGACCTCATAGTGGCCTTCCAGTACCTGAAGGGAGCCTACAGGAAGGCTGGGGAGGACCTGTTTAGAAAGGCCTGCAGTGACAGGACAAGGAGCAATGGCTTCAAGCTGGAGGGGAACCGATTTAGATTGGAGATTAAGAGAGGGTTCTTCACTGTGAGGGTGGTGGAGCACTGGAACAGGTTGCCCAGGGAGGTGGTTGAGGCCCCATCCCTGGAGATATTCAAGGAGATGCTCGATGAGGCCCTGGGCAACCTGGTCTAGTTGGGGGTGTCCCTGGTGACTGCGGGGAGGTTGGACTAGATGACCTTTGGAGGTCCCTTCCGGCCTGGGCAATTCTATGAATCTATGATTCTATAAGCAGGACTGGATCATCTATGGATGAAAGCTAGAGGGTCAGAAGCCATTTCCTACCCACTACTCGTACCCCTGGTGTGGTGGTCCAGCCAAGAACAGAAAGATGGAGCAGAATCATTGGCACATCACAGCCCTCCAGCAGATACACTAATGAATACTTCCACATATTGAGACCTAAACTTACTTTAATTAGCATGAGAAACAGATCTACAACAGATTAAGCACAAGGAATGATATAAAATACAAGGTAACAAAGTGAAGAAGCAATAACACTGATGGGAAACTTTGCCAGTTTTATAATTTTAATTGGTTCTTTAAATGCTGCACATTCCAGGCAGCCAAGACTCCTATTTAGAGTGTTGTATATCAAAATTGAGCAGGACACCCAGAGAGAGGCTTTAATTTATTTTTAAGTTGCAATCATCTTGCCCTCATAGAACAATTTGTCATATGTCACCAAATAAATAACACTCCAGGGCATTTAAGTTTCTTAAAACCAGTGGCAGCTTTCCCAAATGTTCTAGATCTCTGCACATTATTACAGTGGTCTTCAACACATTCAAGGGTTTGCAATGAGTTTTTGTGTAATTTTTATATCCATATAATATGAAATATTAACAAAATACATTGTCAACTTCAGCATGTCAACAATTTATTCTAGCATTAGACGTTCCACCCAAGCAAGATCAGACCAGATGAGGAGTTCAGGAGATTTGTCAAGGGGAAAGACAGAGAGAGAGTCTATCCGGCCAAGGATCCCCAAGCTTTCCCAGCCTCACCATGTCCCACTTTCCCCCAGAAATCTCAACAAAGCTCAGTTTCGCCAATGGCAGCAGTACATTACGTTTTTCCTCATGGATTAAATACAAACCTCAATTTTTGCCTTCGAACACCTTAAACCACCTCCCTCCCCCTGGTGAAAGCTCAGCAGGGCAGGGTGAAAGGAGGGGCAAAATGGCTTTCATATCAACTGTAGACCTATGAAGTCTCTCCTTTGGCTTCTGGATATGAAGGTAGGAGCTTTCCTATTTTCGTAAGTCCACCAGCTCTTTCTTTCAATACTCAGTCAAGCAAAAAGGATCATCTATATCAGTCATACGGCCAGCCGAACAACTCATCACAAACTTACCGGGCATTTTCTGTTCTTAAATTGTCCAGCAGCCCACCACAATGTCTGCAGTGTAAAGTAGTCACCACAGCCTCTGTGGAGAATTTTTCTCTCCAGCTGATCAGCAAAACATATCTTGCAAATTTTTGATCATGTTCAACTAAAAGCATTTTGGTTTACAGAATAATCAAACGATATGTTTTCATTCTGTGACTATGTATGTAATTCATGGCTTTCCTTGCAAGCACTGCTGTGGATCTGAAAAAAGAAATCTATCATCATTTTCCATATTTGCTATGTTTTTCAATTTCCACTAATACTGTTGCCAACAAACCACTTTACAAAAACATTTGTATAAACAAGACAGGGAGTAAGTGTGAGCACAGTCAAAGAGAAGTTCCTTATAAACGTGAATGACTATTCACCTCGTTCCCTTGTAGTTTCCAGGCTCCTATCGGTTTAGCACTGTTGTAAGTACTATCCCGAAAGCAGCTTGCTGGCTAGAGATGGATATTGATTCAAAGTAGTGCAGTTTCACATTGTCATCTTGTTATATTATCTGGTGAAATCTCACTTATCACAATGGGGGAGGAAAGGAGAGAAAATGTAAAGCAGATAGAAGCATTCTTAAAGGGTTTATCAGTAGGGATTTACCCTAACCTCTTCCCCCAACATACACACAGCTCTTTTAGGTTCATTTTCCCTGTAAGTTTCCACACTATAGAGCAAATCCAGTCCTATCAAAAACCGACATCTAACCATCTCAGTGCAGAAGCCTCTGGAAGTGCCACATGCTTTTTAGTTCCCTCCACCATCCTGCAATAGTCCACATTGTCAGTATCTGCCTGCCATTGCAAATACGCCCAGCATCATTTCCCACAACAAAACAATGGAGACAGACAGGGTCTTGCTCAACTATCTTAATTAATGAAAAGCTATTAGTTTGATTGCAGGTTGGTAATTGGTCTAGCCCTGCAGTAAATGCCATTAAAATCATTTTTACAGAACTCTTCTAATAGCTAGCTATTCTTGTAGTGCAATTGCTTTTAAATCTCATGAGGCTAATGTGTAATACATGACTGTTCCAGTTCACAGCTCTCAGCACTCAGAGGACATATATCAGGCTTCAAGTTGTTAATTTGTTATGGTAATCAATACCTTATTCTTTTTAACCACAGAGACAAACTCATTTGCTCTTTTCAGTTTGATATTGGATTATGAATGATTTACATCCATAACTACTGTAAATGCCACATGACACTTAACAGCATCAGCTAGGGATTTATAACTTTCTTTTCAGTAGGTTTTCAACAGAATTTGTCTGCAAGTTGCCAGATGACAGAGGTGGAGCATCAGCAGTATTTGATGGTTTGGCACAATTGTTCAAAGAGGATCACATAGATGATGATATATTCAGAAATACTCCCTTTTTTTAAAAAAAAAAAAGCTGTTATTAAATCAGTCAGTCATTTACATTTTACCAGCTAGCATCCATGCATGCTACAAGAGCAACAAGCAGCTGTTTGGAGCTTAGCAGCCGTATTACATCTATCAACACCTTTCAGTTGTTCAGGAACATAAGTAAATCTGATAAACACGTCTGCTAAATAAATTTGTGTCAACTATAAACAGGCTTTTCAGAGTATAATTTCTTGAAGGATTTCCCAGGTGTTATCCTCAGTTATAAATTATATGTAATCCAAAGCGTAATCCAGAAGGAAAAGAGGATCTGGAAATTTCAGCATTCTTCTCCCTGTGGTTTTAACTTATCTCACATCATCTCTTAGGTCCTCCTTAGGCCACCAGATCAATACTTTGCATGTTTAAAGACCATCCTGAAGACAGACATGAAGGCCCATGAATATAGATTTGTTTACAGGATTGGGGTTTGATGATATTTCAGGTATATTAATTTTTTAATATTTTAAAAGGTTAGAATGACATTTCTCCCTTCAATTATTTCCTTGAGTTTCTCTGTCATTTCTTGGAAACTTAATTCCTTCTTGTGATTCCTCTTTTATATATAGTTTTTAATCGCTTTTTATTTCCTCAGCACCACAGGTTTCCCCACCCACTCCTTTTAAATGATAGTTTATTACCAAGTGCCATGGTCACACTTCAATATTTCATCTGGGTGACACTAAGCTGAAGTGGCTTAGTTTATAGGCCATGGAATTTTGATGAGTCTTAGTTAATTTTGCATGAAGATCAAGAAGCCAGGGCAGCAAAAGTCATTCATGGAAAGTGGCTTCTCTGTGGAAGAACACTTGTAAGATGAACTTGTTCCTTGATTGAAACTCCTTCTAATTACATTAACCATATTCTCCCTCTAAGCTCCCACCATTACTAAGATTGTTATTTCATTTCCTGAGGCCCATGTGCTTTCTGACTGATGGATCCTGTATTATGGCTGTATCTAATTCCAGCATATTTCAGCCGGATGTCTTTAACTAGACCACAGATATTGAAAAATATGAACCTTTTATTTTGCTAATAGTCCAAAAGAGAGTGCTTTGGCATAAGATCAGTCAGTACTTGTCTAATGTAAATGGCCCTCATAAAGCACTGATTCAGTCATTTATTTTAAATATTCTCATTGCTGTTTTGTTTGTGATAAGTATGTACTCAGAGCATTTCCAGAACCACTTGACATGCACCAAAATATAAAAGCATTTGTGAGAGTTCAATCAGCCTACACTTGGAACTTGAAAAAACTCAAGGGAGCAGACTTTGCCTTATGCCTTAAGTGAGCTCTGAGCCCTGTCAGAGCACAGCAAGAAGAGCTTTCTACAGTAAGACCTATAGACCACTGACAATTCAAACGCTGAATCCCAGCCTTCAAACCTGAGCTGAAATGCCCCTTATTTCATGCTTTAAGTTGGAAAAAAAGAGAAAGTGGCCTCCTCTACAAGCACCAATACTCTAATCGCATTCAGCACCAAATCACTGCATTGAATGATATCTTAAAGTTATATGGAAGGGAGGTCTCTCTAAGCAGAATCAATGGAAAAAGTTACTACCAAGTCTTATCACTCAACAGAGCTAGCCGGATTTAAAGAAATATGATTCAGAAATGTATTTTCACACTTCGCCCTTGAGTTCAGCTGGCTACTATTTCTAGGTCTTGCTAAACAGTATCCTTCTCAAATCCAATAGAAACTCAAAGCCCTTTGCAGCTTACTCCTTCCCTACTATCTCTGCATCAGTAATTGTACCTTACTACCACCCAATCCAAGAGGGTAGTTTTATTTTCCACTTAGATTTTCAAGTAAGCGCCTTCCATGCTTTCTATTGCTGCTAGGAAAAAATCCAACAAAAGACATCACTCCTTGAAGGTATCTCTTGCCTGATGTCTACAAAATATTTCAATAGTTGAGCTCCTGGTGTGTTGAGATCACTGCATCATGCTGAGATACTTTGCTTCCCTGTTTCCCTGTGCTCCTGTATATAGAATCACAGAATCATAGAATGGTTGAGTTGGAAGGGACCTTAAGGATCATCGGGTTCCACCCCCCCTGCCATGGGCAGGGACACCTCCCACTAGAGCAGGTCGCTCAAAGCCCCATCCAGCCTGGCCTTGAACACCTTCAGGGATGGGGCATCCACAGCTTCTCTGGGCAACCTGTTCCAGTGTCTCACCATCCTCCAGGAAAGAATTTCTTCCTTATATCTAATCTAGATCTCCCCTCTTTCAGTTTACAACCATTACCCCTCAGCCTATCGCTACACTCCCTGATAAACCCCATCTCTCCCGTAGGCCCCCTTTAGGTACTGGAAGGCTGCTATAAGGTCTCCCCAGAGTCTTCTCTTCTCCAAGCTGAACAACCCCAACCCTCTCAGCCTGTCTTCATAGGAGAGGTGCTCCAGCCCTCTGATCATCTTCGTGGCCCTCCTCTGGACCCATTTCAACAGGTGCATGTCCCTTCTGTGCTAAAGGCTCCAAAGCTGGATGCAGTACTCCAGATGGGTTCTCACCATAGTGGAGTAGAAGGCTAGAATAGCCTCCTAAAACCTTCTGGCCACACTTCTTTAGATACATCCCAGGGTGTGGTTGGCTTTCTGGGCTGCAAGCACATACTGCCAGCTTGTGTTGAGCTTCTCATCCACCAACATCCCCAAGTCTTTCTCCTCAGGACTGCTCTCAATCCATTCTCTGTCCAGCCTGTATTTGTGCTTGGGATTGCCCCGACCCATGTGCAGGACCTTGCACTTGGCCTGGTTGAACTTCATCAGGTTTGCACAAGACCACCTCTCAAGCCTGTCCATGTCTCTCTGGATGGCATCCCTTCCCTCCAGTGTGTTGACTGCACCACACAGCTTGGTGTCATCAGCAAACTTGCTGAGGCTGCACTCTATCCCATTGTCTGTGTCTCCAACAAAGATGCAAAACAGCACTGGTCCCAGTACTGACCCCTGTAGAACACCACTCATCACTGGCTTCCACTTGGACACTGAGCCATTGACCACAACCCTTTAAGTGTAGCCACCCAGCCAGTTCCTTATCCTTATATGCTGTCAGCATCAGTTGTCTCCCGTCTTAGCCTTGGATTGTGCACTCCTTCTTTCAATTGCAAGCTCCTTCTTACAAATTTGTTCAATAGCTAGCCGAGTGGGTCTTGGCATATGACTGTCAATAGTAGCATCAGTAACCAAAATTCTAGGGTTTTCAGAGGCTTCACTACGAATCAATATTTAACTAAAAATTCATACAGACAATTCAGTATTCACAACAGAAAAATTGTGCTTAGGGAAAAGAGCAAACACACTGACACAATCTTATTCTGAAGGGCAGACCTTCAGATTACATAGAATAGCATAACAACATTGGTTTCAGTAGAGTTATGACAATTGATACCAAGGGTGTATCTGTCAGTCTTTGAGTAAAACTTACACAATGCATAGGTCTTTTTCATAAGGATTTATTGAGCTCAATATGTTGCTGATAGTTTTCATTTCATAGCTTTTAAACCAGCAAGATCTCAGTAATCCCAAGAAGGAAATAAAATGTTGTCATATGACCTAAACACTCACTGCAATTTTTTAAAATGAAGCGTTCCTAAACAACCTCACAAGTCAAAGTTACTCATCCCAACTAATCCATGAGGAAATGCAGATGTCAAGTCTGTTCTGAACCAATTTGAGCAGTACTCACGTAAGTCTACCACCCACGTCCTGCTTAGTCAAATCTTCTAAGCTTTCTTCAGCACTAATGATGGTGTTGTCCAATTTTTTGGAAGATTACTGATGCATGGCTAAATATAAAAAAGACAGCCTAGAAAAAAAAAAAAAAAAAACATGCATCAACAAGGAGACTTGCAACTACCTCTGGCTGTGTCTAGAAACAGCACACAGTCTCACAGAGAAAGGACGGCTACAAACTACACCAACAGGAAGACCAGAAATCTTCTGTCTTTTCTATGTCCCTTACTGCTTCTAGGAATCTATTGACAACCCTAATGATTTGATTAACTCCTACCCATTGCAGAGTACCATACAGAACCATCACAAGGCCAGAAAAGCTGAGAAATACATCTGCCAGCCAAAGCATGGAGAATTTTGCCTTCTTTAACAGCCTTCAAATACATGGGAATGGCAAATAAAAAACATCAGGTCAAAAAAACCCCCACTTACTTCAGATTATTTTTTGTGAGGTTGCAAGGAAGCAATGGAGTAACTGAAGCAGAGAATTTCTACCCATAGCAGAACCACCAGGAGCCCAGTATGGATTTGTGGTCTATCATATTTAATGTTGTTGAGTGGTCCAAATGAATTAGTATTGATTTTTCTATATATTTTTCCCTCGCCAAGATGTATTCACTTATTAATAATACCAGAATTGCTATTCTAAGAGATGTTGTGTCTCCAATTTTTAATTTATTTTTTTTTACTTTTCATATATGTCTTTTTTTTAACACATTATCAGGGTCAAAGTTCTGAGAGCATGTGTGTACTAAAACTTGCTTAGTACTTTCTGCAGTAAGGAATTATATCCATACCTACCTAATCAGATAACCTGTCTCTCCACCTTTTCCCAAACCATGGCTTCATTAGCCGATGTTTAGGATCATTTCTGACACACAAGTCACACCTAATTTGAACAGAATTGTCTACATGGCACATCAGACTCTGTTTCTACCAGCATTCATTTTTTGACCTCTGAGGAACATACTATCTTTCCAGCACATTCCCTATACAGCACTAATTTTTTAAAACTAGTTACCTGTTAAGAAAAATATTAGTACTATTGCAGAGATCTTGCAAAGTCTCATTACAGTAGGAAAAATGCAAAGCTTGTGCATTGACACCAGCTGTCAGCTCAGCACTTAGTGAAAATGTTAAGAGACAGAGCCAAGGATGAATTTGAAAGCGTAATCTCATATATATCATGATGAATCACATCTTGAAACTTCTTACCTTAACTAGCCTGGAAGGGTGATTGTGAGTGAGTTGTAAGCGAGATGTCTCTCCCATTTTGGAAAGTAACTGCATAGCATGTGGCAGATTTATGTGCTGGAAGAGTCAAAATTTACTAGCAGCTCTTAAAGATGGTGTGAACATACATTAATTAGTAAAGTTACAGTGGTATCATTGGTAAATTTCTGTTTACAGAACTAGAGATATAGTAGAGATAGAGTACATGCAGGGTGCCATGTAGACATAGGCAAGAAAATCAGATAATTCTACTGGTGATGAAGATTTCTGGTATTTTTGCTTCCTAAAACATCCAGAGTGAAATCCCAAAGACACCTTTTTGGCCATTAATGTCCATAATGCTGGAATAATGCCGTAAAGGTACTAGGATTCAGCATCATCATAAAGCATAAGACTTACATGCAAGCTCCATATATAGGTGTGCATATATATGATTGGGACACTTTAGATTTGAATAAAATATATGCTCTAAAATTAGCATCCCTGGAGAGAGGTAGTTGCTCCATGTCCCATACCCCTCGCATCTGTGTTATACCTAGTATTCATAAAAAGTTACTGTATTGGGGTTGTATGGCAAGGTTTTGTTATATCAGGGGGCTATAGGAGTGGCTTCTGTGAGGAGCTGCTAGAAGCTTCCCCTGTGTCCAATAGAGCCAATACCAGCTGTCTCCCAAGACCAATTGGCCACTGACCAAGCCCATCACCAATGGTGGTAATGCCTCTGTGGTAAAGTATTTAGGAAGGGGGGGGGGGGGGGGGACACAACAGCAACCAGGTGAAACAGATATATAGAAACCAAGGTCAGTGAAGACAGAGAGGAAGGAGGTGCTCCAGGTGCTGGAGCAGAGATTCCATTGCAGCATGTGGTGAAGACCATGATGAGGTAGGCTGTCCCCCTGCAGCCCACGGAGGTCCACGATGGAGCAGACATCCACCTGCAGCCCGTGGAGGACCCCACAGCAGAGCAGGTGGATGCCCAAAGGAGGCTGTGACCCCATGAGAAGCTTCTGCTAAAGCTGGCTCCTGGCAGGACCTATGGAGAGAGGAGCCCATGCTGGGGCAGGTTTTCTGGCAGGATTTGTGACCTCATGGGGGACCCACATTGGAGCAGTCTGTTCCTGAAGGGCTGCACACCATGGGAGGGACCCACACTGGAGCAGTTCATGGAGAACTGTCTCCCGTGGGTGGAACCTCACGCTTGAGAAGAGGAAGAGTATGAAGAGTCCTCCCAGTGAGGAGGAAGAAGCAGCAGAAACTGAGCACAAACCACATTCCAATCCCCCTGCACCTCTCGGGGTGGGGGAAAGAGGGGAAGGGAGAGAGGTAGAGAAATCATGAGTCAAGTTGAGCCCAGGAAGAAGGGAAGAGTGGAGGGAAAGTGGTTAAAGATTTAGGTTTTATTTCTCATTACCCTTCTCTGATTGAATTGGTAATAAATTAAATTAATTTTCCCCAAGTCAAGTCTGTTTTGCCCCTGAAGGTAGTTGTTGAGTGATCTCCCTCTCCTTATCTCAACCCACGAACCTTTCGTTATCCTTTTTCTCCCCCTGTCCAGCTGAGGAGGGGAGTGATAGAGTGGCTTTGCGGGCACCTGGTGTCCAGCCAGGGTCAATCCACCACAGTTCGCAAAAAAAAAAAAAGTAATCTAAATTTTTTTCAAAAAAAACATTTATGACAAGATTTACGAAAAATGTTACATCATAGATACATAGCCACATTGCAATTGAGGAAGAAGAAAGTATGAAAAAATTCTCTACAGATACTAAATGCAAACTAGATTAAGCTAAAAGGTAGATCAGAATTAAAAGAAATAGAGGGTGGATGAAAAGTAGAAGGTTTTTGGAAATTATTTGCCCCCTCACCTGTATTCAGCAGCAGAGGCAACAAACAACTTTGCCTGCAGTGTAAAGGAGAAGGGACACAGAGAAGGCCCGTCTGAGGCGCACTTCTGAAACAGGGCTCAGGGACAAAAATGTCTCTTTGGCTTCTGCAAAGAAATCCTGTGTGACAGATGGAGCAATCTGTAGCTGTGAAGTATACTTGAAGTTTGTGTTTATTATTTTTTTTTTCATATTCCTGTATTGTAACTTTGTTGCCAGTAAATAGCCAAGAACTTAGCCTTTTGCTTTACTGATTTTTCTCTGAAAGCATGTCTAGTGCTCAAAGTGACTCAGGTGATTCTAAAAAGAAAAATGGAGTGGTTTTACTTCCGTGGAGATAACACACCTAAGCAAAGCAATCTTCCAGATATGTAGAAGCCAAGACAACTTCAGGACTTCCAAGAGCTGGTCTGTTTCCAACCACCTTCCCTTTGCAAGTTGATATTGTGAAACAGCTGGATGGAAGGAGCAATCTCCCTTGAGGGTATTATCCTGACAACCCCCCCCTTGCAAAGCAGCAGGTGCTGAAAAGACAAGACATGCTTTCAAGAAATTCCGTATCATCGCTAAGTGTTGTAACTATCTCCTGGTAGTTCTGTGGGTGAGAGGCATCCTGTCCTTATCGTATCTTAATCCGTATGTCACCTTTTCAAATCTTTTTAATTTTGTGTCAACAAGCACCTTTCCCTCAGTCTCCCTCACTTTGGGTAGAATTGCAAGAGTCTGTACTTCCACCTCTGCTTTCTCACCCCTCTCTGAGGAGGTGGGCCAGGGGACAGGATCGGATGCCTCCAGGTGCACAGCTCTATGCAGCAGCAGAAAAGCAGTATGGTTTGTTCTCCATCACAATTCAGAACAAAATAGTTTGTACCTGACTTATTAATAATGTATTTATGAGATAGTGAGATAGAAAGCCTTAAAATCTACCAGAAAAGCAAAAAAAAATACCTAACCACACAGGTAGGTGCACTAAAGGTAGTAAGAATTCACCCTGTTAAACACTGAGTGTCTACAACTTGCCCCCTTCCCTCCAAGTTCAGGACAATCAGCATTTTGCACACTCAGGTTCTGAAAGACTTGGTTGCTCCTGTTAGGTTGGGAAATTCAGGTTCTAGGCACAGCAGAAGTTTGTCGCACAAGGACAAAGACTGACTTGTGTGGGAAATCAAATTTTCTTTCAGTTTGATTTGATGCGCAAGTTGGAGCTCCAAGACCTTCAACCCCTGCAGACATAAGCAAATTAGGCTCTTAACTGCAAGGTGCAATTCTGCAGTTGTCATTTTTCCTTTCCCTAAATAAACACCAAGTGACAGGCTCATTTAGAATAAAAGGGGAAAAAGCCTGCTGTAATTTCAAACTGAACAGCTCAAACAATCCTCCCTGTAGGGAGAGAGGGTAAGGGCAAGAACAAACTTCCAGTAACAAGTGTTAGTGCAGTGTTAGTAAACAGAATGCATTCAATGTACTTCTGGAAAACACTCCGTTATTACATCCTGACACCAGGAAACAAGATAGGGAAGGGTAGGATAGGATAGGACAGGACAGGATAATTTCCTGTTGAGAAAGCAGATAATTATCTTCCCTTCCAAAGTTTTAGATGATTAACATTATCTGAGACTTGGGAAAGTCTATTAGAAAGCTCACTGAAGTTTAAAAAATATGGGATGAGTAATTTCTCTCAGCTGCATGTGTCTGAAAGATCTTCTTTAGGCTCTCAGATAAATCTGAGGTCATGTTCATTTAGGAATATTAATTACACAGTGCATCTAATAGCCATATTATAAAGCTATATTCAAAATGGTGAGAATCTCAGTTCAATATTAAGGGTTAAATTTACAGTTTTCACAACTGAAAGATAACCATGAGGTTTAAACAAGAATATCAATATAATATTAGGGGTTTCTAATTAGAAAGAAGAATTATTTTTTAAAAACTGATTAACAGTTGTTAAATGAACTGTTAAATTAACTAATAAAATTACAAAACTTAGCATAACTTTAAGATTTCTGATTTCAATGCTTTTTTCCATGGCTGAACCAATTCTTTCTACTTTGCCTCATCCATCTGGGCCCCTGCTGGGAAATGTCATTAATGTTTCAGACCCCACTGAGTAGCAATAGTGCTACTTGCTGAACGGAGATAATTGAAACAGGGACAGGTATTTCTAAAAGTGTTTTCAGAATTCCTTAGAGACACACATACAAATCTGGTAAATATTATTTAGCTTCCTACAAAAACTGCTGCAGTAGGAGGGGAGATACCAGTGCTGCTGCTACTCTGTTTTTGGAGTGCGACAGACTACTTTATTCTGTTTTCTACCAGGTTTCCGAGGCTTAGTCAAAGGCCAAAGCTTCTCTTGTTTGTACCCTGAAAGACACTCAACCTCCCGAAGAAGGAAAAAAAAAAAAAACACATTATAAAAAGGAAACAGATATTATTTATTCAGCTGCTCTCTCTTCCCAAAGAGAGTGTCCTTGATCCCACTGATGTGTACGAGCTCTCTGGTGTAACAATCTCCTGGCCGGCGTCTCTGAAAGCTGTAACTCAATAAATGGTCTCTGAAAGACAGCAATGTGGGAGAATGCTGACAGCATGGCCGGGCTCACCACCCCTTTGCCACTGCAAGTTGACCACAGAGCCTCACCTCACTGCAGCAAGTGAGCCCCAACCTCTTCCAGGTAGGATACGGTGTGATTGTAGAGCATGTGGGGTGCTTTCGGGTAACTGGCCATGCAAATGGGCTTCCCCTGTGGCAAAGCTGGGATACACCTCTGTGTCCAAAAGAGGTGAAGTTAGTTAGTTCACAAAGGTAAAAGCACACATGCTGTTTATGACACAGGGTCCTGCCTATGTGTCAATTCCAGAAAGGCAACGGGAAGCCTATTGAAAAGCAGAGCGCAAATGGAAGTGGTTTATGGAGAGGAGAGTATTTTTTACCAAGCATTTATTCAGATAGTCAGCACTTGTCATTTTCACAAGGCTCTGAAGAACTGGGAAAAGCAGGTGTAGGAGCCATGAGGTTTTCCAGAAATGGAAGGAAGCCCCTACTTACACTGTAGTGTATACACTTCTTGGGACCCTGCTCCTGTGAACAGCCCACATGCCCAGCTGTGGCCAGCAGGACTTTATGGCAGACCCTCTTCAACAGAAGGCCACTTTTGGGGAACATAGGTGCAGCAATAGGTGTGGTCAAGCTTCCATTTGTCTGAGCCCTAGCTCCATCTCCCTTGTTTTTCAGAGGTTAAATTCCAATTTTGCAGATATACAGTAGCACCCTCAGTCTGAGAGGCACCATAAGCTGCAAATGACTTGCACACACACACACCCCAACCATGTAGTACAGCAAGGCACAAATAACTTTTAATTGACTGAAGCAGATGTTGACTAAAGGGGTGAGCAAGTCTGCACTACACCATGGAGGGGCTAGGGAATGGTGCTGCCTAACTGTCTTGTGACAGCCCTGGTGGAGAGGCTTCCAGAGAAAGCCCCAGCAGAAAGGATGTTTTTTTACAGTGCAGGTGGTTTCCAAATGACTAACTCCAACAGTGGAAACAGCTCAGGCACGGCAGCACAGAGCTGTGAAGCCCGGTTTGTCCTGCTTCACAGCAGCTTCCTGCATAAACAAGCTCTTTCTTTCACACATCTTTTTACTCTTTCCAAACCCCATCACATTGCAATGCAAAGGAGGTTGAGTTCTGGATAGACTAACTCCAACACTGGAAACAGCTCAGGCACGGCAGCACAGAGCTGTGAAGCCCGGTTTGTCCTGCTTCACAGCAGCTTCCTGCATAAACAAGCTCTTTCTTTCACACATCTTTTTACTCTTTCCAAATCCCATCACATTGCAATGCAAAGGAGGTTGAGTTCTGGATATTTATTTTTACCAAAACTGTTCTCATTTCTCCTTAGGTATTTCCACTGAAAATATCCCAGCCGGGCGTAGTGACAGCATCTGAAATGTGATAAGACATCAGAGACATGAAAGAGATGAGCACTTAGCCTACTTGGAGGGGGTGGCGAGGGGTGGGTGGTTTTTTTTCTCTCTTCCCTGACATCGTGTTGCTGGGTGAAGTGAGAAGCTTTCTGGGCCCATGGGGATCCTAGCTTTCAAAAGCCAGAACTGCAGGCTCTTCTTGCAGCCTTGGGCTGTTTGAGGTTGGGGCACCCACAAAGGGGTCAGGTTGGGGCTGTGCACCCACAAGTACCAGCCAGGGCATCTTCAGCCCTCTGAAAAACATGGCCAGCCCCAGCACATGGAACAGAGGCATGAAGGCAGAGACTAACGATCACTTCCAAGTCTTCCAGTTCCTCTCCTTCTCCACCAGAGAAGGGCGACAAAGATGGTGAGGGGTCTGGAGAATAAGTCTTATGAGGAGAGGCTGAGGGAACTGGGGTTATTCAGCCTGGAGAAGAGGAGGCTGAGGGGAGACCCTATTGCTCTCTACAACTACCTGAAAGGAGGGTGTAGAGAGGTGGGGGTCGGTCTCTTTTCTCAAGTCACAGGTGACAGGACGAGAGGAAATGGCCTCAAGTTGCGCCAGGGGAGGTTCAGGCTGGATATTAGGAAATTTTTTTTCACTGAAAGGGTTATCAGGCATTGGAATGGGCTGCCCAGGGAGGTGGTTGAGGCACCATCCCTGGAGGTGTTCAAAAGACGGGTTGATGAAGTACTGGGAGGTATAGTTTAGTGATGATGCTCCTTGTTTGTTGTGTGGGTGTCTATTTTTGTCAGTTAGGTTGACGGTCGGACAAGATGATCTTTAAAGTCCCTTCCAACCTAGAAGATTCTGTGATTCTGTGATTCTACCATGGCCTTGAAATGCCACCACTCCTGCCAGGCAAGTGTCTCAACCTGTAATCAGCTCCTGCTCGAGTGGTGCAGGGTCAAGTGGCTGGAAGGATATCAAAGAGGGAAGGGAAATGTCTTCAGCTGTGCAGTGGAGATGAGTTGATATCGGATCCTTTAAACTAAATTGGGGATCTTGGAGATGTCAAAGAATTGCAGTGCTTAATTTGTCCAAAGAAGCAACGTACAGCCCTTGGAATACACAAAGCTATGGAAATGCTTCACTGGATTTCACTTGGATTTAACCCAAAGCTGACATTACTGTGACTAATTCCACTCCTTTGTCCCCTCCCCCCTTCATACCCTCAAACGTGGCTAATTTTAGCAAGAAAGCCATGCTCCTTACTCACAGAAAGGCTCTCTGAAGTTTTTTTAATGGTTATGCCACTCATGCACTGTGTCACAGTTAGTCCCAGAGAAAATCACACAGGTCTGCAAACCTAAATATGATATGACATGATATGCTCCTGGGTTTCCACTTAAAGTGAATGGTTGTATCCCACAGCTGAAACACAGTATTAGCTGGCTGCATCACCCTCGACAGCCTGATGCTTACTTTACAACCTGAAGGTGATCTAAGCTCACTTAACGTAAACACAGAAGACAGGCAGCAAATGGGACAACTGCACTTCCACAATGGATTGTTGGGGGATTCTCAACTCATCACGTGAACCACATTTTAAAGGAATCACCTTGCTGTTATAGCAGCTTTAGTAACGGTATGGAGCTAAGCAAAAAATTGTGTAGTCACCTATTGAGGGGGGTGGGGAGTAGCTAGAAAGAACTAGTTAAATCTTCACTCAAAATAGGTGTGCATTACCTCCACTTTTGTGCCCTTTTATTTGACTCCACCGGTGATCTTTAAGCAAATCTGAGAAGTGTCTAGAACCAAAAAACCCATCAAATTGTAAAGTATCATAGGGCTTTACTATGTCTTTGAACTGCAGCTTCTAAAGAGAGGCCAAGGAAGTATGCTTTACCAAAATTTCAGATTGCAGCACTTTCTGGTCCAAAATGGCATTATTTTAAAAATGATATTACCTAAAATATGTGTATTTTGATTTGCATTCCCATGCAATATTTTAAAATGAGACATTTAAAATTGTAGATGAAAAGTTCATGATACATTTTCATTCCCACATAGCTGCCCCTGTGATGTTATCCCCAGGCAAAAAGTAAACAGAATAGAAAATTTCTACTATGACATTCCAATAAACTACCAGGACCAGTACATATGATTTGAGTACCACTATTGGCAGGTCACAAAATAGTGAAAATTATCAAAACAAAATACAAGTGAAAGTACAAAACAGAAAAACACATTTCTGGGCTTTGAAATTAAAATTTTAGAAAACTTGTGCCACCCAAATTTTTTTTGAAAGGTGACATTTTGAAAACCCTGGATTTTGTTCTGAAACCAAACAAAAATTAATTTCAAAGTATGCACATTTTTAGAGTGGATAACAAAGCATTTTCCCTGAAAGCAGTAGCTGCTTCTACATTGTCAGTGTGAGCTGAAGTGAGACCCAGAGAGCTTGAGGTTTCAAAGGCCAACAGGAGAAAGGCAAGTTTTGATCAAGATGACTTCTCCAACTTAAAGGAAAATTCTGAGACTTTTCATCCGATTTTAGACACCGTCAAATGACAAAGGCAGGGGAATCCATTTTCTCTTTTTCAGTGACATAATTTGCACTTGGCTTGCAAACTAGGCTTAAATGGCTTCATGTCTTATGAGAGTAATTGCCTACACAGAGAAGCAAAAAAACCTCATTATCTATGGGCAGAAGAATCTCAGAGAGCAGAAATAAAGGGAATAGGCTAGAGATTTCCATTTTGTCCCCAGAGGAACTGGATCCAAGGGCATCAAAGAGCATGTAGAACTTTTTGAAATACATTTGAATATTGTCTTTGAAATGGGAAGAATGGGAAGACATGAAAAGCAAAACAAGAACCCCTGATGTACATCACTCCATTCACTGTCTGTGCGGGTAGCACATCATGGTCACAAAACTTCCAAGCCCTAGTGCCTGCCACCCGACTATGAGAAGGCACCAGAGTAACTCGTCCTGTTTTTAACGGCTCATGACAGGGAGCAGCAGCTCTGTCACTCTCCAGATTGGGCCAGTTACTTGCAGGTTTCCCCCTCATACTCCAGTATGGCTGTAAGTGCCTCAGGTTGAGCTGATCTCCTGCCTTCAGATGTTATCAAGAAGAACTAGAGAGTCAAAGTTGACTGATCGGAATGAAAAGAGGAGAAAGTAAAAATATTGGTGTCTTCTATTTACCAGCCGTGTCCAGTGGTATCCATGTTCCCTTCCACCTTACCCATTTCAGCCTTTTATCTTTCTTTTTATGAAGTTGAGATTCTCTCTGAACTGTTCCCCCAGAGTTGACTTGAAGAACAAGTGGTGCGACCTGACCAGCTGCAAGGCTCACAGTGAGATTTCACAAGGTAGCTCTACCCTCGCACATAAAAGCAGCAGAAAATGTCTTTTGTTTTGTTTTGTTTTATAAGCCAGTGTAGGAAGCCAAACGAATTCACCAACAGGCCAGCTGAAAGCCAGGGCCTGGGCAGGTGAAGCAGAAAGGCTGCTTGCTTGAGAAAGGAAAGGACAAAAGAGGTTCTATATCTTTTGCCACTTGCAAACCTGCTCTCAAGGTCAAGTATCTGATCAAACTTCACCCTGAAGAAGATCACCAAAATAAAGACTATGGGCATTCCTGCCATCCTTGCTTTTCTTGAGATACCACCACAAAGAAAGGGCTTTACCCACCTTCGTTATCTGGGGTTGGCTTCTTCAGGGGTAGGGCGGAAGCAAGAAGTCACCCATGGTGTAAGCACCATATGAACTGTGACAGCCCTGACCCAGCAGGCTTTCCCAGCTCCATTCATTCTTGGGAATTAAACAAGCTGTAGCACAAGGTTAATGACAAGAATCACACATGTTTACACACAAGCAAGGGCCAGCCATGATCTGGTCTTCATGGGTAAGTGCTTTATAGAGAGAAAAAACTCTAAAACACAGAAAACAAGAAACTGAAACGAAGCACGGCTCAAAGTTGTTTTGTTTTAGATCAAATGACACATACACAGTTTATGAACCATAGAATTTATGTGCCTTCTTAGTGATTAATATTTAAAAAGATTGTTTGGCACTGGACATTCAGTACATGTCTTGCAAGGACTTGGCACAGAGAAGAGGTAAGTAATCAGAAATGTGCCAAAGACTTGTCAAGGAAAAACTTACGCTCAATACTAATCAAGCTCAACTCTGTGCCAGTCCTCCCACTCATCCTTTCATAGGAGAGCTAAGTCTTTCAGCGTGAGTCTGCCCATGCTGCTTCAGAGACAACCAACACCTTTCACAGTCAGTTGACAAAAAAATGAAAGTTTGGGAGGCTGAAAACAGCAAAAAAAAAATAATACAACTCACCTTCTGCTCTCCTGCAAGGATTGCTGCTGGGCGCAGAGTCCTGTCGGTTCTGCTCAGGGGACTTCCAAGAGTAAAAGACTTAATTTGCAAGTCTGCAGCACTAAGAGACTAATTTCAGTGTGCCCCCCACCTGGCACGTTTTGGTCCCTGGTGCCAATGCTGCTGCAGCTCGACAGCAACCACCATCTTTTTCTACCATGGACAAAGCCACGCTTGAGGCTGCAGCAGAGACACCGAACTCATTCATGCTGTCCCTGTGCGGATGAGAGATGCAGCTGCAGAGCAAAGTCATCTCTTCCCTTGGCACCTCTCACGCGTGGCGTGCTAAGGGGCTCCAGGATACCACCCACACCCCACAACGGTGTGGGGCAGGGACTCCTGGGTGGGTTTTGTCTGGCTTGCCAATCTGTGCTTCCCTACTCGTTTTAGAGGAAAGCCTCGCACGGGACAGCCACAGAGCCATCACCTCCTGGAGTCAAGGTCCTCCCTGCTCGCTGGCTGAGCTTACAGACATCCCTCCTGTGCCCAGCGCTCGCTCAGGAATTGCACTCATCACCTCCCTTAATAGGGGAGAAATCAAGCAGCTGCCTACTGTAAAAATATTTCCTCTTCTCCTCCACCTTTCCTCCCAGGGTCTGAGGGTGCGATGCCAATATTAATGAGCACGGCTCATCAAAGCTCTGCAGAGCCTGTCTCCAGGACAGAGACGGGGAGGTTAATTAGCTTTCCAGGGGGCGCGGGAAGTCCTCCTTGGAGCCACCGCTGCTGTTAGCACCCCCCTCATTTATTTTCATGGCAACAATCATTTTCTGGATTTAAAACGGGGAGGGCTATCCACACCACCTGACTTTTTTGCACCTAAATTAGAAGACTAGTCTCCCAAAGTGCCTAAATTAAGTGCATTGAATCATCTCTAGCGTAATATCTCTATCTCCAGTGACTTTAGAGAGACCCTAGAGATGCAAGTCTCTGTCGGAATATAGGTGATTACAGTTAGCTGCTGTGTACCCTGTTTCCTGCATGGTTTATGTAGCCAGGTTTCATTTAAGCTTAAAACCAGAATGCATTGATAATCTTCTGAGGATCAAAACCAGTTTACCCATACGCAATTGCATTTGCACAGTAAGTTTCACCGACTTCAGGAACATAGTCTGAAAATATTTTTAAAGATATGAAAATGTTTGTTGATGTCACATGCACTATACACACACAGAGTACACGTGTTTAAATAAATGCAGGGTCAGAACTGCATTTGGCTGGGAATCTGAACAAAATTCACTTTTTAAATGTTGCCATTAAAATATATATATATTTTTTTACCACTACACCGAGATAAGAGCTTTTCCAAAAAAATAAAAATCAAGCAGAGCCAGGTTCTCCCAGAAGACACGTGCTCTCCTACCTGCCGCAGTTAAATAGTATTCCAGAGTTGCACACATCACTCTTAATATTATCAAAGATGCTGCATGCACAGCAAATGCTAAGAAACTGGGCTACACCGGCTCCTGTGCCACTGAAACACAGGAGAAAAGACAGGCACAATTTGTGTCACTCTGGCAAACAGCATTAGAAAAAGAAATTTAATCTCCCAGCTTCCAAAGCACATTGCAAACATTACAAGGGAAAACAGATATATTTTGAGGGCAGTCATTTTCTTTCCTTTTTTTTGTTTTCCCGTTGCACTCCCTTTTCTTTCTCTCTCTAGCCCACACTTAGAAATGTTTAAAAAAACAGCACTTCCACATCATTTCTACAATGTTCATTTCCTGCCAGGGAAAGTCAATGTTTCGATCAGCAACCGTGATCGTCGCAGTGCCAATCACCAGCCCAAAGTCAATTATTTTTCCAACCTGACTAGAGCAGGTCCCTCACCCTGGCGGTGAGAGAGATGGCACGCAGCTCGGCAGCCAGTAGGCACCAAAGGGAGGTGAGTGGGAAGGGGCCATGGCAGCCGCGGCACACACCCCAACTATTTACTTCAGAAAGGCACAGCTCAGGAAAAATAGAAATCTTCTGGCTCTAATCCTTAGCTTGAAAAATATTAAGGTCGAAAAAAGCCCTGAAGGAGCAGCTAACATTTAAATATTGCAATTGTTCAGGGACATTAGCAGGAAAAAGGAAATGTAAGCCACTCTTGCTGGCACGTCTGATTTCATCTCTCTCCTCCCTCTTAGCAAGGGTTCACACGCGTACTCAGAAATCTGCACACCAGAGTGACCCTTGCAGATTTTCTTGCTGAAGTCTGCAGTAGGGAAACACCAATGTACATCAGAGAACATTTCGGGATCTGATCTCTCGGTGCAGGACTGGCAGGAGTGAGACCAGATTGTTGAGCTCTGGTGATGCTGTTTTGCTTTCTCTGACCACTGGATGGAGAAAGCATGGTCGGGCTACTACAGAGAAAAGGAGTGCGGCCTCAGCTCGCAGTGCTGCAGTGCTTGGTTTCTCCTTCTGCTCCAGCAAGGAAATTCGGCAGGACACAAGGTCAGATTCACAATTGTTCCCTTCCCCATTGCCAGATGAATATTCCAGCAGATGGCTGTGAGAATAATGGTCCTCTGTTGGTGGTGGCTTCAGATGTAAACCATGACCACAGAAACAAATCTTTGTTCAAAGGCAAAGGCAGAACTGTAAAGAATTAAAAACTTTTTTATCACAGCTTTAATTTCAGTGCAACTTTTAGCCTCATGATCTGAACAATAACTTTGATCACTTTTAGATTCTCTCTGCTTTTTCCCTCTAAAATAAAAATCTTTGGAAATTATTATTGCTGTTGTTATTAATCACACTTTCCACAGTGGGACCTACAGCACTAAGGATTAATGAGCGTGTAGCCAAGCATTAATGCAGATAAATGGGATCTACCTGCCTCTACTTTGAGCACTTACCTTCTCAGGCTCCATGCTGGAATAAACAGGTCAGATAATATATATTTTTGTGTATCTCTACAGCACTAATTTAAAAGCCAACCCTACCAAGTACCAACAGAGTAGCAGGACCCCAAGGAGTTACAGTCTAGGTAGGTAAGGCAGAAACAGGAGAAGGGAAGTGGCAGGGTATAAGAGAAGTGTGTGATGCATAGGGAAGAGGAAAGGGAAAGGCATATCAGTTTGGAGAGTGGGACTGTTAGGAGAGAACAAGAAAACACTGGAGAGAGAGAAAACAAAAAGGCACTGGCAGGGACAGGATGAAGTGGAGGCAGTAAGACGGACAGGTGGAGAATGAAGACAGATGACAACATCTCAGACAGAGAGGGAGCCAACACATCTGCACAAGGCAGAATAAGATTAGTCACAGCTGCTCTTCCCTGGCCCAAGAGCCTCCAGGTCTGTCTCCAACAGCTGGGCACTGTCCCTTAGTGCACCAAGAGGCTGCAGTGGCACTGCCCGCTCAGTGCACTGCCAGGCATTGGTGGCACTCTGCTGGCAAAGTGATGCTCCAGATGTGGGACCAGATATACCTTGTCCTTAACTCCTGGATCTCAGGGCCAGAGAAGGCACTTGGAGCAACTGTGCTCAACCCATTCATAACGCAAGTCACAGTGTCACAGAGTTGCCCCTTCACAGAGCCAACCAACCCATCTTTGATTGCTATTCAGGAGGCACTCAGACTGGCTATGAAGATATCAAGGGATAGTGAATCCATCATTCCCTTTGGTCATTGATTCCTCTAGCTAATCCTCTTTACTGAAAAAAAGAAATCAAAAAATTGGGCTTCATATCTGAGTTCCTTATAATCCATCACCCTCAGAAAAATGAAATCGCACTCCTGGAAGCTAGACATTCAAGAATGGTGCCATGACAAAAAGTCGTGCAAAAAAGATTCTCTTGGACAAGCAGCACACATTTTAAGATCTGACCAACTAGCCACGTCTGGCTGAGAAAATTAATTTGAATGATATGGGCATATTCTTTTGTGGCAACTCTTCTGCCAACATTGTGCAACATTATGTATGTACTTGATATTTAAAACAAGACAGTGCTGCTTCATCTCAGAACTTCTCAAGGGGGAGCTAGAACTGACCAGCCAGAGTCAAAGATGTGTCCTCACACACAAAAAAGCAAGAAGTATGGTTCAAGTCCTTGCTCTGTAGGAATTTCCAGAGAAAAAGAAAGGTGGTTTCTTTTTTCCGTGTAGAGCCAAGAATGCCATTTTCTGCCCAGTTGACTTGTTTCATGGAACATCAAGTAAATCTGCCCATTTAGTAGACATACTCAGGCATAACAACCAGTAAGTCAACAGAAAAGGACTGCTTATTTTGCTTTAAAGGATCATAAATCAAATTTGTCCTTACACATAAATGTTGTGCAACAAAGCTTATAAGAATTTAGGCCAGCAGGAATTTCAAGGAAATAATTATATTTTTAAAAGTCAACTACAGTGCTTGAACATGGCAGCAATGAAAACTCATGCAAGAATAACTACCCAAACACAGAAAAAGGTTTTATTGTTAACTGTCTAGGAAAGATACCTTGGGGCATCAAAAGTCAATGGAGTTTTTAAAAACATCAATACTTTCATTTCAAATATTATAAGAATAACCATATACCTAACTCTTTGCTAAGGCTCCTTGGTCTGCTTTTCAATAGCCTTGAGATCCCAGGGCAGTTCACCAGTTGGTATAAATAGATAGTAGCAATCCACTTCAAATCAAAACGTTCCTCCCACTGAAACATTTAGTTTGCTTAAGTTGAACTCTAAAATTCCCTTGTAGCCATCAGGCTTGGGGTCTTTCTGAATAGCATTACGAGTAACAACAAAACAAAAAAAAATTCTATGGCAATAATCTAACCTTTTAGATGAATTTCCTACTGTTCCCAGTACTGGAGGGAGGACCAAAATTAAGCTATCAGTGAAATACCACAATTCCATAAGAGACATGAAAGACCAGAGAAGAGCTGCAGACCAAAGCACGCAGGATTTGCGGCCAGGAAAAAGCAGTGCAACGTGTGTGGTTTTCCAAATATATTTCATTGGGAAAGTTTTCAAAAAGAATTAATGATAGTCAGAACTCAAACTTTATCTCTCTGAAGGGCAACAACTCTTCTACAGAGAAGAGACGCTTTCAGCTTAATCGCAGAGTTAAGTAAATAACTATATTTTTGGCCAGGCAGAAGACCAAAGATTTGCAAGGATTTGAATTATATTTGAAATTTTCTTTGACTTTAAATGAAGATGTCTCTAGAAATAATGCCGAGTATTGTCTTCCACCTGGAACTAAAAGTGAAATTGGCTTCTCTACACAGAAGGTCCCCTCCACAGTACAATAAATTGTATTAATCCATTAGCAGAAATGTCAAGCTCAGCTGATAATTATCAACTGGCTTTGCAAAAACACTGATCATTCCTCATGAAATTTATGTAAGAGATCTAACTAGCGAAGTCCATTCTCAGATGTCTGATGATCTTTCACTTAATGTACCAGCACAAGGCTGACTTTGCTGCAAAATGGACCATGGCTTCCAGGCTCCACAGTTTCACAGCAGGCAGAGGAGGCTCCGGGCATCTCATCAGTATGGGCAAAACTGCATGGGCAATCCTCCTGGGAAGAAGGATGCACCATGAGCTTACTCCTACCAAGGAAAGTCTAGGAGGTAAGAAGTGGCTGCAAGCAGGCAGAGGACCCTGAGAGCTGGGGCTTGCAGATCACAGAGGAGCAACAGTGTTTGGTGTTGATATGGATGCTGCTGAGAGGTAAGACCTTCCGTCAGACACCCACGAGCCCTCTCTAAAGCAGCAGGAGCAACAGCAGCCAGACCGGCTGGCAGGCATCCCAGAGCCATGGGCTTCTTGGCCTGCAGAATGGTCTACAGAAGTCATCAACTTTCTAGCCCTATGTCTGGGTTTGGTAGTAAAGTTGGAACAGAGGAAGATGGCTCAGACTCTGCTTCGTTTCTGTCAGGGCAGAATCGCTGCATCTGCAGAAGTGGGTTCAAAGCACCTGAGGTAAGTTCCTGGCTCTGCTGAAGACAGTGGTGGATTTCCCAATCGTTCCAGCCAGGCTGGTATTTAGAAAAACTTGTGGCAAAAGGCTGTACAAAACAACATTGGCTTGCTAGGGAAAGAGGGATGAGCAAGGAAGATTGTTTTGGTTTTCTCCAACCCACTCTGCTTTATTCTTAATAGCTAAATTTATGCAAACAACCCAGAGAAATATGTATCAAACAACTCAGATTAAGGGATATTTTTAAAAAGAAATGGCATTTAGATAATTTTTTGCCAGTTCTGCAGGAAAAAAAAAAAAAAAAGGAGAAAGTCTGTTCTAATTCTGCACAATCCTAACACTGAATTTACCATAAGGGCTATAGAGAAATTCAGATGAATTTTGAGGGTTTATACATCGGGGCAATGCTATTTATAGCACGCTTATGGCAAATGCAAGGATGAAGAAGCCTAAAGGCTTAATCTGTTCCCCCTGGAAACCAGAGCGCTGCCCTGATGAGGCAGGACTAGGCTGCCTGTTCTATAACAGTATGTATAATGGATGAGACTTTCAGGGCGTGGGTGTTCAGGTGCCAAAAACTGATGCACACAGAATCATTAGTCACTTCTGAAAAGTCTTTGGCAGGATCCCTAACTATATGGAACCAATCCATAGCTATACAGCTCGCAAGCAGGATGCTACAGAATTAATGGTCTGTTCTCGAGCAGATATATAGTTTGTTTTTGTTGAGTTATTGAGTTTGTTGATGGCTTCTTGGAGCAGAATGGGATTGAATGAAAAAGAGAAGGTGATTCACAGAAAAAAATGGCTTAGTTGACCAAAATACACCTCCTCTGCTCTATGTTGCTGGCTGCCACTGTCAGCTCCCACTACAGACAGTTTGGAAAGGTATTTCCTTCCTTTCTTTTTATCTCTCGCCTCACAACAGCATGAGTGTGTGCCCTTCTTCACGATGACCGATGAAGGCCTGAAGGCATTTTAGGAGCAACAGGATAAGAAGAGGGGATAAGGAATAAGCCTGGTCCTAGTTCTGCCAGAGCAGTTCAGGATAAGAACTATTGCGGATACATCACACCAGAAGGGAAGAGGTGGCAGCACTGAGCTTTTAACCAATTTGTTCTCTGTCGGCAGCAGACATTGGTCACCAGGACAAAAAAGAAATGAAATGAAATGAATGCAGAGTTTGAAATGGGGATGGCTAACATTTCCTCCTCAGTCACTGGGAGTCTTTTCACTCTTGTCAATTCAACAACTTACTAGTTGTAGTCAATACTACCTCCCTCCTTTTACATGATTACCAGAAAAGATTAAAAAAGGAAGCACCTGCTGTTTTTTTCCTCCCACTTACTTTTAGAGCCATCCATGAGGCTCAGCTCCAAAACAAAAAAAAGATGCCCAAACGTAATGGGCAACAGAGAACAAAGATGCATACAAGAAGAGCTCCTGCAACCACTCATCATTTTGGCTCCATTGAAGAAGACACCCTCCTGGCATTCAGGCCAGAGGTACTGTGGCAATAATATCGTCTCAGATTTGAGACACCACCATGCGTCATGGCAGACACCTCGCTGAGCCAAGAGGAGACACTGGAGACACGCTGATAGGAATACGTAAAGCAGAATGGCAAGCTCGGAGCCAAAGACCTGCAGCAGGGATTTACCCACTGCGTGGAGCTAGCAAGAGAGGGCATCAGGCGAGCAGATAGCTGCCAATGACAGCAGTGAGGTGCCTTGCCTGAGCTGACAGCAATGCCCCCCTGCATGCTGCAGAGCAAGGCAGAGGAAGTGCTTTGAAGGACTCAAATGATGCCTGAACCCCATAACACCACTACTCTCACAGTCAGCCTTTCCGTGTAAACACATCTCCCCTGGAGATGGCTCTGCATTGCCTTCTCCCAGCTCTGAGGTATCCAGCAACAAACTTAAGCAGCCCAACTTCTGCAGTTGGGTCTCATCCCCTTAAAGCTCCTCTAGCACATACTCAGACCTCTTATCTTTGAAGTGTTTCACCCTGTGCTGTGCACTGGTGGATCTGAGCAAAAAGGGAAGCTTGGCATGCCGTAGAGAGTGGGGGCAAAGAGGCAAGCCGTGGAAATATCCATAAGGAGGGATATCCTAAATCCTCACTCTTTGTTCATCATGGACTTCCCAGTGCCATTTAGGAAGCTGTTCCTCCAGGCACAAACACCATTTTCTAGATAAGGTGTCTGAAACTCAGTCTAGCATCTCTCTACACGCATACATACATGTATACATACATGTATACATAAAACCATTTCATCACAGCAAACAAAATGTGCTGTGTTTGCATGGCCCAGTTTGAGTTTGCAGTCAACACAAAAATCAATTCAGCCGAACTCCGACAAAAAGACCAGCCCGCTCATTTGGTTGTCACTTACCACATGTAAAGGAGATCCACGGGGATTTGCAGAAAACATCTATGTGTGGTGTGATGATAAGTAAGATACGATGTTAACAAACTACAGGAGGGCTCCAGCCAAACGTCCCCAGAGGTCCCTCCTCCCTCACCCCAGGGTGAATTCAGTGATGCCATGATTGGCTCCAGGTCCCCTAACGGTGTAGGCCTTGCAGGGCTGTCAGACTTCAAAGACCTTCCATGATTTGTGCATTTGACAGGCGTGTCACCTCTCCGCAAGGCTCAGACACAATCTCAGGCACTGACAAGGGAACGAAAACCATTTGGCTTAGGTACCAAATTGCCAGTCAGGAGAACATGACTTCAGTATTCACCTCTTTCCTGGGCAGCGCTTCATATTTTGCAATTTGTAAGCGTTACCAGAGGGCTTTTCACACCTGCCTGGGAACAGAAGTCAGGGCTTCATCATGGCAGGTCGAATCTAATGCCCTCTGTCACAATGACTTTCAGAGCAAAAGTATCAAGCTCGTGGTTGGCTCTGCTATATAAAATCAATGCTTCACCCACAGCCTGCTCGACAAATCAAGAAAAATCGGGCCAATATGTAACGCCGTTTTAAAAGTCCTCTGGAACTCACTGGTACAGCAAGTAATAGGTCAATTGGTAGTGGCTGCTTCTGCCTACAGGTTACTTATTCCTGGACTGCAAAATAGAGCTGTGTTAATGATCCACTTTTAAGTAGCACTTACTGGGAGGCTGGATACCTCAGCTTTAAACCAAAAAAGAACAACTAAAACCCAAGTATGTACAAGTAGAGCTAAGCACCTCTTACATCAGAACACTGCCAGTAAGCCAACCAATTTATTACAAATTACAAATCGCTGATTTAAATCCCACTGCTTTCCAAATAGTGTATGTTTAGGGCCCTAACATGAAATTAGTTTTATCAGCCTAAGTCTGTGCATTTCTTTCCTCTTTCCATCAAGACACTTGGCACTGACAAATAAGCTAGAAGGACCAAGACGTGAGTGGGGAAGGGATGGATAATGCTTTACCTACTTACTTGAAGCACAGCAGCCACTGAGATCGGGGCATGCCAAGCAGCAGAACCTAGGAGCAACCCAGCTGTATGAAGACATTTAGTGAGGCTGACAGCCTCCTACCTGCACTGAAGCACATGGGTTTCTTACCTGAAGTTCATCAATCTGTGCAAATTATTTGCCGAATGTGAACTAACTCAGGCATATTTTGCATAATCAGTGACATGAAGCTGAGGGTAACATCACAGGTATGTATCTACCCACTCCCAGGAGTCAAAGAAGTGACAATGTCAGTGCATACCCTGTCCACTATATGGGTCTCACCCAGGAGACAGTGGTGCCGCTCGGCAGAGCGCGTTTTCTGCATGAGATGTGGATGTGCTCACTGCAGACCCATGGGGAGCCTGCAGCCATGCCCCAGACGCCTTGCACCTACTGAGCTCAGGTCATAACAACATTAAAAATGCGGCCTGATGCAGCATGTGATGGCTGAAGCCTGAATAACAGCTTCCTTCTTTCAGGCTGTTGCTGGCAAAGCCCAAGTGAAGGACAGCACAAGCCCACACACAGGCCAGCACGGCCCCATAACGTGGGGTAACCCTCACAATTGCCTACAAGCTTCTAGTGTGCTTTAGTCAAAATGTATTAGATAAAATGATCATCTGGCTCTTTTCAGCTAAAGTTCACAGTCGCCAAACCCCCAGGAGGCTATCACCCCACCTAAATATCTGTCAGACCGAAACAAAACTAATTTGCATCTTCACGTTGATGGTGTCTGTTTGAGGACATTCAATTGTCTGACAAGCCTGGGTGTGAAAAGGATTGATGTTCCCATTTTCCCCAATTACTCATAAATCTGTCTCTCCACATCATACACATTTTTGGAAAGCATATTAAGGACTTTATCAACATTCTTCCACTGTCCAGAAAACCTTTAAAAAGGTTTTCCCCCACCCATAAGCAAAAAAACACAGCAGAGAAAATGTCTGCGTGAACCCATCAAAGCCAGCTCTGCAGCAAATGTTTTCTGTTCTGAAATGGAACGATAATAATTTTATAAACTCCCCATAAAAAGCTATTGGGGGAGGGAGGGGAGAGGAGAGAAAAACAAAAGGAATCTTTCATCATTTTGAGATGGCCGAGGAAAAAACTGTTTGTCTCCATCTCCATGGGATTACACTGGTCTAAGCCATTCTTCTGAAGAGTCCCAGGATCTATGCTCTGGGGCTGGGCTCCTTGATCCCAAACAGATCCTGCAGGTACCTTGCTTCCGTCCCCTAGGAGAGTGCTTCTGGAATCATCAAGGATCCAGGAATAGTGTGCAGAGCTACTGCATACATCCAAGTCACCTTGCTAGGGATAATAACCCAAGAAAGAACCACCAAGATGACTGGAGCTATATAAAAAAATAAAAAATATGAAAAGCTTTCCTTGCACTGAAAGGCATCTTTATATGTGCAGTTCATCTAAGAGGAGGTTAAAAGGTGCCTTGATCACAATTTACAAGGGGCTGCACGGAGACACAGATGGATCTCATGTCTTTTTCTCCCAGCTATTAAAGAGGCAACACTGGGAAGCTGAAGCTAGACAGATTCAGATTAGAAATGAGGTGTGAATTTTTAACAGAGCAGGTAATTAATCATTGAAACAGCTTACTCAGGGATGTGGAGTATCCTTCATCACTTGCAGTTTTTAAATAGATGTCGGATTTCTTTTTAGAAGAAGATATGCCAGATCCCAAACAAGAGTCGTTGGCCCAGTGCAGGATTATTGGCCAAGCCCTTTTGCTCTGCCCCTGCTGCAGGACACAGGCTTAATAACCATAATACACTATCTGGGCTTAAAAATCTCTGGAGGATATTCATACCATCTAACCTTAGATATGCTTAACCTCCCTCTACAGCCAAAGGAAGCAGTGAGTCTTCTCCAGAGGGTAAGGTACAGCAGGGGCAAACTTGCATGCTCTGAATAGCCACTTTGCACAGCTAAGATCATTTGTAACCAAGTTTAAACTCAAGCATCTGGATCTGATCAATGCTTATAAATACATAAAGGGAGGGAGTCAGGAGGACGAGGCTGGTCTTTTCTCAATGGTGCCCAGTGACAGGACAAGAGGACATGGGCACAAACTCGAGGATAGGAAGTTCCACCTAAACATGAGGAGGAACTTCTTTGCCGTGAGAGTGGTAGAGCACTGGAACAGGCTGCCCAGAGAGGTGGTGGAGTCTCCTTCTCTGGAGACATTCAAAAACCACCTGGACAAGATCCTGTGCAACCTGCTCTAGGTAGACCCGCTCCGGTGGGAGGGTTGGACTTGATGATCTCCAGAGGTCCCTTCCAACCCCATATGATTCTATGATTCTGTAAGCTCATAATCAGAAAAATACCAAGACACCTGTATGTTACACCCGCCTTCTCCCTGCCCCACTCCCTCCTTGGGGGTGCAGAGAGGTGCGGGAGGAAGGCGGGGAGTCAGCCCAGCGGCAGCATCCCTCCATCCTCTCTCCCTCCAGACTCAGACTGGCATAGCACTAGAGAGCCACCAGACAACTCCTACTGAACGTGCACTCTGCTCCTCACCCAGCTTTCAGCCAGGTTCCCCTCACCTGTGGGGAAGCAATACCCATTTTAGTGGCCTCAGTCATGTAGTTAAGTAATATATTCGATAGAATAGCAAGAACCAATCAGATCCCAAATAAACTTAGAAGAAGGGACAGATGACCTCTTTCAGGTACCACTGTGGAAAGCAGCCTCATGTGTCTTCAAAGGTAAGACTTCCTACAAATCCTTCACATTTTTTAAAGAACTCTTTAAACATTTTTACAAATACTTGCCTTTTTCTGTGTTGTTAACACCTGCTGTTGCCAACAGATATCACCAATTTATGTTTGAAATGCAAGAAATGAACCATCACAATTTTGGACACATGCAAAAAAAAAAAAAAAAAAAAATTTCTTTCAGGTACCACTGTGGAAAGCAGCCTCATGTGTCTTCAAAGGTAAGACTTCCTACAAATCCTTCACATTTTTTAAAGAACTCTTTAAACATTTTTACAAATACTTGCCTTTTTCTGTGTTGTTAACACCTGCTGTTGCCAACAGATATCACCAATTTATGTTTGAAATGCAAGAAATGAACCATCACAATTTTGGACACATGCAAAAAAAAAAAAAAAAAAAAA